>NW_023270265.1:36998164-37124265 GCF_011800145.1 Mirounga leonina
CAAGTGTCACTCCCGTGTCACTGTGACAAGAAAATATACTTTCCCCCCTCCCTCCTCCTCTCGCAATGCAGCCCTCTCTCGAAGAAATTTGTTTTGAGGGATTTGACAGTCTTGCCAATAAAGTGCCTGCCTCCTGCATTGGGTTGATCATTTTCCTTCATGGCTGACCGTAATTTCTTAGCTACTCTTAGCGGTAGCTCTGTCCCCTGTCCCTGCTGCCCAAGGTAACGGGTGAGGGAGGGGGACTTCGCTTAGGTGCCCTGAGCTGGCTGGGGAACATGGGCCTTCCCCCTTCCTTCATGGATTTTGTAGTGGTGAAGATTAGAAACTAGAAGGAGGTTTTTTCTTTTTTTTCTAATTAAGAATTTTAAAAAAAATTCCATTTGCAACCAGTTGAACTAGATTATTAGGTTTCTTTTTGCTTTTTTTTTTTTTTTTCTCTATTTTGGTTTTGGTTTTTGAGGGATGATGTGTGTGCAGGGGGACTAATTAACAAAACAATGATGGGCAACTGTGAGTGAGAACTCAGAGCATTTTGAGTCAAACCCGGGCAGAAATTTGGAGGCTTCTCTCTCTTTCAAGATGCTTTTTTCCAGCTCTTTAAGTGAAAGGCATAAAGGGAGGGGAAGCTGGGAGGAAGAAGAAAAGTGAGAAAAGCAGTCAGGGAGGAGGAAAAAAGCTGGCCCAGTCCCATCTTGAAGGTGCAGAGAAAGTTTTTTGTGAGGTGGAGAGAAAGAAGACCAAAGCTAGTATGTACCCTAGGGATACAGTTTTAGTGGGGATGGAAGATTTGAGTGGGAAAGGAGGCCCAGTGGCCTCCGGGCTCTCTCTTTTCCAGCAGTTGGGCGGTTGGCACCTCAATTTGAATTGCTGGGTGAGTAGTGGGGGGTGTGTGTGTGTGTGTGTGTGTGTGTGTGTGTGTGTTCGTGTCCTTGCTTATGGTCTTGACCATTAAACCTCCGTGCTTTTTTTTTTTTTTTTAATTCAGACGATGGGAAAGGGAAAACAAAACCAAGAATAAATGGTCAACTCAAGCTGTGTCCTTTCCCTATGTACTTTCCATAGCAGTGTTTTGGGAAGTTGGGGAGAAAGGGTTAAAAAAAAAAAGATCAGGAGGAGAGAAAGCTTGACTTTCATCACAGTCCTTAAGCTATATACCAATGCAGAGCCTGCACAGCTAGCTCCCCAAGTTCCAGGAAGCTGGGGATCCGGAAAGGGGTGGTGGGGTGGAGGATTTCTTTTAACAAATAAATTTTTCTCCTTCACCCACCAGGGTGGGCTCCACTGGAAGAAGGAGAAGGGAGAGTGACGTTGCCTCAGAGAGGAGCATACTTTCAGAGCTTGAGACGGCCAAGCATTCAGGCTCTGACAATAGCAGGGCTTCTGTAAACTGTATGTTTTGGTTTCATATTTAATGCGAACTTTCTGTTGCTCTGTCTTTAGTTGTATTTATTTTCCATCTCAAATTTAGATGCCGGCCTTTTAGGGCTACCGTCTTGCCCGCGGTGTCTGTATTTTCAAAAACTTAAACAGAAAACGTGCTCCTAGGAAACCTGAGCAGGAGACCCATGACAGCCCATTGTGGTGTTAATGATTAGGAAGAAGGTCCTTTTGCAACATCAGTTTGGGGCTTAGGTTACACTCTGCTCTGTTCAACTGTTGGGTCAGATCCTTTGCCACAGCTCTCAGGGCATTCTCGAATTTGGAGGCGATTCCTAGGATTACTTTTATTACTGTCTTTTGTTGTGGAGTGGCCAAGCACAGAAACCTTTGCCGTGGTCAGTCAGCTCTTAGATCTGATTTTGGGAGGGGGAGGGAGAAAAAAAATGAAATGTACAACAGCCTGTAGGAGTCCTTATGTTTTCAAAATCAGGAATTAAGTCCTGTATATCCTGTTAAAACACAGAGTGGTGAATACTTCCCTGGTAGAGCATGAAGCAGTGACCGACGTATGGCTTGGTCTTCCTTTCTGGTCGTGTGCAACTTTTCTAATTCAGTCCACGATTGTGTGAACTGTCCAGAATCGTGGGGAAAGACAGTGCAAGCTGCCACGGCCAGTGTCTAAGTTGTGTTGCCGTAAATTGCCCAGCCTAGCCTAGCCTCCCTTTCCGAGATTCCTGAAAGGTTCCAGAGCTTTGTTTACTCAAATTACTTGGGTTACTTAATAGCAGTCCTGCTCCTTTGGTGGCCGCTAACCCTCCATTCTTGATGTCTCATGAGAAGGGAGTTGTTTGAAAGGGTGAATTCCCGACTCCAATGACACAGATATTATGATCTTTGTATTGTCACAACAGGCTGCTGCGTCGGCATTTTCTGGAAGCAACAGAGCCTGCAACCTTATATTCTTAGGGAAACCTCCCTTTTGTGGTTTGGGGTTGGTGGGGGGCCTGGCTGAGCTGTGTAATGGAATTCTTTCCTTCTGCAACATTGCGGAATGTGATGAAATCTTGCCGTGCCCTCCAGATTACATACTTCTGCACACATTTGAAGATTTTTTTTTTTTTTTAATTGGACTTTGCCTGGGTCATTCCCTAGTTACGTTAAACTTCTAACTTGACAGCTTGCTTTGAGAGGGGGTCGCATCCTTTTCACGTGTTTCATTTATGGGGATTGTAGATGTCCTTTAAAGGATGCCCATGTTTGGGACACTAACAGGGCAGCAGAGAACAGAACAATGCAGCACCACCTTTCCATCCGTCATTGCCGAATTCCTGCTGAATCCAGGGTTTGGGGACAGGAAAACGTTCATCCCTCCTCTCTGTGTACCTGGTCTTTTCTAGGGAGGAATTCACCTGCTCTCTGAAGGAAACAGCTGTTTCACAGAGCACTTATCAGCCTCCATGTAGCCGGCATGAATTTCAAATACAGTACTGTCTAGATTCGAAAGTTAGGCACAGGGTATATTAGAAAAACGAAAGACATTTTTGTACAGCTGGTCATTGTAAATAAATTAGAAGGGTGGTATCAGGTTTTGTTAACTACTTTCTTGAAATCCCCAGGATGTAATAACCATTATGTACTTAAAATTTACTCTAAATCAAAATTGGTGATTCCCTTTCCATTATATTCAGGAATCCCCAGATTTGGGGTTGTTGGGGTTTTTTTGGGGGGGGGGTAGCCTGGAAATCATTATTATTTTTTTTTAAGTTGTTTTGAATGTGAGCTTTTGGATTTCTTCATTTGGAATAGGTTAGTTTTATTCCTGGCTCTGTTTTGAAAATCTGCTCTCCTAGAAACAGCTGTACCCTCCTACCCAGTTCTCAAACATTCTCTGCAAACGTGGGACACTCAACAAGGTTGATTATGCTAACACTAATCATTTAATACCCAAGTAGTAGAGAAATATCTTGCGGGAGAGTGGAGGTTGCGAACTACCAGGAAATTACTTAGGGCTGAAGTGGTTCGTTCTTCATCTCTGAGACCCGGTGGAGGATTAGGACAGTTAGAGGACCCCATTGTGCCTGCTGCACACACACCCCCCCCCGCCCCCACCTCCGCCCTGCTGTAGCAGGTTCCTGGAGGGACACAGGCAGGAAGAAAATCCTGGGAACTCACTGGTCAGGGGCCCGCCTGGACTGGGCGGGCCAAGACGTAAGCTTGCAAGTGCTTTAAAGGTTAGTTGGGGGAAGCACAATGGGATGCTTTCTTTTTATTGGGAAATAAATGAGAATGAGTGGAAATAAATTATGTTTAATGAACTTAACTGGAAGTAATTGTTCAAGAGCCTGTGAAAGCGCAGCGTTGCTGGGTCGGCCCTTGGCTCTTACAAAGCCAGGCAGCTGGAGCACATCTTTATTTTCCAGGTTAAAATGTTCCCCTTCGTGTGCCCACTCCCCCACCCTGACACCTCCAGCCCCACTCCCAACCTTCCCCTCCTCCTTTTTGGGGATTAAGAAAAGGTCATTAAGAGCAGAACTTGGCCCCCTAGACCCTGAATGCTTGGCAGTCTCTTTGGTGTATTACCAGCTGGGTGGTTATATTATGGAAGGGACGGGGTGGGGCGGGGGGGAGATGAGGGCTTAGGATGGTTTGAGTTAGTTCTATGTATATGCATATGTGTGAGAGAATTTGGATGAAAATTGACTGCACATTTATTCTCTCTCTGCCTGCCCTATTCAATCATTTCCCCGCACGAAGAATTTTAATGCTTGTGTGAGTATATGAGAAACTGTGAGTCGGCAGAATTTTGTAGAAAGCAGGGAGCATCTCTCTTCCTCTTGCTGTCCAAGTGGATTTGATTCTGGGGTTGGGGGAGGGGTCCGGCCATCCAGAGTTTACCAGACAAACACGCAGCACCCTGAGCGTCAGGCTCCCTCAGGTTCCAGGAGGTGTAATTTTGCAGCCTGTGGGTGGGCCCGGGCATCCCCAGCAGTGCAGCCAGGTGAGACCCTTGCAGCCTGGGTCTTTCTTTTCTGCAACTCGCAGGCAGCCCTCCTTTTTCTTAACCACCTCCTTTCTCCAAGCAAAACTCGAACCCTGTGAAGCCTTCTGTCTTCCTTATTATTTTCAGCACCAGTGTTGTTGCTGTCCGTATAAGCCTTGTCCAGGGAAACGACGTGCCCTTAGCTGGGAGCAGGCCCTGTGGGAGAAGCAGCCTTCGACCACGAGTGGGCTCTGGGCGCTGCGCTGGATGGGTCCTGGCTGGCTGGGCTTCCAGAGCTGTGGGGGGAGAGGGGCAGAGTAAAATGTTTGCAGAAGCCCATCTGGCCGAGGGTGGGAGCCCGCCCCACCCTTCCCCGCTGTGGGTGTAGGAGCTTGGCAAGATGCAATCGCGACATGTTCGCTAGGTAAGTTGGGGCCTGTGCATGCAGGCCTGCATCCAGGCTGCCGTGTGCGTCTCCTGACGTCACTCCCGTGGCTGCAGTCGGTGCTCCTTGTTGGGGGAATGGGTGGTCGAGGCAGGAGGGCTAGCTTCGCTGACCATTCCACCACTCTCTGGTCCATTGCCTGAAAAAACAGGACTAGTTGAGTCACAGAGAGTTGTTGCTGAGTAAGGAACAGCCCCTCCTTCACCTCCACCCCCTCTCCAGCGGCAATGACGTGCGACATCATTCATGTTTTGCCAGTCGCCATTGGCCTTGGTGTAGCCGTAGTCCGCGGCATCCTGCAAAACGCATGGAGATGAGCTCTAAACCCATTTTTTAATGTAAACCGGGAATCCACAGTGTCCCTTCCTGATGCGGATTTCAGCCCCTGGGAGGGCTGGGGAACCTAAGACCACTGAAGACCTTCCAGGTCCGCCCTGGGGAGGGGAGAAGGCTGACAAATGCCCCTCTGTGCTGCTTTTGTCTTATTGTGCCGGGCTCCTCAAGGCACTTTCTGGCCCCATTTTTCTTCTGCAGAAAAGGAGAGCAATAGGGGAGTATTGAAGAGGAGGGCCGGCGGAGAGGCCGGGGCCAGCAATGGCTCTATTTGTTTTCAACATCTTCTGATTAATAGGTTGCGAGGTGAATGGCAAGCTTTCATTCCCTTTGGGTTCCCCACAGTTACAGAAGGTTGAGGGGTCGGGGTTAGAGGAGGGGTAGCAGGGAGATCTAGAAGTGCCTGAATCAATCTTTCATTTGCCAGGTTCCAAATCACAAGCAGCCTTCGGACGGGTGTGTGGGTGCTTGGCGATGAGGGTGGCGTGGCCAAGTTGCAGAACACTGTTGCTTACGGGTTCTCCAGAGGGCAGAGGTCAGCCACCGGGGCGCCCCCTCCCCATTCCCCCCACTGTAGTTGGATGAATACTTTGGGTGGAAAGGCTTTGTGTGCTTTGAGGGCTGCTAAAGGACTTTTTTTTTTTTTAATCATTTAACTATTCAGTGCTCAAAACCCATAGAGCATAATGACCAGACCTGGGGAAGACTGCTCTGGGTAGCAGCCATGTCTCCAGGTAGAAAGCAGAAAGCCCTAATGATCTGCGGTCAGATGAGGATTTTTGTTCCCTTTAAACAGATACTGTTTACTTCATTTAATGGGTTTGGGGTTTTTTTAGCTGACTTTTTCTTAGGTTCTTGTCAGCTGGAACTGACGGGGTGCATTATGTTTTTGTCACCAGAACCCTGCTGGTCCCTGATACTGCGTGTGTCTCTCTCTTTGAGGTGCAGAAGCATCCCATTAGATGTCTTTATCCCCCACCTCCCCTAATCAGCCACACGTTATAAAATCCCCTGCTAGAAAGTACCTGGTGCCCTATGGCGGGGTGTTCTCGCTGAGGCAGGGAGCCCTGAGCTACTCCTAACTTGGGACCTGGGAGGGGGGCAGCAGGGAACACTGTTTGCTGAAGCTGGTCTAGGTTCCAGGGGCTGGTAGGTGGGAGTGTGAGGAACAGATCCCTTTGTGAGTCCTGAAGCATCTCTGTCCAGTTGGGAAGCTTGGCGCAGGCTAAGCTCGGGGTGCAGCTCACCACGTCAGCACAGCAGTGAACCCCCCATCCCAGCATCAGTCTCTGCAGCACCATGGGCTGGTGCCGTCGGGCAGGTGAGCGTGAAGCCCTGGAAACGCCGCCTTCCCAAGGCCTGGGGCCTGGGACACCTACTGTGTGGAACTAAAGAAGTGCCAGGTACATATAGGTGCGCTGTGAGGACCTAATAAAGTACGTCCCACCCAGCTCCACGGCAGGTTCAGTGGTAAGGCTGCATTCAAAGGTGGCAGTGGTGAGCTGTGCTGGGGTTGACTGCAGAGCTTCGGGACCAGCAGCTGGTCAGGGCTCCTGTCTCCTGTTCTCCCCTCGGATCATCTAAACAAAGGGTTCTAGGTGGTTCCAGGGGTGAGTGCCAGGTGCCAATGGCGTGGGTGCGTATGGGCAATGGTAGCGTAACTCCCGGACCGTCTGTGCAATGTTTTATTCACGCCTGCTGCTTCTGTGCCTCGGAGAGTCCTAAGTTTCAACCTGTTCCTAAAGGGTTAGATGCAGGTAACTAGGCTCTCCATGCAACTCTCCCGACCTTGAACGTTGGTTAGCTGTCACTGGAGGTAATGATTTTGCACCCCCTAGGCAGTTTTGAAGACCTACTTAATATTTAGATAAGGTAGTTACCTAAAAGGTACCTGGTTCCATGTTGCAGTTGTTTGCCTTGAATAGTGGACTCTTGTCTATAAAAAGATAAAAGGAGGAGAGAGGCATATTTCCGGCTACTATCCCACCAGCATAGATTATTGCTTTCATTTAGATTCCCTGGATCATTTCCGGAAGGTTGTCTGTGTCCTTCCCCCAGGAAAGATACTTTTCACCGTTGACTTTTCTTAGGGTGGTAACAGTTTTGAACACAATCCTTAAAGACCTCTTTAAAGAAGTGGGCACCGATCAGAGGGAAGGGGAAAGTCTAAAGGGCATTTCCTATTTGGGTTGGTTGGTGTTTCACTTATATGAACTCCTACTTCAAGGCCCTCACCCTGATTCTGGAAGGCCCTTGGTCATCTCTAGCTCTTCTTATTTAAACTTAGAACTCTTCTGTAGGCTTTCTTATTTGCTAGCATGAGAAAGTGATGGTTTTTCTCAAAATAGATAAAATATATATATATTTGGTAATTAAATATCACATTTTTCAGAAGCGCATGCACTGGAGGAAGGGTGGCCACAAAACTTCCATACACTCTGGCCCTGTAATAAACATCTTGCCTTTGAATTAAGGAATGCAGTCTGTGGATGTATGTCCCCTCTGGGAATTTCATTAGAACATACTAGAGGGGTGGCCAACCCCACCTTCCTCATTAGTACTCATTGGACAGTATTTTTCACAGCTTTTTTGTATTGCATGGGTAGCTCTGTGCCAAGCCCAGTGTTGAGCCTTAATTTTCACAACGATGCGCTGAGGTTGACCCCCATTCTCACCTGGAGTTTGCAGACAGGATGAAACTCCTGAGACAGGTTGCACAGCTAGGCGGGTCAAGTAGAATTTCAATCTGGGTCTTCCTTGCATTCATAGCCTTCACTCTTGGTCACTGTGTATATACCCTGGGGCTCTAAAACCATTTTTAAGGCACTGTACTTATAAAGTATAAGACTGACTGGTTTCTGAAGGTCTGTCCAGCTTTGTTCTATGATTCTGAGTAGACTCCATGTTAGTGGAGTGAATCCATGAGACTGTGAGATCTCTTCCTCTAATGATTGCAGTTGCAATTCAGTGGTTCTTCGGCAGCTTATGAGCCTCACCACTGCCATAGGCTGGACGTGACGGGATAGACAGTTCTAGAAGACACAGTCTTTGTCCTTAAGGAACTTAGCTACAGTGGGATCAAGAAAGGTACATACGTGACTCCAGCCTGGATATGATGGGACATAGAAAGAAGGGACTGTGGGGTCCTCAGGCTGGAGAGATGGGGCATTGTCACGAAGAACATCCTCCCATGCACAGTGGCAGCACAGGTACATGCAGGTCGTATGGGATTCGCGACTGGACCCTGGTCTCTGCAGGGACGACTGCGTTCCTTTCCCCTGCTTGCTTGGGAACCGGTCAGCCTGGAGAGACGTGTGGTTTCCTAGGGACCTGCCTAGCATACAGTCATGATCAGAAGGGAGAACCATGTCCCAATAGGGTTGCCATTTTCCCCCTTCTTAAGCTGGGCAGCAGTGGCTTCGAAACCACCCCCTTCCATGTTGTAGAGTCCAACTGGACCGGAAACAAAACCTGTTGGCTAGACTCAGGTGTGCAAAATAACATGAAGGTGATGGTGTCCAACTCTTGTCAGAATGAGCTTCATGCATGTTTGTAAGAGGAAGAGGGAAAATTAACTTTTTTAAATCCTATGCCCGGCGAGCACCACTGTTGCACAGATTCTATCTTCATCCTTCGCTAGACAAGTAGAGAAAGGTTTTCCCCGCATTTCCTGTTAGTCCTGCTTGGAAGGCAGCCATGGAATTTGTGCTTCTGAACTGTAGACAGAACTCTGCCTTCAGACAGCTTCTCCCAAACGATAAAATAATAAGGAAGAATAGTAAACCACCAGTCCTGTGTTTACCATGTGGTAGGTTCTGTGCTAAGCTCTTCCCATGGATTTTCTTGAGAACTAGGATTTGTGATTCGTGTTTGGACCTGGGCCTCTTACCCTTTGTGCTTGTCTGCGCCCATGTGGTTCTCTAGTCTGGGAGTCATGGCTAAACAGACAGAGCTACCATCTCTGGCACTCAGTAGGCTGACTCAAGATGCCTGGGTCCTGAGCGCAGACCCACTGAATCAGGTTCCTGCTGAGAGATTTCCTAGGCTCAGGCATCCAGATTTGGGACAAGCATCCTGAGAGAAGCTTGACTCAGCTGGAGCTGAGAATTGTAGGCTCCGCTGCCCAC
The DNA here is from genome assembly GCF_011800145.1 of Mirounga leonina. NCBI lineage: Eukaryota > Metazoa > Chordata > Mammalia > Carnivora > Phocidae > Mirounga > Mirounga leonina. The sequence continues at coordinate 37,007,433 of NW_023270265.1, forward strand.
TGCCAGCCCTTCTACCCCCATCCTTTGCTTCCTTCCATTGTTTATGGTGGTCCTGTTCCCCAGCAGCCCTTCAGCCTCTGAGTGATGGTCTTCCCTGCTTTGGGTTATCGGTGGCTATTCCTCCTACCCATCTCATCGTTTTTCCACCCTCACTGTGAACTGTCTGGAACTGGTCCGCCTTCTTTCATTTCCACAGGTGTGTATCTTTCCAACCAAACAAAAAAACTTCTGGAAGGTGGCAGTCCTTTTCCTCTCCTCTCGGTGGCCTTCGCTCTTCTGACTGGGCCTGTCCCTTCCTCTCCCTACCTCTCCTTTTTTTTCCCCCTCTCCACCCCGGCGTGCAGTAAGAGTTCATTTGTTGGTTACTTTTCAATACAGAAATGTTCCCCCCAAAGAATCCTCAGTACGTGTCCATAAGATGCTGGCCCTGGCCTTGAGGCAGTATTCCTTCACTCTGCTGGCTTTGGCCTTGTCCAGACCTTCAGGGCTGCTAGGGAGGTGTGACCAAAGCTCCCTTGGCTTTGGCGCTTTTCATTTCAGTGCTTTGATTGCAAACTGGTAACTCACAACATAAGGCTCTTTGAGCAACTAGCTAGCCTTCTCTGAAAGTGTCCAGTTGTTTATGAGCATCGTTAAACCAGGCTGTTGCAAGTGTTGACTTCTTTTTCTGTAGTTTTTTCTGGAGCATATGGAGGAAGGCCGTATTTTACGTTCCAAACATGCTCATGAAAGTTAGAAGCCCCTTTTAGAGATGCCTTCCCCACAATTAGCTGGGGGTGAGAAATGCTCTTTGTATATTATACCCCTTCCTTACTCGTTTAAAAAAAAAAGAAGAAGAAGAAAAACGCAAAGCAAAACTAAGTGCTCGGTGGTCCCTGAACTCGAGAGGCACTAGTGGGCAGCACTGAAACCTCTCTTCTTTCCTTGTAATGCAATTCCTTTTCCTTGATGTTAATGCAAGTTGTGCCTTCCTAAAAGTAATAAAAGGAAATGAAGACACGTTCTGAAATGAAACTTGACTCTAATCCATTCATCATCTAATACTAGCCTCTTTATCTTTGCTGGTACCTAATCTGGTTAAATGTCCCTGTTGTAGGATTTTAGTGAAAATCCTCTATGGGGAATAGGGTTTTTTTGCAATTGGATTACTCTCAGTAAATGGCCCAGTAGTTCGCTTGTTTCGGCTTCATTTTTTTCTCTGTGGTCTTGCTGGGCTAAGTTACAGCACAGCATAGTGGAGGGGGTGGGGTGGGCTGAGAGGGGGTGGGTGGGGGAAGAGGAGAAGAATTTGGGAAGGTCTGGTCATGGCAACTAGAAAAAATCTTCAAAATGCTTTTTTTCTTTTTTTCCTGCTCTTTCTACCTATCCACCTTTCCTGAACATAAAAATGCTTGTACTTGGTTTGCTAGAACTGCCCGTTTCTAAACTGCACCCCTTTTATTAACCCAATTTATCATCATCCAGTTAATTTATTAGCATTCCCCCATGACTTGCTAATGAAATTCCTAATGAATCAGGGCTGCTGTAATCTGCATAAAATATGCAGGTGCTTGCCTGGCAGTTGAGGGCCTTCTGGTAAAGTTCACACTCCCAACCAGACCAGGAGTGGAGCTTTTCATCTGTGCTGCCTGCAAAGGGTCATAGCAGGCCCGCTGGTTCCCAGGGGCAGGGAGCAGTTAGGAGCCAGGGGTGGTGGATAGGGGAGGCTGGGTGGGTGGGACTCGGGCCCTGCCGCGTTTCTTGTAAGGGAAGGTGTTCCCAGCCTGTTCCCGGGGAAGTCTGCTTGCCTCCTGAAAGTCCCTCCGGTGGAGCCCTGGGGTCAGGGATTCCCCCCCAACATGCAGGAATGCAGTAGGCCTGGTAAATTGAAGTCCCCACGTCCGATATACCTGCCGGATGGAAAAGCGCAGTCGGGCTCCATGATGGGGTGGTGGTGGAGGAGGTATTTTTAAAGCCGGGCTCCGTAGGGAGGTAAAAACGGAAGTGTGCCTACCCAGAGAACGGTCTTTACAAATATCTGTTGTTTTTAATACATGGGTGGGGGCCGGGGCTGCGGGTGGAATGGAGCACATCTTACAGAATCCGGGCGGGAGGACGTGGCCCCGGGAGCCCCGGGAGGCCCGGGTCCTGGGTTTGGAAGTCTCAGCTGCCAGGAACCAGCTTGATGGTGTCCTTCTCTGTTTCTTTCCCGCCCACAGTCGAACAAAGTGCCAGTCGTCCAGCACCCTCACCATGTTCACCCTCTCACGCCGCTCATCACGTACAGCAATGAGCACTTCACCCCGGGAAACCCGCCTCCACACTTACCAGCTGACGTAGACCCCAAAACAGGTAGGCCGAGCGCTTGGTGCCAAGAGCGCATGCTGGGTCTGGGGCCGCCTAACCTGCTGGGATTTGGGGTGGGCTGCGGGCAACGGTGGAGGGACTCCTGTTCCTCTCGTGGGTGTTGAGAAGTTCCTAGGGGAGGCCAGAGACTGGTGAGAGAGTAGCTTCCTCTGTCCTTAGAAGCCCATGTGTAGCACTAACAATCTTTCTAGAGCTCTGAATGCCCCCAGAAGGGCTGGCTATGAATCCCACACCGTTTTTCAGGGGTAGCTTATAACTAACTCCAAGAGCCACAGACAGGCTTGGAGGCATCTCGTGGCCTCCTTCTCAGCAACTTGGGAATACAGGAGCCCTACGAGCATGGCTCCCCAAAGCCCTGGTTCCCTTAGCGGCCGAGGGACTCCAGTCACTTGATGACGACTTCTTGGTGGCACATCACTGGGTCCCGCGTCGTCTTTGCTGATTTATGTGGGTTCCTCTTCTCCTACAGTATCCTGGGTATCGCCAAGCCCATTATACAGATGTGAAAAACAAGTCCATTGTGGAACAACCAGTAGGGTCTCAGGCGGAAGGTGCCACGTCATCCTTCAGCCTTTACGCTTTTCCTCTCCCTTCCATCCCATGTACCCATTGACTGCTTTCTCCCCAAAGAGGGAAAGAGAGGGCAGGGTTACTTGTAACCCTCCCTGTAACCAGATTTCAAACAAGCAGCCGGCCACAGCTCCTAGTGGGATGGTCATGGGAGAACAGCTAAGGGCAGGACAGGCCCGGGCTATACACTGGCTGTGGTCTTTCTAACCAGCTGAGTTAATTAGAAGGATGAATTTTCGGTGGCTATTCCGTGTCGCTTCATCAGATGGGATTGTTTGGTGTTGAGCTGAGGTAGATTGCCCGTTCATGCAGACTTCGCTGCCCCTGAATGAAGCCACACATGAGCTGGTTTTCACCAGCCTCTGAGCCCCTTTTGTGCTCGTGGGGGACCCAGCCTGGTGCTTGGATGGCTGGAGGAGGCCGCCAGCCGGCCCCAGGCTCTGCGAGTGAATGGCAGCATCAGCGTCTCATTTAAATAATGGTAGTACAGGGAATAGCTTTTAAATGGTTATCGTAAAACATATGATTAACGTCTGCAGACTGTTTACTTTTCCTCTGCGAACATTCTTTCAAGTGTGCAAATGGCTTGGTGTAGGGTCCAAGACCAGCTAATCTGTTTGGTTTTTGTAATAGAGAGAAAGCAATGTCTGCATGAAAATGTCACCCAGGGAGACTTAACTTACAGATTAAAAGCTTCCTGAATGAATTAAAAAAAAAAAAATGGAATAGTTTTCATCCACAGACACGCAGCTCATTACCTCCAATACTGTGTTACTTCTGTAGTATCGTTCGTTTTCTTCCCAGTTCAGCTGCTTAGATCAGTTCCTCTGTGTCAGAATTGCTCCCAGCGCTCTTGCTTTGCTCAGGATTGAGTGCAGGATGTGCTCCTGTGGAGTAAGTATGCGGTGGCGTGGCTCAGGCCTTCAGGATGTGCTCAGCTATGCCACGTGAGCGTCCCAGCTCTCAGAACGCAGCCATCCCTGGTCAGCAGCTAGGGCTGCTTCTCCCAGCTGACTGCCTCCAGTGAAGTAGGTTCTAGACCCGAGCCCGCTGGTCTGCTCAGTTCAGATCCTACCCTAGAGAAGATGCCGTGGCTTGTGAGTTTCTGCCACAGCTCATCCTCAAAGCTGAGGTGGAGACATTCTAGAAGAGTTACCTTTTTTGAAAGAAGGCAAGAGTCACCCTTCCAAAAGCCATAACTGAAAAGGCATTATTAGAAACCTAGAGGAGGTGACTCTGGTGCAGGCAGGTCATCAGACTTAAAAGGAGTGGAGGCCCAAGCTGGGAGGGCAAAGAGAATGTACATGACTCGATCACCTACTGTGTGCCAAGCCCTTCAGATTTTCCTTTAGTTTCAATAATCACACTGATCCCCTAAGGCAGAAATACCCAAGATGGTGTTTTCAGGGTCTGCGTTTACCCCGTGTACCCATCCACCTAGAAGGAGATAAACCTATTGGTCAAGGTAGGGCGGGGAGAGATGCTGAACGAAACTTACCCGCAACTCTTAACGGTCATAGTCATGGAAAGAATGTCGAACTAGCTCTGCTCATAGAAGAGAGGTCTCCGTTCTCCTTTCCCTATTCCCAGCCCCTGGCATTTTCTCTTTCCTTCTCTCCTCCTTTGTGCCTAAAATGCCGCTTCTTCCCCCAGGAATCCCACGGCCTCCGCACCCTCCAGATATATCTCCGTATTACCCACTGTCGCCCGGCACCGTAGGACAAATCCCCCATCCGCTAGGATGGTTAGTACCACAGTAAGGAGTTCCATTTTTTAATTCCCTTTTTGTTTCTTACATGGGCATGCTTATTATTTATCCTGTGTGTGTGTGTGCGCGCGCGCGTGTGCGTGCGCTTGTGTGTGTTTTGGAAGACAGGGTTGGGGAGGGAGGGCCGCAGGGGTACGTGGGGAAGATGCTCACTGAGGTGCCCTGTGGGGAAGCAGGAGAGTCAGTAGCCCTTCAGATGGGCCATGGAGGAAAAAGGTTGTTGATACTTAGCATTCTGAACTCACAGTCCCCCAAGACTCTAGGTTTCTCTCTGTGAACAAAGGTGTCCTTCAGATACTTTGGGAACTGCAGAGGCTCTGAGGGTCATGGCTCTTCGGCTGGTGGCCGCCCAGACTGGAGTCCTGTCGTTGGTTTGAGGCGGCACGGCAGTGGGAACAGGCCTAACATCCTTTTGAAATCCAGGGGTGAGACTGGGGGGTGATTCTCTCAGAAACCCCTACCCCCTCATCCCATCCTGAGGGTTATTGCCAAGGTTGGCAACAAGAGTGGCCAGGTCTGTCTGGTGAGACAGACAGTTTGCAACCAGCATCTCTCTGGATTCTTGGTTCACCTGATTATGAGGGGCGGGGGTGGGGCATTGGGTACCCCTGGGTGCCGGCCCGTGGGGCCTTCCTGAGTGTCCACCAGGGTTCCTGGCAGTGCGCAGGGCGTCAGGCTGCCTTTCACGATTTGTCTTCCTATCACCCAGGCTTGCTTTTATAGTACCGTCCATGAAGCTTCCTTGGACAGCTTGGAAAATGTGTGTTTCCGAGCCAGGGTAGAAAGGCCTTCACTGCATAACCATAGTGTGCACGAGTGTGTTTAGGCGTGTAATATCCGTTTTGTGATTGTGTTCTTGTGTATGTAGTTCTCCGTGTTTATCAGTGATCTCTACTCTAAAAAAACGAGGACAGTTTGTTGTCTTAACAGGAATACGTCCTGGGTAAAACTCTGAAGTTTGGGTCTTGGGGAAGAAAGACACCCTTTCATTGCCTCAGAGAAGATAAGTTCTAGAGTAGTTCACCTAGTATTTCTGTCGTTGAACACACTCTACCCTGGGTTGTGAAAAATAGCTTGTATTCTGAAGTAGCTGTACAAAATACCGTGGGTGTACTTTCTCTTGATTTTTTTTTTTCTCCTTCCTTTTGTTGGGGAGGGTAGAAGCGGACGTGAGCTTGTGTCCCATTTCTTCCTCAGAAAATGGGGCCGCTTTCCTCGAATAGTTCTCTGGCATCCCTTGCCCCGTTCAGCTGAGGGGGAGATATTTGAAGGCTAGATAAAAAGGAATAGCCAACTCAGACAACCCTCTGTCAGAAGAAGTTGTGTGTCTTTCATGAGGATGCTATTTTGCATGTTGCTGTATTTTTTAATTATTGTAATGAGGTGTGATTGTCTATTGGTTACCCACAATTCTTCTTGGGGACTCTCCCCCCCGGTAACTCTTGTCAACACTTGTTAATTTGACAAAAGGCTACAAATTAAGCTCTGTTAATTTAATGTTTTCTCACCGAGATCTAAATACCGAAAGAGGCCCAAAGCGTAACTGAAGTCCTTTGATTCACTGTACTTTATTTTGGTATAAATTTACATTCATTATTGTTTTCCTTTGGATGTGTAGCCCTCAATTAGTGTGATGGCTCCATTAAAGCAAGCAAGACTTCGCCTTTAATTATTACAACAAAACACCTAGTTTCAGCTTGGGGAGAGGGTCTCTATTGACATAAGCAGAGGTTATAAAATTTAATTAGCCATTCCTATCAGATTTATGGCATTCAAATTGTTCTGTGTTTCTTCCCTTTGATCCTTCCTGTACAATCCCCAAGATTTTTGTTCTGATCAAATGAGAATAAAGCTTACTGTGCAGAGAGAACTTTCCCTTTTTCTTCTTTTTCTTTTCCCCACCCCCACCCTATTTGCACTCTCTTACTTTGTACCCCCCTCTTTATAGGCAAGGCCAACCAGTGTACCCAATCACGACAGGAGGATTCCGCCACCCCTACCCCACAGCTCTGACCGTCAACGCTTCCATGTCCAGGTGAGTTCCAAGAACCAGGGCCTCCAATCAAGTCAGCCATGGGGGACTTCTCAGAAACTTCTCTAGATGGCTCCCAGGCCATCCAGGGGCCACTCCTTCATGTAGTCCTAATGGTCTAAGACCGATAGGGCATTAGGCTTTACTTCTAGAAAATCCTGAAAAATTAACCTGAACTTCTAAGGTAGGTGATGTCAAAGTTTCGAGGTTGAATCTGGGAATCAGTGTATTGAGCGGTATTTTTTTTTTTTTTTTTTTTTTAAGAATTTAAGAAGGTGGGAAGAAGTAGTTAGGACATGCAGAACTTTTTAAACTGTTGTTTCTCTGTTGCCCTATACTGGGTAAGAAAGGGTGGAGGTAATTTTATTATTATGTAAAGGAGAGTTTGAGGAAGGGTGTGGTCTTTTCAAAATTCAGATTCTTCGCTGTCAACAAGAAGGGATACCCTGTTCCCAAACACCCCCCCCCCCCATAAAGTAGCACTGCCGCATAGGGAATTTTAAGTTTTTTACTAGCCACAGTTTTAAAAAGGTTAAGGGGGCCAGGGGGAACCCAGGTGAAATTTTTTTTAACGATCTATTTTATTCAACCTCGTATTGTCAAAATATTCTCGTTTTGACATGTTAGCACTGTAAAGCAACTATTAATGAGATTTTACATTCTGTTTTGTACTTTCTTTCTTCCTTTTTGAAATCTGGTATGTATTTTACACTTAACAGCACATCTCAGCGTGGACCGGCCACGTTTCAAGTAAGCCACGTGTGGCTGGTGGCTACCACCCTGGCCTGTGCAGCCCTAAGTCTTGGAAAGTTAAAAAAAAAAAAAATCTTGTGTGTACAGAACAAGAATTTGAAAGGAACCCATCAAATAACCAGCAAAGAATTCCTACCCCCCGACAAAGGACATAATGATGTTTGCTTTCCTTGATGGGGGGCATCTTCAACTTCTAATTTAAATATTTTGCTGTGTTTATTGGATAAAAATAGTAACTTCTTCCTTTACAAAGAAAAGTCGTGTGTGTGTGTGCACGTGTGCATTCATATATCTCTAAGCATATAAATACGTGTGTATCACACACACATACACCCACATGTGTGTACCTGGATCTTTCTAATCCCCTGTTCTCCTTTCCTCCCTCTAATTAATTCTGGCTAATTTTTCAGTGAGTGCTAGTTTATTTACAAACTGGTTGGCAGCAGTAGGCTTAAGTAGTCACTAATCGCTCCTAATGATAGTTTTATTTTCTGTTCATCTGATTTTCAGTCAAGTTAATTAAATCGGTGGAGGTTTAGACTTTCCTGATGGGCTACAACAAGTAATCCATTTTGATGATGGCCCATAATTAAATCAGCATGCATTACATGGCAAGGATGCTGTCCCTAGCTTCTTCCCCCAATCTCTGTGGTCCGTATGGGAACCCAAGACCAGAGAGAGGGTTGGAGAGACAGGACAAGCCAGCCCCTTTTTTCCTGCTTACAGAACAGTAATTTTGGTGGGGGAGAGAGTAAGAATCACATTCATTAAGAAAAACAGGCTGTAGTCTACCTCCCATTTGTAATTAGGCCATGGAGATCACATAATTTTAAAGATCCAGTCCCCGCGTGTGATAAATGATCTCGGTTTCAAAATCCACACCGATATGGGTTAGGCGGGAAAATGCTTGTGCGTCCTCCTCTCCAGTGAGAGGAGGAAGGTTATGTTCATTAAACAATGTCATCACCACCTTGCAAAGCCTGGGAACGAACTGGGAGTCTCCCAAGAGGAGAGCTGCTCCCGAGAGCAGCTCCTAATCCACCGCTCATCTTCCCCGAAAACCGGCATTTATCATTGCCCCTGATTGTTTTTCCTGTTTGTTTATTCGGTGCATTCGAGAGGTTACAAGCAGTGAAGGAATGGTCGGATAGGGATTGGGGTTAAGCTTATCGATTGAATTATCATTAGGAGGTTAGCCGATAATTTAGAGGTGGGCAGAGGGGGTGGAGGAAAGGAAGGAAAAACAGTGGGAGGAAAGGTTAGGGGCTCAAGGTGCAAGGGGGAGGCCGCCGATTCCCTAGGTAGGCCTTACGAAAGGTAGCTAGTTAAAAAGCGTAGACAGCAAATTAAATACATTATTGTGGTAATGGGGCAACAGAAGTATATACGGTCTATTATACTTACACGGCAGTTACAGGAAATGTAGGCAGCTTGCCCTGTTCCAGAACACCCTTTGATATTCATTCTATTCAGCAGCCGGGGCCAGGACTTCTCAGAATTAAGTGATGGGTCATTATACTTTAAACACCGCGGAGAAGCCTAGATTGGCAATTAAACAGCTCTTGCTGACACTCACTTGTGCCGCCCTGTGACCCCCTTTAGATTGAGATGTTGGAGCTCCGGGCCCTCAGCCTGCTAAATTGGTGCAAGGCCCTTCTCCTGACGAGAGCGGGCTCTGAAATCGGCTGACTTCAAAGGGAGGAGATCATGTATAAACCATAATGTGGGTGCACCGTGGCTCACAAAAAATAAGGCAGGAAGAGATGAAATGTTACAAGTGCAAGGGGGAAAATGAGAGAATAATGACAAACCTAATGCAACTCAAAGCAGGATTGTTGCAAGGAAAATGCATCCCACTGCTTGTGCATAAAATCAAGGCCGGCAGATGACATCCAGTTAACAGAAACGTGTCAACAGTGAAGTAAAGTGAGAGTGAGCAAGAGAGGAGCCCCTGAGACAGCCAGAAACCAAAATTAGTTGTCCTTAACAAGTTAAGGTTCATCATTATATTCTGGCTCGGAGCCATAAAAGCAGACGGGGGTATATAATGAGCTGCTTAGAATTTTTAGGGTGTTTATTGCATTTCATGAAATAGCTGTCTGCAGAAGGGAATTTCTTAAGCAACAGTGTGCGTGTAGGCCCCCCCCCACCTCTAACACCCCATTTCTTTCTCCGCTATACATTTTTCAGGTAGATGAATGTGTTTGTAAACTTGGAAGTGTTCGTTCCTCATGGCCTGCACTGGAAATTTGGCCCCACCCCAAAATGTGCTCAGACTGTGGTAGCTACCTGTGGTGTTTGGGGTGTGTGTGTGTGTGTGTGTGTGTTTGGGACACACACATACACCATACACAACACAGTGTTTTCCTGTCTCTCCCCCGCTTCTCGCTCTCTCGCTCTCATGTCTGTACACATATTCCCATTCAGCAAGAAGAGAACATATGTATTTGAGGAATGTCAAGCCTTTAAAATTCACAGTAAAAGCTGCCAGTCCACCCACCGCTTCACCCAAGGGCTTCCAAGAACACATGTTCTTAACTTATGTTTCCTCAGAGGCCCTCATGCAGTGGAAGGAACAGAGTGTAACATGGGAGTCCAAGAGCCTTCCGAGGGCTTGCTTTTCATTTTCTCGGGGAAAGGGAATGGAGGTTGTTTGCTTGTTTTTTCCTTTCTCTTTTTCTCTCAGACTCTTTCTCTCCCTCCCTCCCTTTCATATACCCTAAAGGATTTACATGGTTCTTACTAAAAAATCATGTTATTTTTACCAAACTTTGATACTGGCTTAAATTTGTAAAAGGCAGTGGCGGGAAAGGGCCACATCAGGATGGAATTTCTGAGTCCAAATGTCCCCACTGTGCATCTGGGCCCCTTCAGAAATCTGCCTTGTGCATTGGTATTTTCTCCGTTGATCTACCCAGATTCAGTTAGTTAATTTTTTTTGCTTGCTTACCGTTTTTCAAATTAACATTTGCTACATTATTTGGGTCAAATGGAAGCTGTTTTCATCTCCAGTCCACATAAGGAAAAAGAACCTTGTGAATACAGGATCCTCTTGAAATCACCATCTCGATAAACCCTCACTAGCACTTCCAGTGCCCACCAGAATTGGCTGCCTGGAGAGCAGGTCTTCATTCTCTGGATGCTCTGCGGGACTGTTCTGGTTTGGATGTATTAAGAAAGCATCAACTGCTTGATCTGGTTCTCCTTCCCCCGAACAGCACCCCACTTGCTCACTTGCCTAACCTGGACAGGTTGGAGCCTGGAGGCCGCCATTTTGTTTTCTCTCGGGGTTCTCCCCTTTTCTCCCCTCACCCTGCTATTCTGTATGGTAGTATATGTTCTTTTAAGAAGGGTGATTCTTCTAACCCTTTACAACTCGTGGCGACTCCAGGCATATCAGAGAACGTGAAAGCTGTCTGATCCAGTTGTCACTTCACATGTGGGCCAAGATGGGCATTTTAAAATTCGCTCTTTATGTTCTGGTGCCATTGCATGGCAGGGAAATGCTAATTCGGGGCCTAGGGGGGGTTTCAAAGAACTTCCTAAAAATGGACAGTATTAGAGGAGAAAACAACCTTGACTCATATAGTTACCACTTGGATGATCATTTAGAAGGCCTTTGAAGGCATAGGCAACCTATTAAGTAAACGCAATTTAGGAATCCTAGGATTACAGAGCGGGAGAGGGCATACACATCCGAATTCAAAGCTCCATTTATGTGTGTGTATAAAATACAGCTTTTTTTTTCATCTTTCCGTAAGAGGGTATAAGCTTATTTAAAATATCTGTGACTTACGATGAGACCCAGATAGGAAGCATTTGGATTTTCCCCATCTTTCTGCCTCACTTTCTCTCATTCCTGTCAAAATGATGGGGCACATCAGCAAAAGAAAAAGAAAAATTTTATTGTACTCCATCAACAGAATATGGCCTAATGAGGCATGCACGGCATTGTCAAAAATGTGTACTTCAGCCACGTTAATATTTTATTTAGCTGTCAATATGCAACAATAGATTTCACCTTTCATTCTAGAGCTGATTAGGACTTAGGAAATTGTCTTCTTAGATGCCACTAATAATGCCTCAAAAAACAACTGGACGTGTGATTTCCAGCAGGTAGTCCGAGCCTACTTTTCCGCCCAAGTACATCCGTTGTATTTGTCTTTTGCTAAAGATGTTAAAAATCATAATGTCTCTTGTCAGTAGCAATAATGAAGGGGAAGATTGGCTTTAATGACATTATGAGAATCATTATGTTTAATTTATCGCTAATTAATGCTGACAGGTTTCATATGCCTTGGGTTGCTTTCATGTGAGTGTTACGTGCTGGGTTTTTTTTTTTTTTTTTTAATTGTGTGTACACATCCCTCCCCATTCATTCATTTTGATTCTGACGATTTACACAGCTTCCTGTCTTCCAGGTTCCCTCCCCATATGGTCCCACCACATCACACTCTACATACGACTGGCATCCCCCACCCGGCCATAGTCACGCCAACAGTCAAACAGGAATCCTCTCAGAGTGATGTCGGCTCACTCCATAGCTCGTGAGTGTTGCTCTTTCAGTCGCCTTCTCTTTCCGCATCTTGTCTAGACCGTTGTTGATGCCTTGGCTGCTGGGTGGTGGCCCTGCCCGTGGTTGGCCGTGGTGCGTGTGCCTCGGGGTACCCGTGTCCTTGGATAGACTGGGATTTGCAACTGTGTCCCTGTCCCTAATCCACGACGGAACGTTTGGAGGTCTGTCCCGGGAGCACGAGAGACACTGGCCGAGGGGGAATTGGCCACACTGTGCTTTTCCCTCTGGCTTGGGAAAATGGTGTGTCTGGGACACTCGAGGAAGTGATTATGAAATTTTCTCTTCCCCCACACCCTCGCTACGATGTTTTTGTTCCATTTTCCAGGGTGGAGAAGACCCAAAGTGGAAGCATGCTTCTCATTCAGAACTGCTAGGTTTGGGTGTTGAGCAGCCGGAGAGCTGGGTGCTCTGCTGGGGAGGAAGTGGGACCTTGCAATTGTTGATCGGGTTGTGCCTATCTGTTCTGTCTATATCCAGAAAGCATCAGGACTCCAAAAAGGAAGAAGAAAAGAAGAAGCCCCACATAAAGAAACCTCTTAACGCATTCATGTTGTATATGAAGGAGATGAGGGCGAAGGTTGTGGCTGAGTGCACATTGAAAGAAAGTGCGGCCATCAATCAGATCCTGGGGCGAAGGGTAGGTCTCTCCCTCACTGGGAAGAGGGGGTGGCATGGCATGGTAGCCCCGTCCCTTCGGTCACGTGCTGACTTCTTCAGTGGCCTTCATGGAGGCATGACCAGAATGACCTTCTCCACACCTGCCGCCATCCTCTCGCCCAGAGAGAGCGCCAGGGCGGGAGCTGACAGATGAGGTTTTGCGTGCCAGGACCCTGCAGAGCAGACCCATCTCTCAGCCCCGGCCACAGGGTCGTTCGTGACGTTTTGCCTGCCCCTGTGTCCCCTCCAGTGGCACGCACTGTCCAGAGAAGAGCAAGCGAAGTACTACGAGCTGGCCCGGAAGGAGCGACAGCTTCACATGCAGCTGTACCCCGGCTGGTCTGCGCGGGATAACTATGTAGGTGTTCATTTTGCTCAGAGCTAGAGTCTGTAGAGGTGTGTCGGGGGTTCCCCTGCCCAAAGGGCATGCTACCTGCCACCTGGAATCAGGCCTCAGAACCATACAGTCTGCCCACTCCTGGGACCAGGGGCATCCTGTCCGAGCACCAGACTGGGGGGCGGGGGTCCTTGTCCTAGCTTCCAGTAGGGCTCCATCAGCAGGCCAGACTTCTTCAAGGAGGAGGGAGGAGGCTAGTGTTCCATTGTTCCAGCTCAGGACCGTGGGATTGACTTGGGGGCTGTCCACACCTTCTTGCCCAGGTCTTTGTAAAGACAAGGCTCTAGGATATGCCTCAGGGGGCTTCTGTGCTTCTCAGCAGTGGTCCCATGGGTCCTGACAGGGAAGGCCTCGGTGGAGAGAGTTTAATTCCTCCCAGGCCTTCCAGCAGCGCCTTGGCCCTTAAGAGGGAGAAAAGGAACAGTTGCCCTACGCTGTGGTTCAGGACAAGTTGGAAAAGCTAGTTCCTGCTGAGAGGGGCATGGGGGGAGGATCCCTGCAAGCAGCCAGGGGTTGTCTTCCTCTGGTGGGGCGCAGGAAGTGCCTTGGGGCCCCGGAAGGGTCGGGAAAGGGTCTGCGCCGGGTGAGGTGTCTTCCTGGGCTCTGTGTTGACTACAGGACTTGCCTAATTTCCTCCCTGGGGTTTTAGGATACAGGGCAGGATTGTTGCTTTCACTAATCACAGTGGTTGTGACACCCAGGACTCCTGTCCTCTCCTGACCTTGCTCTCCTCAGGAGACTCCTCTGTCTCCTCTCGCTGTCATTTCTTGTGCACATTTTGCCCCGCAGCCTTCTGGGCTGGCTCTCCTCTCTGTGGATGAGATGTCTCTTACTTCACCTGATACTTTGATTCCATGGCATTGGGTTTTATAAAGTGATTTTTAACCATTCACTCTCTAGGGTGGTGAAGGCAAAACTTGCCTTGATACCAGCAGGGGGCTTCTCCTCCCATCTCTGGTCAGTGGCGTGGGGCCGTGGGGGGTCCTTCCCCCGCCCGCGCTCCTGACCCAGATCTCCTGTGGACGACATCGTGGTGAAGGCGCTGTTTGTGGGCTGAGATCAGTTCAGTTAGTGCTGGTGGTGAATGTGCTGTGAGGCTTCAGAGTTAAATCAGGCACGTTGACTCTCAAAACTTACCTGCCATCAGGAAGCCATGGACAGGTGCGGGAATTGGTGGGTCCCGGGCGCATGCTGTCTTGGCCGGCTCTAGCCGTTTCTCATACCTGTCACCCCGTGCTTGCTAGTCTGCTCTTCCCCGTGCAGAGAAGGGGGCGCGGAGAACACAGACGGTTGGGCTTCATCCCCGCATCTTCATCTCTGCCCCCAGCCGCCTCCCTCTGGGTCCCAGTGGCCTTGGCTGGCGGCACGAGGCTCTGTTCCTCCTGGGAGTTGAAACAGGAATTAGTGCTGGTACCTGTCACCGGAATGTTCGCTCTGGTCAGGGCCCTCGTCACTCACGGATGGTCACGCACCGGGTCTTAGCTGCTTGGGACCTTTCCACTCATCCTCAGCATGTATGCCGTGGGGAAGCCTTTCTTCTGCAATGGAAAGGAAGAGGATGAGAAAGTGAATGCTCTCCCACAGGCTTGCTGCTAACCACCCCCGCCCGTCCCGACCTCGAGGTGGAGATTTCCAGCAGCAGGCCAGCTCTGGGGCCTCCGCATGCACAGCCATCTCATTTCAGGACACTCTTCTCCTGGTGTCGGGTCAGAAGCTCTTAGAGTTTACCTCCACCTTTTACCTGCTGTAGACCTAAGTCTTTGAGTGATCTAGAATGGTACCACAGAGAGGAATTCTGCTCCGCTATAGATCTCATATCCCCAACAGACATGCGGGGTCATGGTAGGGCCTTCATGTACATCTTTGCAGGATGTGTACTGCACAACTCTAGGGAGTGCCATTTACCCTATGTCTGTGTGTATGGTGCCCTCTGGAGTTGTGCAGGGGGAGATCTCCACAGAGATACGAGGCCAACTTTGTGATAACTTCAAAAGAATGCTGCCATTGACTTGCCTGGGAGTCAGTTAGACAGGCATTGCCCCAGGCTTTTTGTGAAGTGCTTTCTAGGTTTTAGAAGGTCCACGAGGTGCTTAAAGTGACTTTGGCTCAGCTTCACATTCAGAAGAAGCCCAGTATAATAGGGGAACCTCTGACAAGACTTGAGAGAAAGTTTAGAGGTAGATCGAGATTTAGGGCTAGAGGAACTTTATCTCTTATACAGGGTACTTTCTGACTCCCGTCACCATGGCTCCTTACACATGAGTGTGAACACACGCACGCGCCCCTCCCTCCCTCCTTCCCTCCCTTTTGTGCCCCAGGATGTGGTCTGTGGAGCAAGGGTCAGAGTTCAAGGTCTTATGGGTTTGATTGTGGTGGAACTTGTCGGGTTTGGGGATTTTTCTTAGCTGACTCGACATAGGAGTTTCTGTACATTACTTTGGTCGTTGTAGAGTCCAAAAGGTCTTCTGGAAAAAGTTTTCTGAGCTGACTTCATGCCTTTTTCATGTTCCTGCTTTTCCAGTCAAGTGGTAATGGAAGCCTTAGCAAAATAGAATTGAATACAACAATCACATTTGGGTTGTCGGACTTGGCACCTTCTGGGGGCCCAGGAGAAAACAGTTTGGTCCCATAGTGCCGTCTGACCCCCGGCATTGTATTAGAACATTGTTGCCTCTCCAGCTCTTCCAGGTTAGATAAAGGACACAAATCCTAAGCCATTGCTCATCTTGAATTCCCTACCCCCCACCTCCGTATTTAGGCTTTTTCTTCTGTTACATCTAAGAAGATAACGGGGTGGCTGTCCCCCCTTGAGACATATGTCCCTCTTCACTAGGTAATGTTTATTAAGCTTCTTCTTGTTCTCTTCTGATTAAAACATAGTCCCTGTTCTCTAGAAGCCTTTAGTTTAAACAAGCCTTTCCTCAGTCATGAACATCTCAGTTATATATCCTAAATTGACAGCTTCCCATGGGGAGTGGAACTTTCAACTGCCTTTCAGAACATATGGGAGGGAGATGGGAAACGGGTGAGCACTGTATTAAACCAGAGGTGACTGAGAATCCGTTGGGTGTGTGGATGCCAACACTGCCCAGAGTCACCACGGTTTTCTGTGCCCAGCTGAGTGTTCACTCAGGCTCCTAAATAAACTGAAACTAGCCCCTCCTGCCTTTTCTAAGATGGCCAGGCAGCACATTGTTGCTCCCCTAGGAGAGGCACAAACATGAAGATGGGCTGCCAAGGCTCACAAGAAGGCCCCATGAGCTCCTTTTATTTTTTTATTTTTACCTTGTTTACCAAGGCCCACCTGGGTGGCTCAGTCGGATAAGTGTCCGATTCCTGGTTTCCACTCAGGGCATGATCTCAGAGTCGTGAGATCGAGGCCCACATTGGGCTCTGTGCTCAGCGGGGAGTCTGCTGGGCGATTCTCTCTCCTTCTGCCCCTTCTCCCACTCATAGGTGCATGGGGCACACTCTCTCAAATAAATAAATAAAAAATCTTTAAATTGTTTATCAAGGAATATAATATGTATCACAGTGTTTCAAACTGAAGGCCAAGACAAATTTCCCAAATGGTATGGGCTCTAAGATCTTAGAGAAAAGAGGGGCTTTCTCTGAGACAGTTGGCTTGCAGCCCTTGGATGGAGCTAAAACGATGTCTTCTCCACCTTGAAGTTCTCCTTACAGGGCCTTATGGGTTGTCAAGTTGACCCCCTGTCACTGTTGGTTTCCCTTCCGGAGTTGATGTCAACATACCATGAGAACTTTAGGCAGAGGCAATATTTAGATGTTCGGAAACAGATAGACATGTAGGCCAGTCCTTTTGTTTGTATCATTTCATACGTACCCAGCATCTGACCCCGATGGATAGGACCAGCGCTGACAAGCTGAGAGAGAACTAGTTTCAGATCCGTGGGGATGCAGTCAGCTCTACAGAGCTCGTCTCTGTTCCCATGCCACATCCCAGCCACAAGCAGACAGTAAAGATACCAGGTTGGAGAATGTGATTGACCCCATGCGATCCATCCCCTGTAATCAATTAAAAACCTTCCTCGGAGGGCAAGGGATTAAATACGCAGGTCGCACAGCCTAGGAGGTAAGGGCTGTGGAGCCAAGACCTCCTGAGTTCCCATCTGGCCCCAGCATTTGCTAGCTGTGTGATCTCAGGGAAGTCACATAATCCCTCTGTGCCTGAGTTTCCTCCTCTGTAGAATTGGAAAGGTGATAGTCCCTGTTGTATAGGGTTGTGTGAGGGAAAAATGAGTCAATATGCATAGTGCACCTAGAATCATGCCTGGCGCATAGTATGTGCTCAGTAAATGTTAGCTGTTGTTACTGGTAAAGCCCCAGTTAAAGCTTTTGGTTTTTGATTGAGTAGGAGGGCCTTTTGGCCTTAGTAAGGAAGAGATTTGCATGGAGCAAGGTGGGGGTGGCTTTCTTAGTCCACATGGCCATGTCCACAGTCATTTGACACTTGGCTGTGGGCTCTTGGGCCACTCCCAACCCTGTCTCTCCACACCTCCCTAAGCCTTCCTTCATCAGTTCTCTTCTCCCCTTAATGGAATCAGATGCCCTGGGTCAGGTTTGAGGATGGACAGAGGTGTGTGGGAAAAGAGGTCTTTCCTTCACCCCTGCTGACCCCTTCTCTTCCCCTTGCTGAGTGTGTGCCCCTCTAGCTGAAGCACAGCTGAAGGGCATTTGGATTAAAGGGGGGGGTCAAAAACACTGTGGGAGCCATGGGTGTGGACGGAGACAGCGGAGTGCTCCCCTCCTCCTGCCTTCTCCTTTCGAGGTGAGCCCAGACGCCCTCCTCCCATCTGTTTCCTGCAATAATTCCTTGTGTTTCATCTGTTCATCTAGGGGAAGAAGAAGAAGAGGAAAAGGGACAAGCAGCCCGGAGAGACCAATGGTAAGTTAGACTAAAGAGGAAGGAGGAGGGAGTGGTACTGTGAGGACCACTCTTTTACCTTAGATTTCTGTCTGGGGGAGGCAGGAGAAATTCAAGGCCAGGACATTGTGGGGGAACCCATCTTAGCCAGCCTTTTTGTGTATGCATTTTAATTAATTGCTTCATGACTGCCCTTTTGAAGCTAGTAACATTCATTGTTGCATGAAAAGCACATTGTAATTCTAGTGGAATGTGTTTTTAAATAACTGCAGAGCCTGTAACGGGAGGGTGGTAGGCATGCCTATGCGGGATTTATGCAGTCTGCTTATTTTGTCTATGTCTGTAGGGATGAGGAAGGGGCCGGGGGGAGTAGGCGGGGTGTGTGTGAGTGTTTGATATTAACTGGGCTGTTCCTGAATGTTCTGATGCATGCCTTTACAGTGGTAAATTGCACCCAATTTAAATTAAGGAGGTTTGTCATTCTCTAGGAGAAATTAGAAATACTGCATAGGCAATATCAGAAGGTCCCCTTGGAGAAGGCCAGGCTTTTACAAACGACAACAAAAATTTTGAAGGCTTTGTATAATTTGTTCTTTTTTTTCAGAACACAGCGAATGTTTCCTAAATCCTTGCCTTTCACTTCCTCCGATTACAGGTGCTAATGTCATTTTGAGTCATTAAAATAGTCGATAAACTGTTTTTTTAATTTTTCTTGCCATTATAGTTTTATTAACATTAAACACGTATGACATTTGAACATCCTTTAAATGACCATCTACACGGTTTCGTATGTTTCGGTAGATTTTTTTTTTTTCAGTTGCTTTTGTTGTTTTATTATTTTTTTTAATTTAATTTAACTTTCGCTTTGTTTATTTATTTATTTTTCCCATAACAGTTGTTTAAGCAGTGATGACAGTGACTTAGTGTTGAACTAACTGTGCAAATTGAATATGCAGTATTTCTTTAAAAGAGACTGGTTAAAAAAAAAAAGAAGCAAAAACCAACCAAAATGGAAGGAATTCAGTAATAAACCTCCTTAATCTAATGGCATTTTCCGTTGCTCCCACTAAGTTTTCTCACGCAAGCATGTATCCGCAGTATGATTATTTTCTCCTTCGCTTTTTTTTTATTTTAGTTTTTTTCTTCCTTTTGCTTTCCTGCTCCTAATTTGCAAATCCACTAGCATTTTACTGACTGTACCTGCTTAAAAGCTGCTATGAGCTTCTGACTAACCCTGACCAGCTCATTCACACCGCCTGTTCACCTTCATCTGTTCTTCTGTTAGTAGTCATGAAAATCGGTTAAAAAAAAAAAGAAAAGAAAAACATTTCAAAAGCTGCAATATCCCAGTACCACAACCCCCTTTTCTTTCTTTATTTCTTTCTGTTTTGTTTCATTTTGTTCTGTTTTTATTTGTAGTTTTTTTTTTCCTTTTTTAAACTGTTGTACTCTGAGAAGAAAAAAGCATGTTACAAACTTAATTCCCTCCTTCGCTTTATTTTCTTCTTTAAGAAAAACAAATTGAGAGAGCTAGAAAAAAAAAAAAAGAAAAGCAGAACCAAAAGAAGAA
The DNA here is from genome assembly GCF_011800145.1 of Mirounga leonina. Lineage (NCBI taxonomy): Eukaryota > Metazoa > Chordata > Mammalia > Carnivora > Phocidae > Mirounga > Mirounga leonina. The sequence goes on from NW_023270265.1 coordinate 37,026,987, forward strand.
AACTACTATTTAAAATTTAGTTTTTTCAGTATCTGACTTCCCTTTATCCGCTCAAAACGAATCGGAGAGACAGTCCTTAAAGAAGGGATACTGCAGCTTTGTTTGCAACAGCTAATTTCACCAGTCGAATAAGAATGTGATTTTTACCTTTTTTTTTTTAATTAAAGTTAAAAATCGAAAGTCAATATTTTGTAATTAGTAACCAGGTCATTGATTTATTCCCTTTTTTACTTTTATTTTTTTCTTATTTGTATCTTTCTCTCCCCCCCCTTCCCCCCTCTCTCTCTCCCTCTCTCTCTCCCACGTCCTCCTCCTCTGCTCGCTTCTCTCTTGAACTCATTCAGACCTGAGCGCTCCTAAGAAATGCCGAGCGCGCTTTGGCCTTGATCAACAGAATAACTGGTGCGGCCCTTGCAGGTGTGTATAGATTTCCCAGATTCGCTGTGCTGGTCTGCAGCTGGTCTATTCGATCCTTTTCCCCCCCTTCTCTGGCCTGTTGCTTTGTAGCTCTGTGTGTGGATCTTAGGAGACATGAGGGCGCGGGACACTGCTCTGTGAGGGATGTGCTTGTTCTCCCCGCTGCTGCTAGCCAAAATGCCACTGTAAAACAGCATCCTTTGTGCCTCCTCGGGTCAGCGACAGCCAACCCCAGCGCGCCCCCCCCCCAGGGAACGTTGCCTGCCAACCCCCTTCCTCATGACCACCCAGGATGGGGCTCAGTGACATCCATCGTAATCCTGGCCTAGGTAGAAGCAAACAACAACGTCACCTTTTCCCCTCCTTCTCTCTTCTATTTTTTAATTTATTTTTCCTTGTTGTTTTTTGGTTTCTGGTTGTTGTTTTTTTTGTTTTGTTTTGTTTTTTTGGTGCGTGTTTTATTTATTTATTTTTTTCTTTTGCCTCATAGAAGTCTTTTCCTTTCATGTCCTTGGTGAGGGAAGACAATCATATAGAGCCAAGGTCATAGAGAAGACAAGTCAGCAGTAGCTGAGATTTCACATCCAACTGAGCATGATCCACCATTGTGTTGTATTTTTTGTGTTTACCTTATGCTAACAGATGCAAATACTCCAAAGAAGTGTCGGGCACTGTTCGGGCTTGACCGACAGACTTTATGGTGCAAACCGTGCAGGTATATGACCACTGTGAGGCCTTTGGGAAAATCAAAGCACTCTGTCCTTCTGCTACCTCAGTGTGTCGATGTATTTTGACCTCCTTCCCATCTACTTCCCTACCGGCATCAATGACTAATGATCCTCACTCTTCAAAATTTCCTTGCTAATTTTATGCCGTATCCTCTCCCCACTTTCTCTTTCTCTCTTTCCCCCTTGCTCTTACGAGTAACCTATCCAGATCCCCGGTGGTAGGACTGAGACCACACCCTTAACAGACCAGGACGGGCACTTACCCTTTCGCTTTGCAAGCCAGCATCCTGGAACGGGCCCGGTCTGTGGCATATATGCTGAGTCTAGACAGAACCACCGTTTCCAAAGGTTTGAATGAGCTAAAAGCTTGGCAGCAAGGGCCATTCCCACGTACTTGAGAGTCAAGACACTTGGAGAAGGGCTCTGGGGCAGGCGTTTTTTGGTTCTGTTCTGTTTTGTTTTTCTTTTATGTTGATAAACCACATGTCTCTGGACAGAGGAGCCCGGTTAGCTGACATTGTTTTACAGTGCTGAAAAGAAGCGTGGCATTGAACGGCATGCACCAGCTGAAGGGCTACAAGCAATGAGTCATGCAGTCCTGTACTGCAGTGTTGCTAGCCTGCGGAATTACACATATATATTGCATATGTTTAGAGAGAGAGCGAGCGAGCGAGAGAGCATTGCTTCCAAAATGAACTAGAAGAGTCCAAATTGAACACCCGCGTTCCACCTGCAGGTTTCCATCCAACCTGTAATTTCAGGGAAGCCGTAGGTACTTCCTTCTTGGTGGAGGGATACCGACTCGTTCCTGTCTCATTTCCTTTCCTTTAATGACCACCTTTGGTTAAATTTGTTGTTTCTTTGTTCTGATACAAGCAGTCTTTGAATTTGGAATATTATGATGGTAGGTATCTCAACACCCCCAAACACACCTCCCTGTTGTAGTGCCTCCCTGTCACGTGTCCCTCTCCTTCATGCCTTTGCCGTGTGTTCCGTGTTTAGACATTAGATCAGATGTCCATCCCATCACGTGCATGCCCACGAGTCTCCTGTGTCTCTTACCCTCCCCCTGGTGCCTTATGAGGGATTGGCCAAGTGCCTCAAGTTGGCCAGACGTTGAGGGGAGAGAGGGCCTGAGCATCTTTATTGAGGGAGAACTCCACAGACAACCCTCTCTGCCCATTGAGTGAGGGTTCCAGGCCTGGAGAGAGATCCTCCAGTCAGTCGTTCATTCTGTGAGATGGCCGTGTTCACGGAGGTGACAAATATCCTTTCGGCACAATCCCAGGGTCTTCTCTGTGCCACAGAAAAGAGTTTCATGAGGAGGTAGATGAAGAATGTTAGGGATTTAAGTAGGCCTACCCAGGGAGGACAGGTCTAGGCAGTGAGTTTGTGGCAGAATCTCCTCCATGCTGAGGAGGAAGATGATTAGCTGCAGAATACCATGGGGAAGGATTTCGCTAATCGCAGGGCTCACTCCTGAGCGGGTTTCTCACGATCTCTAGAAATGTATGGCTGAGACCATTGTGGCCACCTCGCAATATGGTGTGTTGCCGGATTTGTTTCTATTTTATTTGGGGGGGGGGGTGAGTGGTGGTTTATGAACACACCCCTCTTTTTTTTTTGTTTTGGAAGCATTTGCTTCAAGTTAGACTTGACATTTTTTTTTTTTCCTGAAAGTTACCATTCCTAACGTTGACCGGGACGGACATCCCCTTCTCAGACACAGCCTACACCTTGTTTAAAGCCAGGGTATGGGATCTGCCTCAGAGGCCAGAAGTTTCATGACATTTTTACAAAAAACAAAAGCAAAAACCAAAATCTTTGTAGCTGCTTCATAAACACGATTTTCAAAAGCACAGCTCGGAGGGGCCAGCTGTCAGCATGGCGGGCTGGTGTCCCTCATCACTCCTCAGCGTCCTTCCCACCTTGACACCATTAGAATGTTCCTGGTGGCCACTTTGCTTCTTCGGGGGGTGTTTCTCAGACCCTGAAAGCATCAGCAGATGCATTTTAGCTCACTGAAGGGTGTAATTCCAAAACAGGATCAGGAAGAACCCTTAGTTTTCCTTTCAGAATAAACCCATGAGAAGCTAAAAGTGGAATTTTCAGGGGCCGCCCCTTGGTTGGAGATGGAGCCTGGGTGGGGGAGGGTAAGCAGATGGGTTTTGCCCCTTTTTTCCTCAACTTTTCCTCTTTGCCAGGATCTGGCTTGATGCTAAATCAATAGGACAAAATGTGCCTTAAAAAAAAAAAAGAAAAAGAAAGAAAGAAAAGCAGTTACAAAATGAGGCATTTTCCAGCCCGTCAGAAGTATGTGTTCCAACTGCCTTTTGCTCAGCCACCTGTTAGAAGGAATGCCTCGCTGTCCTTCATAGTCTTCATGTCCAGTGTTGAGAAGGCTTCCACTCATCCCCTCGCAGTGGAAACCTCCGTGTCATCAGGAGGGCGGGCGGGTGAGGGGAGCAGCAGACGTGCTCCTAGCCAATCAGGACTCCTTGCTCACTACACAGGGTTTCTAATTTTATTTGACATTTGAGGACATTTTAACAAGATTCTGTTTTGAGCCCACCAAGTTGCTTTCCCATCTTTTTACTCTGCCCTAATATAGCATGGAATGCTGCTTGACGTCACTCCCCTGTTTTCCTGTTTCTCCTTTTCACTCCCCTCCTCCCTCTCTCCTTTGTCCTTGTCGCTCTCTCACTTTTGCTTATGCCCCGCCCCCATCCCCACCCCTCCCTTCTCCCATTTTTTAAAATGCATGGACATCTTAGTTTTTTAAGCATGTTTTGATCTGCAGGCTAAGGTGGTTTAAAACTCTGAGAGGCTTAATTATGTATCTTGGTTTCTGGGATGGGAGCAGAACCCACAGTCTGTTTCAATCTATCCCAGAGGAGAAAAGGAACCTTTCCAAATTGAAGGTGAGGGGGGCTGTCCTTGCACCCCTAGAGTTCCTTTCCACCCAGAGGGTAGTCGGGTAGACCCTGAGGCCTCCACCCGGTGGGTCTCAGCCTCTGGGAGGCAGGGAAGGCCAAGCATGTTTCCTCCTACCCGCCCTCCTGCCATCTTGCTGAGTCCACACTCCACGCACGGAGGGGCATGAGCAGACACCTCTGGGGCACAGACCCAAGGAGGAACTCATTACACCTCCTTCCTTTCAAAGGCCGGTGACATCTGACCCCAGGCAGCATCTTAAATTGCTTTCCAGGGATGGGAAGCCGGCCGGCACTTACACACTTGTTTTTAGACAGTCCTATCAGCCATGGTTTTACCTGTATTCAAGGGCTCCTTAGGTCAGCACACTCCCTGTGTTTGCGTGATTTTTACTGCATGAGTCGGGTTGATTCCCAGGATCACCTTTCCTACTAAATATCCTTCCCATTGGACTGGGATTAATAGTAGGAGAAGCTTTGAGGTCACATGCTCAATTTCTTGAATCGATTTCCCCAACCTTTGATGATGAGCAAGAGAGTCTCTGAAATTCTCATTCCTATTTCTTAGGTAAACAGGAAATGTAGAGGGGAGATTCTGGTTTGGGTGCAGGGCAAACTTAGTCCTTCCGGCTTAAACACTAATCACCATAACCCAACCCCACCAGTTCCGTGCTGTGATCCCCGCCCCCCCCCCCCAGCACTTCTTCTTTGTCGTCACTTCCTTGTGACACGCTGCGCCCTCTATTCACGGCCTCGGCAGAGTGACCAAGACAGGGTGCCCCTCCATCCCATCCTCGCTGTCTCTCCTTCCAGCCTTCTCACTCTGGGGTGGGGGAGGGGAAGACCCCAAATCTTTAAAAAAAAAAAAAAAAACAAAAATCAAGTTTGAATCATAATTTAATCCACAACCTGCAGGCCATACAACCAGTTATTCTTGTTCCTTTGGATCATTTTCTGTTTTTCTTATTCTTCCCCCTCCCCCCCCTTTGTTTATCCTCTTCTACCTGTTTTTGGTGGTTTTTTTTGTTTTTGTTTTCGTTTTATTTTTTGTTTTTGTTTTGTTTTTAATTTCTTTTGTTTTAGTTTTGTTTCCCCCCTTGCCCCCCCCCCCCTTCTCACCTGATTCTGACCTCTCTTGATTTGGTGTGGTTCTTAACAGACAAAGCCCGAAAGCTCTCTGGGCGCCGGCAGCCTGGCGGCGGCGGCGTTAATGGTGGTGGTGGTGGCGGTGGTGGTGGCCGTGGTGGTGGCCGTGGTGGTGGCGGTGTGGGTGTGAAGACCTCTAAGCCCCTTGCTAGCGCTGCCTTCGGCTCTGTGGGTGGGCTCAACAGTCAGCATGTTGAGGGTTTCACACGGGCAGGCGGCGCCTGGGGAAGGAGCTCCCTTTCTCTTACACACACACACACACACACACACACACAGGCCACGGGGAGTAGGCTGCTAGCGGCGGGAATGCAGGGGAGACGTGATGGGCAAGCCAGGGAGCGTCTAAGCCCAAAGAAATAACACACTTCGCAGTTGATCTCCGCGTGGACGCAGCCACTTTGCAGCAAACAGGCGCTGCCTCCCGCAGTCCGCTCCCTGGTACCGGGGCCGGGCTGGGGTCACGGGCGTGTAGCGGGGGCGGGGGGGGGGGCAGGTAGGTAGGGGGCCGGGCCTCGACTCCCACGCAGCTCTTCGGCCCGGCAGGCTTAAGGGGGGGGCGGGGGGGCGCCAGGTGAGCGCGGCCCCCTGGCCACGGGCCGTGCGGGCTCTGGGGACAGAGGGCACTTGAGCGCGCCCCTGAGCAGTAGGTCACTCTCTCCCTCGGCATCTCTGCCCTTTATTCACAGATGACTCTCTCCCCCTGTTTCTAGGAGAAAAAAAAAGTGCGTTCGCTACATACAAGGTGAAGGCAGCTGCCTCAGTCCACCCTCTTCAGATGGAAGCTTACTAGACTCGCCTCCTCCCTCCCCCAACCTGCTAGGCTCCCCCCCCCAAGACGCCAAGTCACAGACTGAGCAGACCCAGCCTCTGTCGCTGACCCTGAAGCCCGACCCCCTGGCCCACCTGTCCATGATGCCTCCGCCGCCCGCCCTCCTGCTTGCCGAGGCCGCCCCCGGCAAGGCCCCCGCCCTGTGTCCCAACGGGGCCCTGGACCTGCCTCCCGCCGCGGTGCAGCCGCCCGTCCTGTCCTCGTCCTCCCTTGCACAGCCGTCAACCTCTTCCTTACATTCCCGCGGCTCTCTGGCCGGGACCCAGCCCCAGCCGCTGTCCCTCGTGACCAAGTCTTTAGAATAGCTTTAGCTTCGTTAGCAGCCCCCCCGCCCCCCGCCCGTTGGTTTGCGCAGCGTTGCGTTTTTTTCGCTTTTCTTTGTACCCACCCCCACCCCCGCCCCACCCCCACCCCCACGGAAAGGTTTTGTTTTGTACTCTTTTAATTTTGTGCCACGTGGCTACATTAGTTGATGTTTATGGAGTTCATTGGTCAATATTTGACCCATTCTTATTTCAATTTCTCCTTTTAAATATGTAGATGAGAGAAGAACCTCATGATTCTACCAAAATTTTTATCAACAGCTGTTTAAAGTCTTTGTAGCGTTTAAAAAATATATATATATACATAACTGTTATGTAGTTCGGATAGCTTAGTTTTAAAAGACTGATTAAAAAACAAAAAGGAAAAAAAAAAGAAGCAATTTTGAAGTAGCCTTCCAGAAGGAGTTGGTTCTGTATTATTTGTATTAAATACGAGCTTGCGAACCAATCATTTTACATCTGGTTTTTAAACCATAAGGGCACAACGAATGCCGTGCCATAGTCCTTTTTTTTTTTCTCTGTGTGAGACAACTTTAATTGTGATGTTACTTGTTATTGTTTAAATGTACAGAAACAAAGGGTTAAATGTGTTAATATACCTTGTTCCATGGTGTTGTTCTTTTGGGGGGGGGGTTCTACTCAACAATTAATGGAATCACAACGCTGTTGGACCAGTAGTATTTATTGCTTTAGAGATTGCTCGTCGAACCTGTACGTTGTCCCTTTTAAGATATGTTTTCCTTTTTCTTGAAACTGTATAAAGTTTTTTTCCCTTAGCATAAGCATCTTATATATAACAACTCATTTGTACAAGGTTTTTAAGTTTATATATAAAATGTGTATATATATTTTTTTGTTTCTCTTTTTGACTTTTTTTTTTTTTGGCTGTATGAAACCCAGATGCTGCCAAACGGACATTACTAGTTGCATTAAAGGATCAGTAGCATTAACAAAAGTTGCTTTAAAAGCCATTATGTAAACCAAGACTTGAAAATTAGCGAGGGAATTTTAGCGACGCCGTGTAAGCAGCAGCGGGAACCACCCTGTTTCTCCTCCGAACTCAGAGTCGGCAGCTCTGTACCCTTAGGACACGGCCTGTGTGCAAAACTTTATGTGCCAAAATTCTCAGTGACTTTAGCTTTCTCCCTCTTTTTGATGCTGTAATTTTTGTTCATCATGTTTTGCTGTGATGTTACATAGGTAGATTTGTATGTAGTTTTATTGTCACCTATAACAAGATGTGTTTGGTAGCAGATTGTCCAGAAAGCATTTTAAATGAAGAGGTATAAACCCTTAGGGGCCAAAAATTCTGTATATTAGATTGCTCTTAAAGGAAAAACCAGCTGCCGCTTTTATGTACACGTATGACATACAAGGAGGTGGCACACTTTACAAATAAAAAAAAAAAAACCTAGGCATGTTGATGTTGCAAAATGCTGTATAAAGCTGAAACCTGTTCATTCAGTGCCATTGTAGTTGACATGAAGCGATTGTAAAACTGTCTCCAATTTTTCTCTGGTTTATTAAAATGCTAACTATAACATTTTTTGTGAATACTTTGAATGTTTCCTAACAGTTGTGATGTTACTGTTCCGTTTTATGCTCTTATTCCAATTTCATTTTTAATGGTTTGGAAGCCATTTTTGTAATGAATAAATGTTCATGCTGTACAATATCTGTAGCATGCCGTTCTGGATTAATAAAAGCAACTTAGTACGTGCAGATCAAGGCTGGTCACTCGTTTCTGTGATTTGGATTTTCCGCCTTGGGGGAAGCCGTACCCGCCTTCTTGCGAGAGGACCGTCCTCCGGAGCTGGAACTTAAGACCAGACCACATGGTTGGTATGGGCGGTGGGTTGGGACTTGGATATCCAAAAGTGGTCTTGCACTCTTTTCGTGGATTGGTCTGTGTTTTTTTTTTCTTTCTCTCATTCTCGACGCCTGTTGGGCACACCTGTGTACCGAGTTAGTTCGTTTCTGAAAGCAGAGCACAGTAAGAGAGTCCACGTCCCGCTTCCGACTATAAAACAGTCATCTCGTAGATCTTAGTTGTCCTTCTCTCACAGTATCCAGCTTTAGAAAGGGCTGAATTCTGGTTAAGGACACTTAGTTCCCCAGGAATGGATTTAAGACACTACATTGTTCCCATTGAAGGACCACTGATGTGGAAGGATTCTAACTTCTCTCTAAGAGTCGCCCGCAGGGAGAGGTGCCAGGGTGTCGGACTGAAAACCTTTCTCTGACAGTGAGCGGATGTTGAGGAAGAAGGTTTATAGAAAATCGGATCAAGGCGAATCACTTAGCGGCTCGTATGGTGGAGCCTTGCTGTGTGTGGGACTCCCAAGTTCTGTGGCTGTATCCTGGTAAGGGTGCAAGTTCATCATCATCACCACCAACCAGGGGCCACAGTAAAGATCTTCCTGAGGTCTCCGCTGCGGTCATTTCTCAGGCTGATTAGGATGGGTGGGTGCACGGGAATGCCCCAGCTATTCGAAAGGTCGTGTAATGTCCCTTTGCTTTGACGAAAGACCTATGTTAGCCCGTTTTCACGACCTGAAAGAAATCCTAAGAGGATTTTCGCTTTTGCCAGAAAAAGGTGAAAAGCGAAAATAGCGTTGAGTATGTGTCTTGCAGCGAGCGGGTACCGAGGCTGTGCGCCCTGGGCCAGCGGCGGTGGCCCCAGGAGCCTCACCTGACATCTCGGCGTCCAGCTGGCAGAGGTCTGAACTGGGGTCCCTGCGCGTCTGTGCTTACCTCGATTTATTTTGTGCATCCGTAAGCAGGATGTCTGATATCCGAAGGTATCAGACAAGGCTAAAGGAGGTTATTTTGGGGTCTGGGAATGCTCAAAATTTTTCCATATAAATTCACGGCAATTCTTCACTTTGCGCCTGGATTTCTGCTTAGAAAAGTTTCCCCAGGAACGCTCTACGTTCGGATAGCGGGGGAAACCTGTGTATGTTCCACTTTTCTAGGACAACTGTACCTCCAAAGGGCACAATTTCGATGGCCTGGAAGCTGTTCGTGGTGGTGTTGTTACTTAAGCCTACACAGGGTTGTCATCAAGGACTTTAAAGCTCCTTGGAAGCTGTGCTTTGCTCAAGCTAGTTTTTGTTCTGTAAAATCTTCAGTATTTTGTTTTTGTTTGCTTTTGTGTTCCCAGAGAGGAGTGATTCTGGTTGTCCTTCCCCATTTTATTTTGCACACTGGGCCCAGAGTGACCTTTGAAAACACAAATCAGAACAGTATCTGTTCTTGGTGGCCGCGGGCCAAGGCATTTATGTGCCTTTTCTCCTTTAATGCTAATAGCCCCACCTGAGATCGATATTACCCCCCCAACACGCTTTATTTTCTAAAACTGGGTTTAGAAACTCTGAGTCTGTGTCTTGTCCAAGGCTGCACAGCTAGTAGGATGGGATTTAAATTCAGATCTGACCCCAAACCGGTGCTCAACACTGAGTTATGCCTCCTGGTATCATTAAGATGGTCCTTCTCCTGGAGTGATGGGACAGTCCTTCTGAAGGGTGTCCTTGTTTGCCCCACCTCCTCTGCCCCGCACGCTCAGCCACAGGCTTTCCCCTCTTCTGGAAGGTTCTGTTCTGCTCCTGCAGCCCCACTTCCTGCCCGGATAACTCCCCCGCATCTTTCAGGTCTGAGCGTAGGTGGTAGTGGGTGATGTCTCCCTCCTACGGTGCTCTTCCAGCTTCCTGATTTTCCCTCACCCACCGTCGTGTGAGTGGATGTGGCCCTGGTTAGGCCACTAAGAGTGCCACTTAGCAAAATATTGACATCTTTTGTTGGGGGGGACTGTCCTATGCACTGTCAGTTGTTAGCATCCCTGGCCTCCTCCCACTAGATGCCGCGGCACCCCCAGCACTATATGACACCCAGAAATGTCTTCAGTCATTGCCAGATATCCCCCAGCGGGCGAAATCATGCCCCGTCGAGAACCACTGCCCTAGAGAACTCTCCAAGAGGTCAGAACTGTGGATTTTATGTTCCTTGCTCTCTACTAAGGACCTGGTTCAGTGCCTGGCACATAGAGGGTACTTGATGCATATTTGTTGAAGGAAAGAATAAGTGACATTAGCCAACTCACTCTGTATTTTGAGAACCAAAGGAATGGTGACTTGCCAGAGTGCTTCCAAATTTTGTGTTCTTGAATTTCCAAGGTGTCCGTCTTTCCTAATCTTTCAGCCATGCTGGAAGGTAGCTCAGTGCCCTTGTTACAAAGGCAAAAAATAAAAAAGCTGGGTGGGAGTGGGGACAGTCCCTCTGTCATCAGCCAGCCTGAGCAAAGATCACATTTTAAAATTCAAAATATGGGTCACCTCGCCGCAAGTTTACTGCCTTACCACATTCGAGCAATTCTCTGGGGCTCTTCCCACTCTGACATGGGACTTCCTTTCCCCCAAGCCTGTCTTTCTCGGCAGTTCAGCTTCCAGTCTCCCAGACACCAGGCCAAGTCCCTGTCCTTCAACACACTCTCTCGAGCTGTTTGGTTCCTTCCGACCTCAAGAGTTTATTTTCAATCGGAGCATCTTCTAATTTCATCCATCTGTGGATTTGTTGTTACTAAGAGACCCTGAGACCACATGTAGGCGCTCATAACTCTCAGTCTCCGAGCCACACCACCCCTGACCTCTGATGGGACCTGGCCAAACAAGGCTGCCTGTTAGGAGCGTGCATGGCTTCATGTGGTAACAAATTAACATAAACGTGAGGACTTCAAGCAATAGCTCTCACAGCTCTGGAGGCCAGAAGTCTGGAATCCAGGTGTCGGCTGGGCATGCTCCCGTTGGAGGTTCTGGAGTCTCTTCCAGCTTCTTGTGGCTGCCTACCACCCTGCGTGTTCCTGGGCTTGTAGCCACATCACTCACATCTCTGCCTCCATCTTCACATCACTGCCTCCCGTGTGTCTGTCTGGAAACTCCCTGCTTTTTGAAGAGCTGTGAGGAACAACAACACAGAGAGGGATACCTTGATGTATTTAGGGCCCATGTGGATAATCCTGGATGAGCCACTTCTTTCTAGATTCTTAGCTTAATCACATCTTTCGCCATAGAAAACAACACAGGTTCTAGGATTCGGACATGGACATTTTGGGGGGTGGGGACACCAGGCCTCTACAGAGGCATTGGCTAACTCTAGGAGACTGCAGAATCTTAGCACAGAACCCTCGAGAATGAGCTGTTGTACTGCTGGTGGTGGTGGTTTTGGACAGACCGTGTCGAAAGTGGTTTTCCATTTCAGATGATAGAAGGCTCACTTTTTATGCTGATGATGTGGGTGCAGGTAGGGTCAGGATGCCTTTCATCTGGATCTGGGATTTGCAGAGAAGACAAACCAAGGAGCAGTGGAGAGAATCTGAGCTTGGAGACTCCAGCGTCCGACTCCCACACTGTGCATCCTTGGGCAATTAATTCCTCCAGCTCTCTGAGCCTCTGTTTCTTCAGGGAACAAGGGGTGACAGCAGTACTCGTTTTCACAGATTCTTTTGAGGCTGGGATGCAGAGTGCCTGGAATAGTAAATCAGAGTGGTTAGTATTATTGTAAAAGTAGAAGGCCAGTCCTGGCTATTTCTTTTCCTTATTTCGCTTCGGGATTCTGCTAGTCCTGCTCTTCAAACCCAGGCTAGAGAATGAGACACCTAGATGTGGAAGACACATCTTTGTCATAGTGTTGAGGGACCCCAGGGCGCTGTGACTCACCCATGATCATCTCACCTGAGACTTGATGGCTCCGTGAAAACAGCTTCTGCCCCTTGGGGAGCCGCAGCTGTAGCTGGAGTGCTTTTTGTGGTGTGGAAATGTGTTTTTAATTAAAGCCCTTTGGAAAGAAACAAAGGAAGAGCCGAAAAGTCTCCTGTGAATGGTAGCTCAAGGCAAGTGCCAGAAGCCAGGGCTGGGAATCACTAAGACACAGGGCCACAGATTTGACCTTCTAAAGGACTCCCATCTGTCGTTGGCTTCTTCATCTCCCTTTTCAGATCTGGTCCAGCATTCCCAGGCGTGTGGCGATGGCAGAGGCCTGCCTGAATCCTGGCCTGGGTCTGATGGGCAGCATTGGCAAATTCTGACTCTGGACTTTGGGAATTTTTTAAGTGTACGCAAGTGATTGATTGAGCTGTGAGTAAGCCCATTGATTCATTGGTTCATTCAACAACTAATCCTTGAGCGCCCATTTGCACCAGGTACCGTTCTAGGCTCTGGCACACAAGTCTCGGTAAAGTAAGCTTGGTGTCCGTTTTTCCCTCTGAGCTGAGTCCTCTACTGTCTTATAGGACAGAATCCGTAAGGAAAGGGGCCACCAACATTCCCAAGGCCTGGACACGCTGCTCATCTAGAAAGTGGCCTTATACAAGGATAAGGATGAGAAGATGTGCTAGAAACTCCACCTGTGTTTCTCATTTAATCCTCGTGGGATAGAGATTGCTTTTATGTTCATTTTACAAATGTAGAGAGTGAGGCCAGGGAGGTTAAGTGGCTTCCTCAAAGGCCCGAATCTGGGAAACAGTGAGCCTAGGATCTGAATCCCAGCAGCCTGGCTCAGGGGCCTGCGTTGCTGAATACCGTGCTTTCCTGCTCCTTGTGAAGACATAGACCATCTGGGTAGCTGGAGAGAGACAGAGGGTGGAGCTCATTTGATTCATGGACCTTGTGAAAGACTTTTGCAATGAGACCGCCAGGTGTTTTCTCTCCCTGTCTGTGTGCAGGAGTTTTTTTGTTTCTGTTTTTTTCTCATTCTGGTCTCTGTGCATATAATAACAATAAAGACTGTTGATAATTACATGGAGTGAGCTATTTTGGACTGCATGCTAAAATACATAGAGTCCTAGAATTGGAAGAAAATTAGAAGTGTATGTATTATAATATCATATATACGTTTCTGAGATTGTGGATTGCAAGCCATTGATAAGTTAGGAAATCAATTTAGTGGGATCAAGGCCAACATTTTAAAAACATAAAATGAAACTCAATAGAAAAACCAAAAAAATCAGGAGCTATTGCTTTGCCCCTTATATTTTAGCGTCCATGAAATCTCCTGAATTAGCCAGATTAGGCTAGACGATGCTATAATATCAAACAAACCCTAAAATATCAATAGCTTAACACAGTAAAGGTTTACTTGTCAGCCATTTCAGAGACATCTCCCAGCCCCCGTGGAAGAGGGAGAGAAAGAAGATCGCCAGCACATTTAATAGACATGTAAGTGATGAACATCACTTCTGCCCATAGTCTATTGAGTAGAACTCAGTTGTGAGATCAACCTGGCTACAGAGGAGGCGGAGAAATGTTGAGAGGCATCCAGGTATGGATGAGCACTAATGATCTAACTCATGTCCTCTGTACTTTCCCTTTTTTTCTTTATCAGAACACCCTGTTATTGTCCTTGGAACACTTCCTTACATATGTCACACACACATATATGAAGTTATTTGCCTATTTGTTTTTCTTCCTTTCTCTCTGGACCAGGGATTGCCAAATTATTGCCTGCAGGCCAAACCAGTCCTGTGACCTGTTTTTGAAGAGCTGTGAGGAACAATTTTACATTTTTTCAAGAGTTGCAAAAGAAGGGGGAGAAGGACAAAAAGGAGAAGAATTACTTGCCACAGAGATGGTTTGTGGCCTCTAAGCCCTAAAATATTTACTATTTTGCTTTTCATAGAAAAAGTCTTCCAACTCCTGCTCTAGAAGTTAAGCTTCTGGAAGGTAGAGATGGTGTCTCTTTGCTTCCCACTCTATCCACAGAGCGAGTCTGATACCTGGTAAGTGCTGAATAAATATTGTTAATGACTAAATGAAACTTTCTTTAAGAATGTCTTTTGATGAGCAAAAGTTTTCCATTTTAATCAGGCCTACTTTATCAACCTTTTATTTTATGGTTAGTGCATTTAAATCGCACTTAAGTAATATTTTATCACTCCAGGGGCCCCTGGGTGGCTCAGTCGGTTAAGCATCTGCTTTCGGCTCAGGTCATGAGCTCAGAGTCCTGGGATAGAGCCCTGTGTCAGGCTCCCTGCTCAGCAAGGAGCCTGCTTCTCCCTCTGCTCCTCCCGCCAACCCCCTGCTCATGTACACACACTCTCTCTCTCAAATAAATAAAATCTTTAAAAAAATATTTTATCACTCCAAATTTATGAACATATTCTCCTCTTTTTTCTTTTAGAGGCTTTATTGTTTTACTTTTCACATTGAGGTCTGTAATCTTCCTGCAATTGATTTTGGTGATATCATATGAGGCTGGAGTCAAAGTTCATTTTTTTCTGTATGGACATCTGGTTGACCTCGTATAATCCAAATGATGTATGATTGTGGATCTGTTTCTTGACACTATGCCACCAATCTTTTTCTACCTTGGTACCAATACCACACTGTTTTAATTACTGTGTCGTTGTAATAAGTCTTGCTATGTAGCATTTAAGTCCTTCAGTTTTGTTTTCCAAGATTATTATGACTTCCTGGCCCTTTGCATTGCCATGTAAATTTTAGTATTGGCTTGTGAATTTCCATACGCACATACACCAACACACAGACTGCTAGACTTTTTATTATGATTGTGATGAATCTGTTGTAATAATTTGGGGAGAGCTGACATCTTAACAATATTGAGTCTTCTAATCCATGAACATGGTCTATCCTTTCATTTATTTGTGTATTTCTTAATTTCACTCAACAATATTATATTAGTTTGCTAGGTCTGCCATAACAATAACAATGCCCACCCATATGACCTCCTTTAACTTTAATTACCTATTTAGGGGTGGGGGGGATGCAATTCAGCCCATAACAAATGTTTCATAGTTCTATGATAGAGGTTTTGCACGTCTTTCATTAAATTTTCTCCTAGATATTTGATGTTTTTTGAAATTACCGTAAGTAGTATTTTTCAATTTCTGTGTTCTAATTGATTCGTGCTAGTATGTAGAATTATGTTTGACTTTTGTATATTGACCTTTTTATTCAACAGCCTTACTAAATTCACATATAAATTCTAGCAGATTAGCTATAGCTCCTTTTAGATTTTTCTATTCACACAATTATATCATCTGCAAATACTGTCAACTTTATTCAACTTTATTTTCCCCCTTCCTATCCGTATACTCTCTCACTTGCTTTTTGTGTGTGTGTGTGTGCTGGCAAGAGCCTCCAATAGAATGTTGAATAAGAGTGGGGATATCAGGATTCCTTGTCTGTCTTCTGAACTCAAGAAAACACATTCCCTGTTTCACCATTAAGCATAGTAGCAAGCTGTAAGTTTTTGTAGATACATGACATCAAATTAAGAAAATCCTTTTCTAGTCTTTGGTTGTTGAGAGTGTTTCTTAGGAATTCGTTTCAAGAGTAAAGAGGCAAGCCACAGTCTAGATAATATTTGCAACACATTTATCTGTCAAAGGACTAATATCCAGAAGTATAACAAATCACAAGAAAAGAAAACTTCATCACTTGAAAGTGAGTGAAAACAAAGCAAAAAAACTGGGAGTAGGTAATTGACAAAAAAGAATATCCAAATAGCATATGTTTAACTTTGGTAGATGACCATAGCAGCTTCATCCATAATGGCCAAAAGCTGGATACAACCTAATTGTCTGTCAATAGTAGAATGGATAAATTGTGTCTTTCATCCCATAGAAGGGTAGTTCTCATGCAATGCCCTCAAGATTCCTCTGGATTTTTCTCATAGATGATATATTCTCCATTGCACTGAAATGCTGCAAATGATATTGGATGGGCGAGGAGGACAAAAGCCCTCTTGGTTGTGTGTCTTGCATGGAGCAAGTGATAAAAGGCCGTAGCTATGGTTACCATGTGGTCTATAGCATGTGGCCCGAGGACAGAGTCACCATGGCTAAAAGTCATGAAACAAGCCTTTTGAAAAAAAATTTTAATGCCCCTATTCACTTGATTTATGGAATTATGAAGAATTGAGGTTAAGCAGGGCTAACTTCCTCTGGATTCTAAAGGTAGTGGTAGTTGCAACTTAAGACAAGCTCTGCACTGCTTACCTCCTCACCGAGATTCCTGTTAGCCTTATGAGATCAAGTATGGAAGGAAATTCACAGTGAAGAGAGTGGATGGAGTAGGACTTCTGGAATGGCCTCTAAGGATAAATTATAAGCCACATTAAATTCCTATTAATAGCTTTTCAGAGAATACCCTCCTAGAAACCACTCTGGTATCTATACTTACTTTTCAGGGTGCAAGGATTGATGGGGGGCCAGGGGGCGTGTAAATGGGAAATCATGGTCATGTTAGTGAAATTAGAGCCTACTTTTGATGTCAGGGTGTGGAGGGTTCCTTGTTTAGCCCCCATCCTCCCTGGGGCATCCGAATTCCCAAGAGGTAGGTGTGTAGGCATGTAAGTTCTATCCTTCTGGATAGGAATTCCAGGAGGGCTTTGTAGGCAAGAACAGCTGCTCTAAATAGAGTCAGACTGCTCTGTCTCTAAGGGCTGGAAGAAGGACTGGACCTAGGAAAGTGAAGCCTAGAGAAGGGGCCCCATTCTTTATACCTGAAGCCATATAGCAAGGTGCTGGCAGGATCCAGGCTAGATGCCATGATTTCTCCCAGTCTAGACCACGATCTTTCTAATAACACCAGCTGCCTTGAATTCTCTACTGGCTGGCTTCAATGTGGGGAATCGTTATCCTGCTGCCAGCCCTGAGGTTTGTTCCCAATCTTGGGTCAGTGTCCGGGTTTGTGACCCCACTGTGATGGAGGAACAGAGTGGGCGGCCAGCTGTATGTGGGCACCTCCAACGTGCCAGGCACCATACTAGGCTCCCAAGTGTCTAGCACAGCATGTACTGTTTTATTTGTGCTGCACCCAAGCACTCTGATGGAAGTTTCCCTATTTCCATTGTCATGGGAAGGAGCTAAGTAATGTGTCCAGCATCGGTCAGCTGAAAAGTGGCTCAAATTTGGCCTGTGACGACAGAGCCAATTCTCTTCACTTAACCTGTGAATGAGAATCTTCAGGAGAAACTGAGCCCTGACATTTCTGTGAGGTTAGGGAGAAGCTGTTAGGACTAGGCTGGACTGGGACATCTGCCCACTTGGGAGAAACAGGGCTGTCCCATGGGGACCCTTGTGTCCTGTGGCTTCCAGACCCTGGGGTTAGGGTGGTGTGTGGCAGGAGGGTAACTAAGGGATCCTGCCAGCAGGGCTGAGGGGGCCTGGATGCTTCTCCTCCCGTGGTTCCAGGAGCCATGACCTCACCTGGTACCACAGCTGTGGTGAGCAGTGGTGTGAGATCACAGCCCCAACCAGGCCTGGGTGCAACCCCCAGATGTTGGACCCTAGAGGCCAGGTGGGTGGAGGGTAGATGTCTGTAATTGCCAGGGCCCAGCAATGGGGGGCTCCTGAGTGCAGCTTGTGGAGGTGATGCTGGTTAAGTCAGTCTCCTCTCTCTCTCTCTCTCTTGCCTCAAGGCCCATGTGGGGCCTCTGAGGAGGAGGGCTTGGCCTTGGGAGGAGATGGCCTGGCCTCTGCAGACTGCCTCTGTTGTCAGAAAGGGGCTGGGTCCACCCTGCCGCATCCTCCCACCCTGCCCTCCCCTCCGCCCCCCTCCACCTTATATAATGGCACATTATACAACATCACAAAGCAGGTGGTATTTTTAAAGACAGCAAGTGAGCATTTTTTTGGCCTAAATTTGGGAATGAAACAGATGGATTTTTAAGACTCTGGGCTTTTCCTATGAATAGTAACCGTTGTTCTCTGCTTTTAAACACCAGTTTCAAGACCACCTCCAGCAACCAATCAGCACTCTATTTAATTATAACAAAATTCTTAGCTCTGTCTGATGCTGCTTGGACAAGTGGGGGGCACTGGATCAATTTCTGGAGCCAGGCAGACTTGCCAACAACAATTTTCCTTTTCCCAGAGGGCCTCCGAGGCCTGGAGCAGGTTCCAAGTCCTTCCTCTCGGGCCTGCTCAGCGTGGGCTCCCTGACAGCGAGTTTGAAAAGGGTTATAGAGAGGCAGATAAATGCCCGGCTTGTTGCAGCCTTCCCTGACAGCACCGACCCCGCGCCGGTGAGCTCATGCCCGCCTCATTAGGGTCGGTGCCAGATTTTTTCCATTAACAGGTAATTGAGTAGAAACTAAAATAAGCGAAGTTTGTTTCATCCCTTGGATTTTCTTGCTGGGGTTTGAAAGAAAAACACTTTAGCTTCGTTAGTGGAGGAGTGTCCTTGAAAACGTATTTATGTTTTCCAAGTGATTTGTCACTTGCTGGGTGTAATTAGCTCGTTCCCTGGGCCTCTCCCTCCTTGTTTTTATTCTTTAAGGGCCACAATATTCGGAGAATAGGGGCTGGTTTCCTGGGCCCCTGGTCGGCGGACACCCTGTTTTCAGAGCGGATGTGTAAGTACGTTCTGGTCTGTAGTAGAGAGCTGATCGTTCTCTTCTCTCTCTCTCTCCCTCTCTTTCTTTCTCTCTCTCTCTCTCTCTCTCTCTCTCTCTCTCTCTCTCGGGCACACACACACACACACACACACACACATTCATTCTCTCTCTCTCTCTCTCTCTCTGGAAAACCACCCGTAGAAGCCTGTTGCTCACACAGCCTCAGCGTGCAACCCCCAAAGCCCTGCTCTCAGGCTTGCCGGCCCCCCACCCTGGGCTGTGCCCTCGTCTTCACACGACCTCCAGTAGGTGGCGGCCCTGGCTCGGGGGGCAGGGAGCCAAGTCTGTTTGTTTGTTTTTCTTTGCTGCTTGCTTTATGCGTGCCCCGCCCAGCTTCTAATTTCACAAGGGACTATTCCAGAACAGATGTCGAGTGAGGCCCGATGCCTTCCTGCTTCCATCTTCCTGGCTCCTGTCTCAAGCTGCTCTGTTTGCAGTTTCTTGAAGATTCCCCATCACCCCCCTGGTCTGAGGTTCTCCATTAAGCCTAGAGCTTTCGGATGGTGTTAGTTTGGGGGGTGGAGGAGGGAGATGAGAGGGCGCACGGGCTCCGTGCTTTCCGAGTATTCATTTCACATGGGGCATCAGAGAATCATGGCCCTATTTCGGTTGTGGTCCCCACTGAGATTCCAGTAAGCCCTAATGGCCGTCACCCCAAAGCCAAGGTATGTGCTTGAATAGGGACAAGCCCCTGCATGTGTTCTCAGTCGTCTCAGGAGAGCCCGAGATCCCCACGATAAGCATCACTCCGGCAGGCATGCAGGGCCAGTGAATCAATATAATTAAAGCAAAATTTTTCCAGAATCCTTCACCCTTTCACACACCTGAGAAGTCTTTCTGAGCGAAAGAAGTCTCCAGAAACGTGTCATTTGGGGATGAACAAACGTAGCTCATGTGCCTGTGTTCATTGGGCATTCAAGCCCTAGTGATAATAACTATAGCTAACAGGTTTACATCCGTTTTTGTGCCAGGGCAGGGCGCCCTTCTAAGCGGGATGGTGTGGATTCGGTCCCTGCCGCGCCTGCCCGCCTGCCCAGAGCGAACATTCCAGGGGAGGGTGTGGAGGCAGACAATGAGCCAGTAAACAAAAGGGCCACTTGAGATTCAGTAAGTGCTGCGGGGAACCAAACCCAGGCACAGGCCGGGCGGTAAGGGTAACTCGGGAGGGTCACAGGGTCACAGGGTCACGGAAGGCCGCTCCAGGAGGTGTTCTATTCACCCCAGGTCGGAAAGGGGAGAAGGGATTCTGTGTCTCTCAAGTGTAATGCTGGAAGCCGGCTCCCCCAGAGCCTCAGGTCACCGTGCGGGAGGCCTCCCGAAGCTCTGGCCGTGGTTCCATTTCGCAGCCGAGCCCACCGAGGCCAGGAGGGACCCGAGCCCGGGGGCCGGGAGAGTGGGGGGAGCCGGAACTGGAGCCAGGCCTCTCACATCCCCAAGCCTGTGCTCTTCCTCCTTATAAAAATAGCTCCTCTGAAACATCATTTAAGTACCTGGGAACTCACTTGTTTTAAGTGTACAATTCAGTGACTTTGAGGAAATTTACAGAGTTGTGCAACCATGACCACAATTCAATTTTAGAACATTTTCATCACCCCACAGAGGTCCCTCTTTTCCCCGTGCAGTCATTCCCTGTTCCCACGCCCAGCCCGAGGCAACCACTCATCGATGTGTTCGCTCGTGAGCGCGCTCTCTCTCTCTCTCTCTAGATGCACCTTTCTTCTCATGTCACAGCCATGGAATCCTACACTGGCCGGCCTTTGGTGTCCGGCTTCTCCCACTTGGCACAGGGGAGTCCTCCTCCTTCCAGTGTCATCCACACGTTCCCCAAGGGGAAGAATTCAAGGTCGTGAAAAGTCTCCCCAAAGACAGAATTCTATACTAAGGAAGACGATTTTGTTGGGGAGAGTTGAACTTTGGAGATTGGTTGAACAAACCATTGTTAATCTGAATTTTTTTTTTTTTTTTTGCCCCCAAGAACCGGTTTTCTCGCCCTCGGGGTTAGGTCATCCCATGGAGAATGAGGCTTAGCATACTGTTTCTGAGGCCCGTCCCTGTCACAGCATGTATCCGAAGTTCTGTCCTCTTGAGCCTTGTGTGGCGGGCCTTCCAGGGCATGCTCCACAGCATTTTCCCCTCCATTCACTGGTTAATGGGCTTTGGGGTTGTTTCCACTTTTCGGCTATCCGAGTTTTCACCCTCGAACGCCACACTGCCCCACTCAGCCTGCTCCCCATTGGAGGAAGAGCCAATGCATCTCAGCCCTGCTTCGGGAGGATGAAGTGCTCAGTGCCTCAGTTCTCCCATCCGCAGACCGTGGGTCATGACCCCCAGGGCGTGGGGCTGTCGTGCAAGGGTCTGCCCTAATACTGCCCCGTGCCCGGCGGGTGGCAACAGCTGGGTCAGTGGGTGTCAGCGGCCCTCCCCACTCCCCTCTTCCTCTCACGGGGAAAGGTGCCCCCTTGGAAATCTCGCCCATGGCCTTCCTCCCAGCTCCAGCTTCAGTCTGTGTCTTCCCGGATTATGTAATGTCTGACATGATTATTTTCTCCTTATTCCCTGGTATTATTCAGGTCAAACCCAGCATTGTTCCTTAACAGGAATTTCAAGTATTTCTCTCTTCTTGGCACTTGTCTTCTGGTCTCAGTGGTTGACACATTTCCAGAGACCAATTGATATCATCTGCTGCTTAGAAACTAGGCCTCCTGGGGGATGGGGCAGGGTGGGAAGGTTGCATGTCGCTCTTGCAGCAAAATGAGCACTGGACAGTGAGTCCAGAGATTAGGTTTTGTACCCAGCTGGGCTGAGTGGCCTGGGCCAAACCCCAGAGGCATTTGAATTAACTTTTCCTTGCTGCAAAAGGCATCCTCACACATGTCGGCCTCACAGAATCACAAAGAGCAAATGAGAAACTGACTTTGAAAGTGTCTTGTAGATGGTGAAGCCCTTAGGAAAAAATAGGTGTGCTAGATCCCCACTGTTGTGTCGTGGTCTGCCTGGTGATGCTCTCCTGTTTGGGGGTGGGTAGGGAGGGGGGGTAGGTGTGACCACAGAGCGCTGGACAGCTCCCGGTGCCCAGGGTCTCAGGCTCATGCCTCTTCCCCTTAAGATCTGAAAGAATTTGGGGCACCTGGGTGGCGCAGTTGGTTAAGGGTCCGACTCCTGATATCAGCTCAGGTCATGATCTCGGGGTCCTGAGATTGAGCTGCGTGCTCAGCATGGAGTCTGTTTGGGATTCTCTTTCCTTTTGCCCCTCCCACTCGTGCTCGCTCTTGCTCTCTCTCAAATAAATAAATACATCTTTAAAAAAAAGAAATGATCTGAAAGAATTTGATGCGGGTACCTGGCCCAGTGTATCAGGTGAAGAGGGACACTCTGGAACTGGACTGAGTGAGCCTCACCTAGGAGAGTGTATGCCCTTGTAAGCTCCTAGGTAGTGAGGGCCAGGGGAATGCCCAGTAAAGGCAGATGGGTAATAGCCATGTCCCCTGTGCACTTACATTTTCCCCCACTTCTGGCCTCCTCGGTCTCGTCCCTCACCCCGCCTCCCTGCCATTTTCCTGTTTTCCACTGACCAGACCTGGGTAGTAGGGGCAGGTGGGTGGGACCGTTGGGTCAAAAAGGATCCTTTCCTGGGAACTACCAAGCATCGTGATTAGGAAGAACTCTGATGCCAGCCAGCCTGGGTCTGGGCCCTCGCTGGGACTTCCTGGCAGGGCAGGGTGGCCAAGGGAAGGAACCGCTCTAAGCCTTGGTTTTCTTGGCTGCAAAATGGGACTAAGACACTGCCTACTTCTGGGAGGCTCAGATGAGATTAAAGTGCTCTGGGCCAGTGTTTGACACTTGGGGGCCTATTCCATGAACATTAGCTATTATTTCTGCTGTCTGGGGCAGGAGAGAGAAAGACCTGACCAAGTGTAGCCTTCTAGGAGGGAGAAGCAGTTGCCTGAATGATGTATTTTTGGAAGGTCATCAGATGACTCAAATTTGCAGCGCACTCCCAACACCTGACATCCCCCATGAGAATCTTTTATTATGCCTCCCCCCCCCCAACGCGAATGCGGTCAGCCTCTCAGACTCCTATTCAAATGCAGACACCTCACAGAAGGGCTCACAGCTTCAGAGAGATAGGCTGTGTGAGTCCCAAAGGGAGGTGATGTCCCAGAGCCAGGAATTTGTCCCTCCTGGTCCCCATTTCTGAGCAAGCAGGAGGGTCAACTTTCTGGTCTTGAATTATCCTGATTAAAGGCAGACATTAGATCAGATTGTTCATATTGTCTTAGAGTTGGAGGAGTTCACATTGTCTTAGAGGTGGAAATGATTTTTTTCCTAACACCATATTTTCTTCTAGAAAGAAAGAGGAAAAAAGGATGAGTGAATGTGTGCGCGAATATGGGGTCAGGACACTCAGAAGCTCTCGTACTTTTATACTGTTTATCTTCAAAGCAAGTCGCCATCCCCTCTCTTCTCCCTTGTTTGAGAGGGAAAGTGGCTTGGTCCAGTGACCAAGGGGTTAGGCCAGACCATCCCCCGGCCTGCGCACTGTGTGGGGGAAAGCCCTGACTTGTAGCATTTTCCAATTGCTATGGTGTAAATATTTGACTAGAGCCAATTTCTGTCTATCATTGCGACCCCATTGTATATACAACTGGGGAGAGATGCTCATAAGCATGCCATTAGCACGGTATTTCTAACATATAGATCTAATAGACATACGTGACCTCAGAAGCGTAGATAATGGTAAAATAAGTGGTGAGTTTTGGATGTTTATCGCCTTTGCTGTTCATATAATTTATTTGGTTGTAAATTCACATAGCTTTTAAAAACCAGCTTGCCGCACACGGGAGGATGACCGTGTGAGGAGCACAGGCTGAGAAGCCTCGGGGGTCACTCACCCTGCTGGTATCTTGATCTTGGATTTCCAGCCTCCAGAACTGTGAGAAAATAAATTCATGTTGTTCAAGTGGAAAAACAACCCAAAACAAAAACAACTGGCTTTCAGAATTACTGGAAATGTAACAGTCAGCTCTCACAGGCCAGGATGAGCTGGATTCGGTGTACTCCTACCTTTAAACCGTGGGCCAGTAGGAGTCCATGGGAGTTCCTCAAACCAGCTCGACGCCTTGCCCTTGCTCCTCTCTGAAGTGTCCCAGTTAGAGGACGTCCACACTGCAGGCCCGGCCAAGATGGCCACCCTCACTGGCCGTCCTTTGAGTCCCGAGCGTGAATGGGAAGTAGCCAGCCTGCGAATGCTTCTCTGCCGGGCATCACCTCTTCCGAGGAAGCTGGGCTTGTCCCGCCTGAGTCTGGACTGCTTCAGAAAGAAGACTCGAGGGGCGCCTGGGTGGCTCGGTCGGTTGGGCGACTGCCTTCGGCTCAGGTCATGGTCCTGGAGTCCCTGGATCGAGTCCCGCGTCGGGCTCCCTGCTCGGCGGGGAGTCTGCTTCTCCCTCTGACCCTCCCCCCTCTCATGTGCTCTCTCTCATTCTCTCCTCTCAAATAAATAAATAAAATCTTTAAAAAATAAATTAAAAGGGGCGCCTGGGTGGCTCAGTTGGTTGGGCAACTGCCTTCGGCTCAGGTCATGATCCTGGAGTCCCGGGATCGAGTCCCGCATCGGGCTCCCTGCTCGGCGGGGAGTCTGCTTCTCCCTCTGACCCTCTCCCCTCTCGTGCTCTCTCTCATTCTCTCTCTCAAATAAATAAATAAAATCTTTAAAAAAAAGAAAAAAAAGAAAGAAGACTCGAAGATCCTCAATTTTCAGCCTGTTCACCACTTGCAAAAATTCCGGCAACTCTCACAAAGGGAGGCTCATGTGAAAGGAAAAGTATTTAGAGGTCCAAAGACATCAGAGTGGGGGATTCCGCTTCCCTTCAGGGATATCGAAGAGACGTTCCAGAGGCCAAATCCATTCTCTGGACTTCCTGTCGGGGAGCAGGGCGTTGTGGGTAACCTCCTCCCAGACTAAGAAGCGAGGTCAGGCCGAGGCCCCATGCCGCTCGCCGCCGTCTTGCTTCTGTGCTCGGTGCTGGGCCGGGCCGTAGAGCTGGCCAGCGGGGGGCCGTGCCTTTCAGCCGCCTCTCTCCCGCCTCACCCATGACTCCCTTGGGCTTCTGCCGGCTCCAGGGGAGCCCATGGAGCATTATCCTGGAAGAAAGCCGTTAGGGCTGAATGAACAGCGTCCGCTTTCTGAAGGAGCCGCTCTGCTGCCCCGATGACTGCCTGGCTCCTGGCCCTGGGCCATTGTGGGAGGACAAAGCTGACACACACAACAATCCCACGACAATCTCCTCTCAGCCCTTTCTTCTTTATTATTGTTATTATTACCTTTCAAACACTCCAGCTCCTTGGGCTCGTTATCTCTGGTGAGGCCTTTGGCCAAAGTGTATGGGGGCCACCTCTCCCTCCTTCGCACCCCCTCACCCTCCTAGGCCCCGCTTCACTGCCGTCTCTTTGACAAAATACATAAAACCGATACTGATCGGTTAACATACATGACATCTTTAAACTTTAATCCATTTTCCCTCTCTCAACGCGGCGGGCCGGCCTCTGTAGAGGTGCCCATCCATTGTTCCCTGTCAAAGCCTTCTTGAGTGGGTTTCCCACTGAGTCACTTTTGTGTGAGTCAAATCAAGATTATAGGTAGCAGAGAAGAAAAAGCTGAGAAGAGAAGGTTAGCCCCTCATTTTAGACTTTAAGAAAAATCTGCCAGCAGGGGCCAGTCGGAGTGGGTAATGCACATGAAAGGCCAAGTCCAAGCTGGGTCGTCCGTGTCACAAGAGGAGTTTTTCAGGGAGAAGCACACAAAACACGCATTGTCGTGGTCGCACACAGAGACATAAATTTAGGAACATGTTCGCCCTTCGCCGGAACATAGTTAGCTCTGATAATGAGGAACAATGAGCCGGAATGAAACGCCCGGATTGAGTAGAGCGAGCGCTGACACTTGTTCACCCTCCCACAAAAGTGGCTTCTCTCTCTCTCATCTCCCTCCCAGTGCCGAACGACCCCCGGCCGCTCGCCGCTGTCCTCCCGCACCCTTGCCCGGTGGAATGGTGGAAGGTCAGGTGTCCGACAGGAGGACAGCTGGCCTCCGTGGCTTTGCTGGCCCTTCCAGATCGGACAAAAATCCATTTTGGCATCTCAAGTCCCTTTGGGGCAAGCTCCATAGAAGGTGCTCCGCTTACATAAGGGACGAGGCGCGTTGCTACCAATTCTTAACTCTGCGGACAGCAGTGGCAGGTTGAGATGGGGGTGCCCGGGCTCGGTCCTGGCTGGACTCCTTTCAGCTGTGGGATCCTGGTCAATGACCTCATTCCCAAGTGCCTCAATTTCCTCTCCTATCGTGAGGTGGTATCGCGTCAGGGCCTGACAGCAGGATGAGACGTCTATAAATTGCGTAGCACGTTGTAAGTACCCAGGAAGCCCTGACTGTTAGCAGTAGCATGGGCAGAATGAGCCGGTGCCCTGAGATAACGTAAAGCAGTTGAATTAGATCATGAAGATGTAAAGCTGTGGGTTTTATGATTCTTAGTTCATCTTCCCATTTCATCTAGAGGTGGGTGAGATGATCCTCATCTCAGAGATAAGGAAACTGGGGCCTAGAAGGAGTGATGACATATCCAAGTTGACACAGCAAATAGTGACAGATAAAGGAAGGTGACCAGGTCCCCCAACTACGGGGACATGTCTTTGTACGATGCTCATGCGCGAACAGAGTTAGTGGCCAGAGGAGTAAGGCGTGACAGGATTTTCAGACGACAAAAACATTTTGCAGCAGGAGAGGTTCAACGACAGATGATTTGGAGATTATCCTTCAATTAATTAAAAAAAAAAAAAAAAAGCCAAGTCCCCAGAAGCTGCCATTCCCTAAATATCCCGAGGCACCTGGGTCTCTTGGTGAATAAGGCTTGGATCAGATGGTCTCCAGCACAGTGGTTAAAAAGCTGGGTTTGAAGCTTGACTTTGCCACTTCCTGGCTGGTTGCCTTTGGGAAAGCTACTTGATCTCCTTCAACCTCTGTTCTGTTTTGTTTTTCCATTAAAAAAAATTAAGGTTTAATTTGCGTGGAGTAATCTTCACCCCTTTTAGTGTACAGTTCTGCAATTTTTACTAACATATGCGATGGTGGAACCACCACCACGATCAAGAAACCACGTAAAGAACATTTCCAAAGCCCTCCAAAAATTCACCTGTGCCCCTCTGTACTCAATCCCTGCTACCCCCCAGCCCCCACCCCTGCAGCCGCGGATCTGTTTTCTGTCCCTGTGGTTTTTTCCTTCATGAGAATGTCACACAGATGGAGTACACAGTATGTGACCACTTGATTCCAGTTTTCTTTCACTTGGCAAAATGCATTTGAGACTCATCCATGTTTTTCCTGGAGGAATTTTTATTGCTGAGTAATATTCTGTGGCATTGAAGAACTAGCTTGTTTATCCGTTCCTCAGTTGAAGGGCATCCGTTTTTAACACGTTAGCAATTCTGGTGGGTGTGTGAACCTTGGTTTCTTGTCTGTAAAATGGAGACTATCGCGGTTCCTCCGTGGCATTCTTGAGCACGTGAGCCGTCGTGGTCTGTGCGAAGCCCTCCGCCCAGCCCAGTGCCCGGCAGGTAAGGGGGCTGCTGGTCACGCTGCATTATTCGTTCCTCTGTCCGAGCCCAGCATTTGTGCTCAGGAGGGATGCCGCACGTGATGCTCCTCGAGGCCCCTTCCCTGCCTGAGAACATGGGTCTGCACCGGCCCAGATTGCTGCAGGGCTCTTTGAAGAGACCACTTTGTGTCTCTTTTAAAACCAGGCTCTGTTTTGTCTCGCTGGCTCTCCGCAAAGGGCCCGAGCAGCCGCTGCCGGTGGCAGGCCAGGCCGGTCCCCAGGCGCTCTGAGGCCAGGTTTCGGTGAGCCGGCCGCCTGGGCAACCGTCCTGCCCCCGCCTGAGGCCTGGGGGTTTTTCTTGGCCTGCTCCCACCCCTGCTGCCGGCCACTCCTTGCCTGCTTGCCCTGCCAGTGCTGAGCTCCCGGCCCGAGGCACGGGCCGCTACATGCTCGGCTCCCTATTAAATATGGATTAACAAAAAAATAAAATAAAAATAAAAATAAGAAGCAAAACGGGTCCATGAATCTGTCTCTGGGGGATTTGGCCTTGGTGGTATCATGGAGGGAAACAAACCGTACAACCACTCCTTTCACAGCGTGGCTGAGCCCTTGGCCTAATCCCCGTGGTCATCACGGAGGCCAGAGGTGGGGGCATTCGGTCCCCGGCCTGACAGCAACCCCATAGAGCAGTGTTCATGTGCCAGGCAGCCCTGATTTCCAGCAGCAGCCCAAGTTCCTGGGGCTTTGGGCAATCTGGCAGCAGGCCTAGAGATGTGACACAATGGGCTTAAGTAATCCAGACAGCGAACCTAAAGAAATGTGGGGCAGACCCAGAGACATCAGGAGTTCAGCCCAGGCATTGGGCAATGTGTCTAAATCACACAAATGGCTTGTAGATAATGGGTGACAGGCCCAGAGACATCTGACAGTGGGCCTAAAGAAACCAGGCACCGAGCTCAGAGAATTCGAGTGTCAGGAACAAGAAATACAGGCGACAAGTCCAAAGTGGGGTCACCCCTCTGGGCAAACACAGATGTAGTCCTGTGGGTGCCCTACTTTGGGGAGCAGAGCACCCCTGTGGCTGGACATTCTTGAGCAGGACACATCTTGGACAACCCACATGGCGACCCTGGGTCCAAGGCCGCTGTGTGCCCCTAACACTCCTCTGGGTTTCTTTCCAAGTGGCTTTTCATGGCCTTCAGCTGAGCCCCACCTATGAGTTAAGCTCTAAGCAGCCCCTCCTGGATCACTGGGATTTTCTTCAGAGACCACAGCTCCCCTGTCTCTGGGGAAGGGGGGTGTGGGGGGAGAAAGAAAGGCCTACCAAGAAGAGAGCTTGAGCTCTGAGCCAAAGCAAAGCCCAGTGTTGGAGAGCCCTCGGTGCAGGGAGGGAGAGGCGGAGCCTGAAGTCATGTTGGCACAGGGAGGGCTGTCAGCAAGAGATTGCCACCTCCAGCCTCCTCATTTGTCCAAGGTGGAAAGGGGAACTGGAGGGGCAAGGACCTGGCAAGGGCCACGGAGTCATTTAGTGCCAGATGCTCGAGGAGACAGGGAGGAGCTGCTATGGGGTGGATGTGGCACGGTGGAAAACAGCTGATCCGAGGGGCAGGGAGTTAGCTTTATAGGGTTCAGGAGGACCTGGGGGGGATCTAGGAAGGTGCTGAGTAGGTAGCAGCAAAGCAGAGTTACAAAAGGAAGACAACGTGCACCTCCCTTCTTTTGGCATCTGGGTCCCACACTGCCTTGGTTTTCCTCCTACCTCTCTTGCCATTCCTTCTTGGTCTCTTTGCTGGCTGGCTCCTCCTCTTTTGTAGATCTACAGATGTTGGAGGACCCAGTGCTCTGTCCTGCGCTCTATCTTCTCCCTACCTGTTCTCTCTCTCCAGGTAATCTCATCCAGACCCATAACATGAAATGTCACCTAAAGCTGATGATCCCCACATCTGCATGCCCAAGCCAGCTCTCTCCCCAAAACTTCAGTCTTGTGTAGCCACCTGCTAAGTAACACTTCCCTGTAGATGTGTCATAGGGATCTAAAAATGCATAGGGCCTAACAAATCCTGATCATCTGTTCTAAGCCTTCTCCAGCCTCCTGTCCCCCCTCATAGTGCAGGATAGTTCCAGCCACCCAGTTTCCTTGAGTTCCCTTTTCATCTTATTTCCATACCCAATCCATGAGCACTTTCTATCAGTTCTACTTTCTAAACATGAACAAGTCCAAATACTTGTCTCCTTCATCCCTATGACCATCTTGGCTCAAGCCCAAACCTCTTGGGCTAACACAACAGCCTTCTAACTGGTCACCCCCCTTCTACTCTTGTCCCCACCCCTTCCAACCATCTCTACACGGTGGTTGGGCTAACTTTTTAAAAACATAAATTATACCACATCACTGCCAATTTAAAACTCTCCAATGGACCCCACTCTCCTTGGCTAAAATAGGACCTCCTGATCATGGTGTGTGAGGCCCCACACACACTAGCTCTTCCTATTTTACCAGCCTTATCTCAAACATGCTCCCGTTTACCCATTATGTTCCATCATATTGACCTTTCTTTTGTTCTAACCTCCCTTGAAAGGCCCTTGCCCAAGCTGTCCCACCCTTGGAATACTCTTCCCACTGACACTCACAAGGCTGGCTTTTTTGTATGTGTGGTCATTTGCTCTCTAGAGGGGCCTTCCTCATCTATCCAGTCTAAAGTACCTACCTGGTCAAACTCTATCACATTAGCTTATTTTAATTTTCCATGTAACACTCACTTATCACTCTCAGATTATTTTTCTTACTGTCTTATTTCCCGTCCCTTCCTTCTACAATGCAAACTCCCTGAGAATGGAGGGCTTGTCTTTTTCCCCACTGGATGCCCAGCATTTGATAGAGTACCTGGTTTGTTAAAGGTACTCAAGTAAATAATTCGAAGAAGGAATGAGTGAATGAATGAACACTGGATTTGTAGACTAAGGACCTGGGCCTCATCCATCTGCTCTGTGTCCTTGAGAAACATTTTCTTATTCATTCACTCTGCACACTTTCCAAGTCCCTGCTTTAAGAGAGGCTGATGGATAAGAAGTCCCTGCTGTGAGAACTTAGCAGAGGGACCCCTCAACCAGCCCAGAGGAAGTGATATCCAAATGGAGACCTGGAAGACAAGGAGGTATGGCAAGAGTGGTCTGGAGAGAGGGCATGGCAGGCACAAAGGTCCTGAGATGAGAGAGAGAAAGCATATTCTGTTCCAGGAATGGCAAGGAATTGTCAATGGCTTGAGCCATATAGTAAAAAGAAGGAAAGAAGGAAGTTAGAAGGATTGAGGGAAGGAAGGAAGAAAGGAGAAGAAGGTAAAGCAGGCAGAGAAAATTTGAACCTTGTATTCTGGAAGCTTCTGTTTGGAAATAAGGAGGGAAGTCCTGATCCTGTCATTGACCTTCACTTGTCCCAGTCCTCAGGCCCTGGCCACTTGGAGAGTCCCCTTTTGGTTCTCTCTCATGCCTGATGATGGCAACCGGGGTGGTCTCAGACTTCTATCACCACCCACCCCCCCAAACCTGGACAGCTCTTTACAATTCAATAGGCTCCTGGAACCTTACTACAACCTTCATTTACAGAAAACTGAATCCCAGAGCCAGAGGGATTTGCTGGGAACTACAGAACTGGAATGATAAGCAGTTTTTTACCTTGGCTGGAGTTCTCCATGCCACAGCCTCTTTTCTCCTGAAATGTGTTTTCTTGGGCAGAATTTTCACCTCCATCCAGGGAGTGTGCTGTGGAGGAACCGAAAGCCTGACCTGGCACTTTCCAAGGGCCTCTTGCTGTGTTCCCTGTGCCCCAAGAGCTTTGTACAAGGCATTGGTACCACTGATGGCTCTGGGCCAAGCTGACGGCATCTGTTCTTACTTAAAGTATTTATTTTGAGAGTCAAGTGTAGTTGAGCTGCATGTTTCTTGGCAGAACCAGCCTGGCAACGGACTTGGTCTGTGGTGATGCCTTGATGCCTGGCTTTGTGAGATGGTGCCCAGAGCAGGTCCTATTTACCCTAAGAAGATCTTATCAGCCCTGGAATAGGTAGCTGCCCCATTCTTTCCTGAGTCCCCGGTGAACAGTATTATATTCATGACATACTCACAAGAGATGAATGGAGCCAGGGAGGGGTCCTTCCACGTTTGGCTCTTTGCAGATCATCACATATCCTTGGGAAGATATCTGTTTTGCTGGGTCTTCTGTGTCACATAGAGACAATGCTGCCCGCTTCACAGAGCACCTAGGAGTCGCTGAGAGATATCTGTGAAGT
Organism: Mirounga leonina; assembly: GCF_011800145.1. NCBI lineage: Eukaryota > Metazoa > Chordata > Mammalia > Carnivora > Phocidae > Mirounga > Mirounga leonina. The sequence goes on from NW_023270265.1 coordinate 37,058,651, forward strand.
GGGAGAAGTGCAAAGTGCTGGTCAATCAGAGGGAGTTATGATTGGTCAAGTGGCATGTGGGGTGGCCTGGATATTTCTTGGCCCATGCATTAGAGTCCTAAAGAGACAATGATTCACTGAGAACTGGGTCAGCAAGAACACTGGCCAGCAATCACTGTCCTCAGCAATAAGAACCTTCATGTGAGCCTTTAATAACAATTTTGAGGGCTAACGTTGTTAGGGGCTGTGGTGCGAGGCACTGTGCTTCTAAGGTGTTTTGTGTAATCCACATGACCAGCCCCAGAAGTCAAGATGATCCCTCCTTAATTTCTCTGGGATAGCCAGGACCATGGTATTTGCTTGTGGGGCAATTCCCATGATGCATCTGCCTCAACCCACCAACATGGTGGCACTATTGGACTTCCCATATGGGTTAAGAACATTGATTATGTATTTACTTACTGGGCACAGCGATTTATTATCTAGAGTGAGGATGGTTAAAAGGGGCACTAGGTTGAAGAAGGATTTTGGGAAAGACCCATAAAGTCTACTCTGAATGCATAAGCAGTCTCAAAGAAGCAACCTTGAGATTAAGGGTTGGAAACATGCAACACGAAGGAGGAGCTATAGGAGAGTTTATGTAGAGGGAAGACTCAAGGCCAGACTGCTGACTTCAAGCACCTGGAAAAGTAGAGGTGGAGGAGGGAGGGCTCAAGCTGTTCTTGAGGTTCTTGGGGACAGAAGGGTCAGAACAGAGAAGGTTTTTCCTCTGTTAGAGCCTTATGATGGTGGAGTGAGCTGCTTCCACTGGGGCTGGGCTGAGGGCCCTCTTTCTGTAGTTTTCTTTGAAAGAGCATCCACTTTTTGGAATCCTTATGGCTGCCATTAATGTGAAGGTGAAAACAGAGGAGGGGGCCTATTTGTGCCACTGTCTGGAGGGTTCCCGATTCTGGACAAAGTCTGCACCAAATAATCTTTTTAAAATTGAAGTGTTGTTGACATGTAATATTGGATTAGTTTCAGGTATTCAATATAGTTATTCAACATCTATACACATTATGAAGTGACCAACACCATAAATCTAGCTACCACCTGTCACCATACAAGGTTGTTACAATATTATTAACTCTCTGCCCTATGCTGTACATTACATCCCGTGACTTATTCACTTTATAGCTGGAAGTTTGTACCTTTGAATCCCCTTCCCCTATTTCACCCTCCCCTTACCCCCTCCTCTCTGGCAACCACTGGGTTATTCTCAGTATCTGTGAGTCTGTTTCTATTTTGTTTTGTTTGTTCCTTTGTTTTGTTTTGTTTTTAGATTCCACTTATGAGTGAAATCATACAGTATTTGTCTTTCTCTGTCTGACTTATTACACTTAGCGTAATACCCTCCAGATCTATCCATGTTGTCACAAGGCAAGAATTCATTCTTTTTTTTTATGGCTGAGTAATATTCCGTTGTGTGTGTGTGTGTGTGTGTGTAAAATCTTCTTAATCCATTCATCCATCAGTGGACACTTAGGCTGCTTCCATACCTTGGCTATTCTACACAATGCTGCAATGAACATAGGGGTTCATATATCCATTTAAGTTAGTATTTATATATCCACTGAATTCATATTTTCATTTCTTCAGATAAATACCCGTAAGTGGAATGGCTGGATTTTATGATAGCCCTTTTTTTAATTTTTTAATGAAACTTCATGCTGTTTTCTGTAGTGCTTGCACCATTTTGTATTCCCACCAACAGTGCATGAGGGTGCCCTTTCTCTGCGTCCTCACCAACACATATTATTTCTTGTCTTCTTGATACTAGCCATTCTGACAAGTGTGACATGATAGCTCAGTGTGGGTTTGATTTGCATTTCCCTAATGATGCCAGACAATGCTGATCATTGTTTCATGGGTATGTTAGCCATCTGTATGTCTTCTTTGGACAAATGTCTATTCAGGTCCTCTGTCCATTTTTTAATTGGATTGTTTTGTTTTTCTGATTCAGTACATAAGTTCTTTATATAGTTTGGATATTAACCCATTACCTGTTATATCATTTGCAAATATCTTCTCCCTTGCAGTAGGTTGCCTTTTCGTTTTGTTGATGGTTTCCTTCACTGTTCAAAAACTTTTTAGTTTAATGTAGTCTCATTTATTTATTTTTGCCTTTGTCTTCCTTTCCTGTGGAGATAGGTCCAAAAAAGTATGCCAAGACTGATGTCAAAGAGCTTACTGCCTATGTTTTCTTCTAAGAGTTTTATGGTTTTAGGTCAGACATTTAAGTCTTTATTCCATTAGGTATTTTTGTTTGTTTGTTTGTTTTGTATATAGTATAAGAAAGTGGTCCACTATAGTTCTTTGGCATGTAGTTGTCCAGTTTTCCCAACACCTTTTATTGAAGAGACTGTCTTTCCCCATCATATATTCTTGCCTCCTTTGTTGAAGATTAATCAACCATGTAAGTGTGGGATTATTTTTGGATTCTGTAGTCTATTTCATTGACCTATGTGTCTGTTTTTGTATCAGTACCATACTGTTTGGATTATTTTAGCTTTGTAGTATAGTTTGAAATCAGGGCGTGTGACACCTCCAGCTATGTTCTTCTTTCTCAATATTGCTTTATCTCTTGGGGGTCTTTTGTGGTTCCATACAAATTTAAGATTATTTGTTCTAATTCTGTGAAAAATGCCATTACTCTGATAGTGATTGTATGGAATCTCTAGATTGCTTTGGGTAGTATGAACATTTCTTATAAAGTTGGTTTATTTTTCTTTAGTAATCTCTACACCCAACATGGGGCTTAAACCCACAATCCCAAGATCAAGAGTTGCATGCTCTTCCAACTGAGCCAACTAGGTGCCCTGGGTTGTATGAACATTTTAACAAAATTAATTGTTTCAATTCATGTGCATGGAAATCTTTCTGTTTATTTGTGTCATCTTCTTTCATCATTGTCTTACAGTTTACAGAGTGTAAGTCTTTCACTTCTTGGTTAAATTTATTCCTGGGTATTTTATTCTTTTTGATGCAAATTTGTCCTTCTGATAGTTCATTATTAGTGTATAGAAATGCAACAGATTTATGTATATTAATTTTGTATCTTGAAAATTTACTGCATTCATTTATTGGTCCCAAATGATCTTTTAAATAAGAATACATTTGAATTACCTTTCTGCTCCCTAAAAGATGCTAAACATATTTGTTAAAACAAAGATATCTGTGTAAGGGGAATAATTGAAGAATCTGCATTGGCATATTTTTTAAAAATTTCAAAATCAATTTTATTGCAGCCCAAACAGTGGAATTAACTGTGCACAATAAACTATTATAGATATAAATATGTATTTTATATATAAATGTAAATATATAAATTTTAAGTTATGGAAAATAAAGTTTGTTTTGGCAGATAGTGATAAACAAAATTAAAATTGCATACTTTAGTAATATAACTCAACACCAAAGGCTTAGAGGGGCAGGCTATTGACTTGAGCAGGAAAAGCAGTGCTTGACTTCTAAGCATCTTAAGGGCAAGGACCAGGCAGCTGTCTTGTTCAGTACCTAGCACACAGTATTTCAGTGCATAACACAACGCCTCGCACAAAGTAGATGCCCAATACATAATTGCAGAATGAATAAAGTTATATCATTGTGTGCACATTCTATGGATATGTTTATACTTTAAAAAGTATAATTGGGAACAGCCAGTCTGAAGGATGATTAGTCATAAATGAGAATGGTTGTTTCCAGGCACTCTTGTCAACTAGGTATTCTTTGAATTTTAAAAACTATACTAATTTTCCAAATAATAGAATGAATCTTTCTTTTAAATCTTTATATTTTTATGAATAAAGTTCTTTTTTTAATATGGAACTTAGATTTTTCTTTTTATAACTTCCACCATTTGGTTTAATTCCACACAGAATAAATTCCATATTTCAAAAGAACTATCATGTCCTTTAAAAAAAAAAAATCATGTTCTTTAGAACTGTATTCTCTTTTCCTGGCTAAGCATTCTCATTATTTAAATGTTGATATTCAGCTATTATGATATTCCAGGTCTTTCAGCATCCTGATTATCATCTTCTGGATTTGATTCAGTTTGTGCAAAGCCTTGTGGTTGGGGCTCAGCATTCGGTGTCAGACTATGTTGACATTCACGGCCTAGAGTATAGAGTAGGACAATTACCTTTGTCTTAGATATCTATTTTTTAGCCTAAAGGCTTCTTGATTTTATTTTGTGGAGATAATTCATTTAAAAATTAAACATGAATGCTTTATCTTTTTTTTTTTTTAAAGATTTTTATTTATTTATTTGAGAGAGAATGAGAGACAGAGAGCATGAGAGGGAGGAGGGTCAGAGGGAGAAGCAGACTCCCTGCCGAGCAGGGAGCCCGATGCGGGACTCGATCCCGGGACTCCAGGATCATGACCTGAGCCGAGGGCAGTCGCTTAACCAACTGAGCCACCCAGGCGCCCATGAATGCTTTATCTTATAAAGGACTCAATCAAAGACTATGTAACAATGTATTAAACTTCTCATTACCTTCCTCTCATTCTCAATCCTATTCCTTTTCCTAGAGGCCATTTTTCTTCATTTGTATGTATATAAACATATATCTATGCTTTTGTTTCGTATAAACATATTTTTATATATTCAGGGCATTTTGCTGTCTTTTTCATTTAATAATATTCCTTGGAATTTTTCATGTGTGTACATATGCTTTTAAAATGGCTGCATGGTATTCCTCAATGTGGATGTGCCATAATTTATTCATTGACTTCCCATATATTGACATTTGGGTTGTTACCATTTTTTAGTGTTTACTATTGCAAACCATGCAATGATGAATACTCCTGACAAAATGCAAATGTTTCCTTATCCTAGATTTCCAGAAGTGGCCATTTGAGCCCCAAAATATGTGCATTTAAGGGTGCTTGGGTGGCTCAACTGGTTAAGCATCTACCTTCAGCTCAGGTCATGATCTCAGGGTCCTGGCATCAAGCCCTTCATTGGGTTCCCTGCTCAGTAGGAAGCCTGCTTCTCCCTCTGCCCCTTATCCCACCCATGCTCTCTCTCTCTCAATAAATAAATAAAATCTTTTTAAAAATATGTGCATTTAAAAAGTTTTTATAATTATTGCCAAATTTCCTTTCAAAAAGACGCCAATAACATATGAGAGTGCCCATTTGATTGCATTCTCATTGGCACAGATATGATTCAAATATAATTTTTATTAAACTGACTGGCCAAATTAATACATTAATAATTTAGTAATAGTAAAATTGAACAATTTTTTAAAAATATTTTTTGCTTCACCATTTATATATCTGTTGTGAATTTTGTTTTAGTATTGAGGCATTTCTAATGACATTTGTTTTTTTCTTGAGTTATTTTAAAAATCACATTCTTAAACTCTTCCGAGTTTAAGAGTTTAAGAGTTTAAGCTTAAACTCTACCTCCCGCCCCCCCACCCCCGCCTTTCTCTACTCAGATATATCCTTCCTGAATCCTCTGTGAGCCTACTAACTATAAACTTATAGCTCTATAAGACTGAAGCATAACTATTATCCTGGGACTTCCATTTTTGGTTGGTTTCACTCTTTCCTGGATTCTATATTTTCCTTTTCATTGGCTTATTCTCTTGTTTTATTAGTGTACAACCTCAAGTAACTTCAAAGAAGTAATGTAAGAGGTGAAAATTCCAAGTCCTTCTTTGTTTGAAAATGCTTTTATTCTACCACTCACCCTTTAATGACAGTTTGGCTGGGTATAAAATTCTATGACTAAAATAATTTCAAAGGCATCACATCCTGGTATCTAGTATGCTGATGAGAAATATGATGCCAGTCAGGGTGCTGGGCCTTTAAATCCCTTGAAAGACACTTCAGCCAAAGGGGAGCTTGCAATAGTGAGGGGAGGTTCAACAACAATTGATGTCCAATTTTTTTGCACCTCAGAGATCAAAAGCAGCAATCAGCAATCAGAGCACAGATCTTATATTCTGAAAACAGGGTCCTTTTTACCCACCCTGGCTTCTGCAAACTCTATGCAAGCTGCTCTAGGAATATGTGCACAGCTGCCTGCCACCTGGCTGGGGCTGGGGGATGGGTAGCTGCTACTGTGTTAAGAACTGAAATTGGCTGAAATTTACTAAATTTACTGTGCAAGCCTTCACTAGAGTCCAGAGTTCCAAAACAGTTACATCAGATAGATTCTGCCATTGTGATTGTTGTCTAGTTGGGAGGGAGATTCTTGGTGCTTCCTACTCTGCCATCTTCCCAGAATCCTTTGTGTAGCCATTCCTTCTTATATTTCAGTTACATGGTATTTGATATTCTCCCACAGGTCACTGTAGCTCTGTTCATTTAAAAAAGTTATCATTCTGTTGTTTTGATTTTTTGATTGGATCATTTCTTTGCTCTATCTCCAAGTTCACTTATTAAAATAATCCAAATACCCAATCTGCTGTTAAATCTATTTAAGAAATTTTAGAATTTTTAGAGAATTTTGATTCTTTTTTTATGGTTTTTATTTCTCTGCTGAGATTTCTTCCTTTTATTTATTCATAGTCATGTGAGTGTAATTGCAATAGCTGCTTTAATATCCTTGTCTGCTAATTTCTATATCCTGTTCATCTTGCAAGAAGTTTCCGATGATTGCCTTTTCTTTTAGGGATGAGTCATATTTTCCTATTTCTTCACATGTCCAGTAATTTTGGATTGTGTCCTGGACATTTTGAATGATACATTTTGAAGAATTTAAAGGATTCTGTTATAATCTTCTGAAGAGTATAGATATTTTTGCTTTAGCAGTCACTTAACTCAATCAGACTCAAACTTCAAACTCTTAAGTCTTCTGTGGTTGTTGGCTTAGGTGGACTGCTTGAAGTCTGCCTCACATGAGCATAATTCAGGAGTTAGCACAATTTCTTTCTTTTTTAAAGATTTTATTTATTTATTTGAGAGAGAGAGCGAGACAGAGAGAGCTTGAGTGGGGGGCAGAGGGAGATGGGGAAGCAGACTCCCTGCTGAGCAAGGAGCCCGATGTGGGAAGGAGGTTTGTACTAATAGGAGTTACTCTACCATTACTAGAGGTTTTCCCCATACACTTTCAACACATATTTCATCTTTTACTTTTCTGTTAATGTCTAGAGCACACACACACATACACACACACCTACTCTCTCTCTCTAAATCTCAGCTTGCTTTTACTTTCCCTCCTCCCCATCTTCTCATGTTCTCATGTTGACATCATTTGAGATTTTCCAAATATTAATATTTATACATTTCTTTGTGCATCAAAATTATTTGCATTTAACTATACATTAAATAAACTGTGTCTTGAATTCCTCATCTACTCCTTTCCTGCTTTGCTTTTTCTAAGTGAATCTTTCAGAGAATATAAGCATGATAAAGTTTGTGATTTTCTGAATGTCAGAAAAATATTTATTTTGTCCTCCCATTTGAGTGAAATTTGAATGGATATGAAATTATAGGTGAAAAATCATTTTCTCACACATTTGAACATCTTTTCTTAACTATTTTCCTAACAGCATGCTATTGAGAAGTCTGATTCCAGTTTTATTGTTCTTTTGTAAATGAATGATTCTTTTCTGCCTGGAAGTCTTATGGAACTTTTTTTCACTCTAGCCTCAGTTTTATAAAGTTTTACATGGTATGTTTAGCTTAAAGTCATCTTCATCTTATTTTTCTAGGAACTTAATGGGTTCCATCAATATGAACGATCAGCTCAATAAAATTTTTGTTTTCTATTAAAATAAAACAATTTGTTTTCTCTGCTCTGTTTCCCTCATTCTTTCCAACTAGGGATCTTTTTAGATGAACTTGGGAAAAACAAATCTAGACTCCACATCTCAACTGTTTTTATATTTTAATCTTACTGTTGTTTTAAATTATATTTGGCACAAATGCCTCCTCTGTTTTCTACATGATTAAATTGCTTCACAGCTATTTCATGCTGTTTTCCAGTCCATCCATTAATTTTTTTGTGGCCCCAATTTTAATTTCCAAGATTTTTATTTGATCTTTTTTTGAGATCTTATTTATACAAATTCTAAAATTTTTTTCTGTTGCCAGAGTAAATTGGTTACCTTAGTTTTAGTTCTCATGCTTGAGATGAGCACCTCTCAAATATTTGTTCATTGTCAATGGTCTCTTTCCTTTTACATTCAAGATTCTATGTGTGTCTGCCTATTCCTCTTAAATGTGACTTGGGAGTAAGATTTGGGAGGCCACTATGCTAATACTTTATCTTTATGGTGAAATAAAGAAGTTATACTGTACGGTTAAATTATGTTTTTGACACAAAACTTAAGAGACCTTAACAGCAGCCATGTGAAACACTACTGTCCACATGGAGTCTAGAAATTGTGTCTTGAAAAATATCTGAAAATACTGACTTTTCCCCATGTTGGGAAAATGGTGCAGAAATAAGGTTCCCCAAGAGTAGGAAAGGCAAAGATCAGGACGGACTTCCAAGAAGAAAAGCTCTGTGCTTTGGCCAAGGGCCTTTCTTATTTAGTTCATCATGTACTTTAATGTGCCATTCAGATATGCCACTGAATTCACCAACCCAGGAAGGTAGCAGGCTTCATATGGCATAATTGGGCACAGCTGAGCATAACTAGTGGGGACCTGAGGACCTGACTCTCTCCCACTCTCTGCCCTAGCATCATCTGTGTTTCCAAGACCTAAGAAACAATGGAAATGAAATGAATGCTATAGCCAAACATTGCAAATTGTGGTCCTGCCTGAACAGCATTTTTTCTCTTGGCCCAGTTTCCCAGGGCATACTGCTGGGCCTAATTTCTGTGCTCACATATTCTGCTGGGACTGCAGACCCTTAAGAGTACGAAAAGAACATAGGCAGTGTTAGGAGCGTGAAAAGCCATTCAGCACATTGATGCTTCTCTCTTGTAATACGGTCTTTCCCCCAGGATAGCATCTAATTGCTACTTGAACAAACCCACTGTCTTTACCTCACCAGCCTTGCCCAGTAGGCCATTGCAAACATTTATTATTCTTTGAGTGACAAAGCTCTTCCCATCTATCTCTTCTGAATTTGTTTTTTTTGAACTTCTACTTCTGCCCCCACTCCTGTCATCGAGGCAGTATCAAAAGTAGCAACATGCATTGATATTATCCACTCTGCTAAAGATCTTGTGTACTCCAGTGATACCCCGTTCCATGTCTTTTTTGAAGTTGGAGAGGTGGAGGATTTTTTTTAACCTTTCAGTAACTTGTACAATTTTCTCAGGAAATCAGCATGAGAGAAAATATTTGCTAACATCTGACTTCCCTTCAACCAAATCCACCTGCTCTGGAAAAACTGCCAGAGAAACACATTTCCAGAAGGTTCTTTTTGGAGACAAAATGGTTGTCTTATTTCCTTGACTATTTCTTGATATGCTCAGAGGAAAGGAAGGAGAATGTCAAGTGTTTATTTTGATGATTCAAAGAAGGCGCTGAGGCAAGAGCAAGGGAGCCTTGGAAAAGAACGTTACTACCTGATAGGGATAGTTATGATTTATATGGAGTAGCCATGATAGGCCAGGCCTGTACCACAGTATCTCACAACCTCATAGCAACCCCACAAAGTAGGTCTTATTATCATTATTTTCCTTTTCTACATGAGGAATCTGAGGTCACATAAATACATAATAATAATAATAATAATAATAATAATAATAATAATAACTTCCATTTATTGAGCATTTGCAACATGCCTGGCATCTGCCTCCCCCTGTTCACATAGATCTCACCTCATCCTCACAACAACTCATGGGGTAGTAGCAAATGCTACTGGCTCTCTGGCTCTGATATTCTATGCTTACCATTTTTCTATCTGATCATTTGACAATTATTAAGTCCTTTTATTTTTTTATTTTTTATTTTTTTAAAAGATTTTATTTATTTATTTGACAGAGAGAGAGATAGCAAGAGCAGGAACACAAGCAGGGGGAGTGGGAGAGCGAGAAGCAGGCTTCCTGCCGAGCAGGGAGCCCGATGTGGGACTCGATCCCGGGACTCCAGGATCATGACCTGAGCTGAAGGCAATCGCTTAACCAACTGAGCCATCCAGGAGCCCCGAGGATAATCCCTTTCCTTTGGGTTTTGTAAGTTGGGTGAATCTGAATATGGCACAGGTACCTGCCATATTCCTTAATACATGGAGGAAGTCTGTCTGCCCATTAAAACCAACACAAAGAAAAATATCTTTTAAGCTTTTAGATCCAGCTAGCCCTAAAGGCAGTTCTACCTGTAGGATTCCTAGTAATTACAACAAATAAATCTCCCTTCTTAATTAAACTGGTTTGAGTGCCTTTCTGTCACTTGCAACTAGTAGTGTGCTGGTAAACTTGCTGTCTAAGGAAAAGAGAAAAAGAAAAAAAGCCTTGATTTTTAGTGTTTGCCCATTACTGTGGTATAAATGCTCCCACTGTGGCAAGTGTTAAGCTGCTAAGATTTAACAAGCAGCTTGCCAATTTCTGAATAGTTGACAATTGGCTTTTGTGAGCAGGTACCAGCCAGCTCCAGCATAGCACTGTCCCAACTACTTTGCTTTTGCACAGGGCTGCTGAGATGGGAGGAATGGTGGCCAGGCACTTGACTGGGCTGCTTCTGCCCTTCCACATCCCAGAAAGTTTTCAGACTCTATAGGCATTCCTAGGTGGGGAGGGAGAAATGCTCCCTAGAACCACCTGGCAGATTTTAATTCAAAAAATTAAATTTCTACAATTGTAATTTTTAAAGCATAGTTTATGGCCACCTCCCTCATCAGAATCACCTACTGATCCAGAGTCCACCCAAGAGTCTGTTTTGGAACACGCTCCCCAGTTGATAGATGCATCCACACCCTGAGCACTGCCATTCTCCCTCCTTGGTTCGGTGCATGCGCTGTGTGTTCATGAAGGGCTGACATGTTGCTCAGTCCTTTGTGTGACTTGCACGTGGCTCTTGAAAGAGCCCTGTGGTATTTTTTATAACATGGTCATCTCTGCTTTGTGTGAGGTCTAGTATTCCAAGAGGGAGAGGTCCAAGGGGGAAGGAGATGAGAGGAGAATGTGGGGGATTGTTCATCGATTGATTAGTGTTCTTTCTCCTCTTGCCCCCTGCCCTCACCCTCTACCTCTGCTTTCTTGTGTTTTCTTTAATCTCTTTGACTCAGTTTCCAGATCTATGAAATGGGGGACAGAAAGATGATCCCATAGGGTAACGAGGAGGAAACCAAAGGGCCCAGTAGCCAGTTACCCTGTAGTGGCTCAGTGCCAGTTGGTTTCACCTTGTCTTCCTTTTTCCTTCTCTCTTGGTAACTGTTCCCTTGACTTACTGTAAGAGACGCGGCGTGCCTACAAACCGGGACAGACATCTTTTAAAATCTATTTGCAGGTTTCTAGGGGATGCACTTTCTGTGTTGATATTTGTGGATTCTGCAGTTGATTTTTAAATGGCGACGTCATCTTATTGACCTATTTCCTGAGGATGTTTCCCTTGGGTTCCGCAGATGGTGAGGAAGGGGAATGGTTGGTCCGGGAGCCCTCTGCTCTTCGCTGCAGCAGGATCCCACTTCCACCAAGGGCAGTGACTCACCCTGTATTAATTGCACTGCAATTATCCTGGGGAGCCTGAGTTTCCTCTTGATGTCTCCTGTCTGGTTTCCTTTTGACCCGCACAGCTGTCTAATAGAGATGGCTTTTGCGACTTCTTAGTTAATGTGGTTCATTATTTCCAGCGCTGCCTTCTGCCTTCAGCGGCGGCAGGTTTTTCTGACTCTGACTTGGAGACTTTCATGAGTTGTGTCTTCAGTCAGGGCCTGGTGCTGCCTGCATTGTCTGTGGGAAAAATTTCATTTGCAAATCAGAAGAAGTTCACAGAGCGCGTGGCGGTGTTGCTTCATGAGACAGGGTTTTCATCTTCTGCGCGGCTCTCCCCAGTCACCTCCACGTGCGTCAGCTGAGGAGGGAGAAGTCCCTCTCTCCCAGACCTCTCCGAGAGCCACGGAGACAGAGCAGTAGGCATGAATTTGTTTGCTCCTTAGCCGTGCTAATTATCTGCAGAGGGCTGCAGAACGAGGCAGTGTCTGTTCTCCCGGCGTCTTGCCTCACGCTGGGTCATGCCACAGAGACCGAGATGTCTGGAGCCCTAGAAGCTTCTGATGTCAAATGTCTTTAGGAAATTACAAAAATCAAACTAACTCACCTAAAACTTTCTATTCCCCTCAAAACTCAGCAGAGCCTTGGATGGCTTTGGGAAGTTTCTGTGGATCACACTCATCCTTTATATGCTGAGGCTGAATACGGGCCTGAGCCTGTAGTTTCTTGTTCAGTGACTGCTTCACTGAATCAACCAGTTTTTATTGAAAATCGAACATCTTTAACTCTCTACCAGGAGCAGGAAATTTTCATCATCCAGAATGATAGCTGGCTTGGATGTAATGAGAAAGGGAGCCTCCTTAGGGAGTAAAAGTGGCAACAGTGATGTGTGGACCCAGGCAGGGAGGACCCCCGGTGCTGGGGCCTGAGAGGAACATCGGGCAATGCCCAGGGAGGCCACCCATTTCTACACAAAAGCAAGATTGTTGAGAGGAGGCAAAAGGGAGAAGAGAGAGCAGAGGGCAGAGAGAAGTAGAAAGAGAGTGGTGACATCGGAGCAATCACACTGGTTGTGGGGGGATTAGATGTGATGATGAGGGGACAAAGAACAGACTCCCAAACAGCTGAGGCAGAAGTCAGCAAAGAAGGGAGAGATGTGGGATTGTTCTGTGATAAGGAACACGGAAAGCCTCGCACACCTTCACGGTCCTGGAAGACGCTGACTTCAACCACCTGGACTCTGCTCTGTGTGAGGGTTCAAGGCAGGGGGTTGTAGGACAGTGGTCTGAATGGTAGCCTCTAAGAATATCTGTGTGTCGTACTCAAAGAGTTGAACTCTCAGCTATCCAGGAAATTCCTGAGGTCTACCACAATCCATTTCCCAACAAGGATGAACAGTTAGAGCTTTACTTCCGAAGATGTGATCCCTATCTTCAAGGAGCTGACGTGAAATTGAACAGATAGCACTAATAAAAACTGTATGATGGCTTATTAATGGTAATGATCAAACACCTACTATATATTCATCTCTGTGTTGGATGCTCTATTTACATTGTGAATGATTTTCATAAAACTTCATGAGGTGGGTATTGCATAGGTTGTGGGGGTTCAGGGGAGGAAGTGATTGTGGATGGATAGTCTCAGATGGTCTCCTTTAGGGCTGGGATTGAACAGGATTTGCAGGATGAAGAGGACTCAGAGAAGGGGGCATACTTGGGGGTTGGTTTGTGGTAACTCTTAAATCATTCCTTCATATAATGATTCTCCTCAAATGTAGGGAATGTATCCCAGTCTCCCTGAGGGGCTGAGCCACTGCCTAACTGGGTAATTTCCATCGGTCCCTCCTACCTAGATCAGAGAATTGCCTTTCCCTGGCTTGAGGGAAAACAAAATGATGGGGGCTGCAGAAGAACTCCTGTTACCAAGAGCTCCAGAGGCCAGAAGAGGAAGTCTTTGCAGGTGAGGCTCTGTGACTCTTTAGAACCTTGGTTTGAGGTCCAGGTTGATGACAATGCTTGGGAAAGCCTCTTGCTAGAGATCAGGGTGAAATTACTGGCCACATGGGTCTCAGTCTATAGTATCTGGCATTTCCTAGCTCAGGAATCAAGAGGTCAAACATGTGAGTAATGGCTATCCATCTATGACTTAGGTTTTCAAGAATGAGGATGCTCTTTGTTTTGAGGGACACTCACTAGGAACCCTTGAACACACAGTCTTTGTATTCCAGTGTCGGTGCTGCCAAGTGTCTCTTGAGAAAGCTAACAAGAAGAGACCAGAGGTGAGTTGGAGTTGGTGTCCTTTTTTTCCTGAAGAAATGAATAAATAAGGGTTTTTTGATCTACTTTTCTTCAAACTAGTTTCCTGCAGAGCTACAAAAAAAGATGTGCTGAAATGTCTAGGATGGCTGACATGGAAGTGTAGACTATCCTGTCAGTGACCCTTTTGGATCTAGAAACTGAGTGTGGCCAATTCAAGTAGAAAGCACTCACAGAGGCTCTGCTCTGTGTCTGGACTGAGAGAGGAGGCAGATGTGACACAGAGTCCTTACTCCCAGGCGGTTGACAGCCGAAGGGGAGGGATAAAGGATGCACACGGTCACGCGGGCATGAAGAAGGACAGGCCATGTGCTGTAGCTGGAGCTCAAAGGTGGAAGAAGTCATAGCCGGTCAGTGGAGGTTAGCTGGGGGGATGAGGCACGCCATCAAGACCTTTGAGGACAGAATGTTTGAGATGACACTTGAGCAACCGTAGGATTTCTTTTGTTTACTGTTTTATGGCTAATGTTTATTTACTGTACTTTAAAATTTAAAAACAATACATATTTATGAGAAAATATTAAAAAGTGTAAAGAAGAAAATGAATGTGCTCAGGATCTCAGCAGCCAGAAGAAAACAGAAGTACCATTTTGGTGTATTCCTTCTAGACTTTCCTCTATGTATATAGGTCTATATATTCAGACACCACACACACACACACACACACAGTTCACAAACTGGGCTTATACTGAATACATACTTTTGGGGTCTACTCACTTAACAGAATGATGAGTTTTCACCTATCATTAAATGTTCTTTAAAGCCATGGTTTATAAAGTCATTGTATACTTGTCCCATGATTGCTTTAGCCATTTCAGTCCAATTAGACATCTAGCTTGTTTCTATTTTCTCACATAGTTTTGCTGCATCGTCTTATACATCAATCCAATAGAAAAAGTTTTGATATGCAGAGATTAGGGGTGAGGGTAGGGGTGTAGCAGGTAGAGGGCATTCCGGGAAGAAGCATCAGTGTGAACATGTGTCTGGAGGTGCAATGCATACAGGTGTGTGGACAAGCAGATGTGACCTTGGGCTGGAGGGTAGGCGCACTGAGGAAGCGGTGGGCCAGGAGGTAGGTTTGGCAGGTTGGGGAGGGCTGTAACTGGCAGACATTAACCAAGAGGCCCTGGGAAACAGCTGACAGCTTTTGAACAGGTTAAGGGCAGAACTGGAAGTGTTGAAAGTGGTGTGAGGGTGGAGCGCAGGGAGGGAGGGGGGAGGAGGGTTAGGAACGAGGGCAGGGCAGCGCGGATGAGAAGGACAGAGTGGTTGGAGGCTGTGTCTCTGTGACTCAGAAGCTCACTGGGAATATGGCCAGTGAAGACTGAGGTCTCAACAGGCCTGTGATTTTGAGGTTTACTAACTGGGAGTATGGAGAAAGCATAAAGAAGTTGAGGCCTGGCAGGGGTAGCGACTTGTCTACATTTGTGACCTCGTGAGAGGTGAAGTGATGCCGGAACACAGATGCTCTGCCTTCACGTGGTGAATGGGAGCCATCCAGTGCCAGACGTTGGACACGGCGGATCCTGGAGGCCATGCCTGAAAGCAGGTCAGCCTGAGGTAAATGTCTGTCAGCTGTGGCATTGGCCCTCGTTTGCCTGGTGGAACATGGGTTGGGCACCATCCATTGATTAAGTAACAAGTGCAAAAAAATGAGACTTCTTATTTCGTTTCTCAAACTTAGTTCTTCAAAAGCACAGTAAGCAAAGAGGCAAAAAAGGGCGTGTTTGTCGGTTCAAGGGGTGGGCTGAAAAGTTGGGGTCTCCTCACATGGGAAGCCCTCTTGGGGTCTCCAGTCAGCGCTGGTCATCGACTTTGGTAGCATCATGTCTCCAAGCCACACTGGGCTGCCGGACCATCCCGAAGGTGTCAATCACTTGTCCCACTGGGCGGACATCTTGCTAGGCAGGTGTGTGTAGTTCCCTTTCTTCTCACGTTTAAATTGCGGTTTCTTCCCATGATTAGTTCTGCCATTTCAAACAGCTTTCAACAGCTTCAAGACCAGTGCATAATAACAAAAATAAAAATAAGATAAAGAAAAAGAAAAAAACAAAAAACACCTCACCTGATCTCCCCAGCATTTCACTGCTGCTTTGGAAATGGAGAGCCGTGCGTGGGATATTGGTGGCTAACAACCATGGAAATAAAAAAAGATTTTTGATCTCAAGGCCTAATATTATTCACATTTTTTCATAGCCTCAAACAATGTCTTCAGAAAATTCAGGTAAAGGCAAGCCAGAAACAAAACAACATCATAAAGGCATTATTATATACAGACACTTGGAGCTATGCTACATGCCTCGCAGTGTCTTTGAACCCTGTGTGATGAGAGAACCGTTTCGCACTCCGGGGAATACTCTTGGAACTGTTTTTACTTCAACAGAGGGTAGTGAAACAAAATTCTTTGGCTTTAGATATGTGTTCGGCACTCTCCCTTCTTGTGTGTTTACCCTCCATCACGACTCCATTTGGGAGGCCATGGGAAGGGCTGTGGCATCCCCAGGTGCGCTCCCCACCTGCGGAGCTGGGTCCTTCACCTTGGGGCCCGGGGGGTTGGGGCCAGCCCTCTGAGTGGGTGGGGGTTACGGAGCGGAGAAGGCAAAAGCCTTTCATCAAGAAGAACTTGGCAATGGAGTCTTTCCCAGCCCTTGTTCCTCCCAAAATAACACTGGCCAGCCTCATCGAATTAGATAAGGGCTGGGGAACTGGGATGTGCTTAGAAAGGACAGAGGAAGCAGAGAGAGGGAGAAGGAAGATTCTCTTGGGGAATCTCTCCCTCCTGATCGAAACTATCTGTTCTCTGGTTTGGAAAGTGCCAGTAGTGTCCCGGCCAAGGAATGCACTGGCCTTTCCTCCCTGCCTGCTGTGTCTCCCGGTCCCAGTTCTTCACTTGGGTGTATTAGCTGCAAGGTCAAGTCTTCTGTTCTTAAGCTAGACTTCCCAGCTGCCAAGACCTGTGGGGTCACTGCTATCCGCCCCCTTCCACAGCATCAACATTGCTGGCACTCACCGGGTACCTACTGCAGACTGCCTACGGTTGCTCGGTTTGGCAGTCAGGGCAGATCAGATGCATCCTGATCTTTAAGTGGATTGCCAGATGGAGATGTAAATTTTGCTACCCCTTCTCTTTTTGTTTCTCGGCAGCATCTAACAGTGCCTTGCCAGGGCTGACATTTATCTAGTTAATGTTTGCCATTCCCAGGACCCTTGTTCTCCATCTCGCAAAGAAAGCAAGGATACGGTTCCTCGTATCCAAGGAACACTTGGATACGAGTTCATGTACGAGAGTCACAGGTATGAAAATAATTCTAGGAGTTTCAACACACTCTAGTGTGTTGGCAGGCGTTTCTAGAAGGGCAAACTTAGCAGGACACGATTTCTCTAGCCAACATGTTTTGCAAGGTCCAGCCAATGCCACCTCTGCCGAGAAGCCTTCCATCTTGTTCTGAACCAAGCAGCGATTCCATGCTAAGCCTCTCATATCTGTGCCATTCAGAAGGCAGTTAGTGCACACGGTTTTGTATTCTAGATTTGCTCACCGGTCTCACTGTCATTAATAAGCCCCAGGGAGATGAGGGTAGTTTCTTCCATATTTGTTCCAACATTCTTCTTTGTGTATCAGGCACGGCTCTAGCTTGTCATATGCTGTCCATAACAGTGTGTCCAGTGAATTGACCTGATCTGCCTTAGTCTCTGAGAAGCCTGCTGGGACCCGTGGAAAAGCGAGAGAAACGACTGCTCTCCATTTCCATTTCTGCCCCGTCCTTTCCTTCCTGAGTTGGCTGCCCTGCCCTCCCCACACCCTCCGACGGGCATTCAGCATTTCACTGGCTTTTCTTCCCGGGCAACATCATCCTCAGCCTTGGGCTCAGCGTGTGTTGAGCTAGAACAATCATTCACTGGAATCTAATTTCAGTTCTACAGAGGTTAATTTATCCTTTTTCAGGCTATGTACTCATTTAATCCAAAATTACCCGGCTACTAGCCTTCTTGATAGTAATTACATCCTGCAAAAGCAAACTAGTGAGCTTCATGTATTGGTAATGGCCTTTCTTTCAATAGTTTTCCTTAGGGATAAAGTTGAATGGGGAAATTAGTCATATTAAGCTGGAAAAATAGTGAACAAAATACATATTTTATATTTAAAAAAAAAATCCTCCTGCTACCAATTATGGTCTTTATTAGAAACAGGTATTTTCACATTATGGGGCTCGTCTTTTTATTAAACAGAGCAAACCCAAATGAATAGTTACTTAAGAGGATCTTTTAAATAAATACTCAAGTCCATTTTAATATCTAATAATAGTTGCTACCTCAAGTATTCACATTTTAGCATAACCGGCAGGAAAACTATTTGATGTTTTAATTATGTCCCTGAAAATGCTGAATGGGTTATAAAAAGCAATTTGAAGAAAATTAAAAAAAGGAATTTTTTTTATTATTATTATTAGTGTTTTGGGAGAAAGGACCTTTTCCATGTCCCATTAAAAAACCTTTCTGCATTGTAAAAATACTGTCTGCTGATTCACTAGGCCAAATAAGCAAAGGACTTGCATCTGTTATAAGTGTTCTTGTTTGGGGAGAAAAATCTGGAAAATAAAAAAAAGACCTCAGAGGAACAGTATTCTAAGAAGGGGGAGCTATGGAAATTGATCATGCCTTGAAAGAAAGAAAGGAAGAAAATCTTTTAATTACATTTAAAATTAGCCAGAACCTTGTGCTTGTCCCAGGGAGGCTCCTGGGAGGATTGGAACATTTCTGATGAACGTGCTGCCCCGGCCAGGGCTGATGTAATGACTTCAAATCCCCACCTGGACGTTTGGACCGGGGAGCAGGCAGGGGGGACATTCCCAGGCTAGATCCCCTGGCCTCAGGTCATTCTTCTGGGCAGGACCAGGGAAAGCTGTCCCTGAAGGGAGGGAAGCAATGAGAAGGGGAGACATTTCCAAGGAACGGAACCAGATGTCCAAGCTGTCGTGAATGCGAGCGAGGCTCAGCGGTGGGTGGACACGTGGAAGCAGGAGAGGGAAGGCTGCATTTGGGGTTAACTCTTTCTCCTCTCCGTAGGGGGAGGCCTGGTGTCTGACGACATTAAAGCCTTCTTTCCAACGGCCAGATAGGAGGCACCACGAAGAACTCAGGGAAATAACTCTCCATGAGGCAGAATGAGCCCTTTTGCTGTGTTAGCTGCCCCGTGGAGGTCTCTACAGGGCTCTCCACCTGGGCTGCGTTCCCCAGGGGATGATGATGATGATGATGATGATGATGATGATGATGATGATGATTCTTCTTGTTATTATTATTATTTATAATCACTTTGCCCAAGCTATATTCCAGACCAAATAATCAGCATTTGGGGGTGGAAATCAGGCATCAATATTTTTTAAAACTCCCCAGTTGATGTGCAGCCAAGCTAGAGAAGCGCCGCCAACGTGGCTCACACCCCAGAGTCACGTGGGCAGCTCACACAATGCGGATTCTGATCCGGCAGGTCCAGGGCGGGGCCTGTGATCCTGCCTTTCAAGCTGCTGGGTAGACCATCCTTGGAACCAGAACACTGCAGTTTTCCATTTGCAGTTGTTCACATGTCTGCCTTTTAGTCTCTATATTTGAAGCAATTAAGATCCTAAGTGAGGGGGCGCCTGGGTGGCTCAGTCGTTAAGCGTCTGCCTTCTGCTCAGGTCATGATCCCGGGGTCCTGGGATCGAGCCCCGCATCGGGCTCCCTGCTCGGCGGGGAGCCTGCTTCTCCCTCTCCCACTCCCCCTGCTTGTGTTCCCTCTCTCGCTGTGTCTCTCTCTGTCAATGTAAATTGACATATTTAAATAAAAGCTTTAAAAAAAAAAGATCCTAAGTGGGTCTCCTCGGAACAGGGACCTGTAGCACAGTGCTCTGCATTTGCAGTGCAGGTGGATCCTGGTTCTTTGAGACATTTTATTCCACTTGGATAGAATGTTATTCAACCAAGTACAAAGCTGGTTTGTCCCTGGTACCAAGAAATGCCACCCTCCTTGTCCTCAAGGATCTTAGTTTTGTCTATGGTGTCTTCTTTGAAGTGTTTTTGTTGTGCTGTGTTGGGAGAAGCAGGCAGGATTTGTTTCCTTTGTTTATCAGCAAGTATCAACAGAGTTGCTACTATTTGCAGGCACTGAGCTGGGTGTGGAGGAATGACCAGCTGAATGAGACTCTGTTTCGGGAGTCACAGACTAGCAGGGCTTGTCCTTTTATGTCACACAGAAGCGTGGCTGATGAGCTCAGCTTACTTACGGTCTGCTGTGTCGCTCTCACCTTTACACAAGGGTCTGAAATGCTTCTCCTCTCCATACCCTGTAACATTTAGCTATTAAATTGTGCATAGCCCAGAGATCAGAGGATGAGCAGGAGGCAACCATGTCAGTTTCCTATCATGTGCCTGGTGCTGTAGGAGATTTGTGGGATGCCCTGCAAGGGTGGGTGTTCTCATGCCCATTTCACAGATGGAGAAGTTCAGAAGGGTTATTCAAACTTACTCAAAGTCATGTAGCTAGTCAGTGTCAAGATCTAAACACTATTATTTCATTATAACATTCTTTTTTCATGAAACGAAGCTGTCTTCCTGCAGAGCACAGTTGCGGATTGAAAGATGGTAAATGCTAGAAGGCATTTGAGAACTAGCCATTGTAGCAATTACCGCCAACCCTCTTCTTTGCCGACGAGGTCACTGAAATGCGTTCTCAAAAATATTTGTTGAATGAACAAACAGATGAGTGAATTGAAGAAAACCAAGAGTTAAAATTAAGAAGACATCACCCTTCCTGGACCTTCTGTCTGGTGAGCCCCCGGATCATGAAACTTCCAAGAGCAAATGATTTATTTTATTGAAATAGTAATTATTATGATGATGCTAATTGTCACCAGTAATGGGCCCAGCATCATACCCATCACTTAATCTACAGCACTTCATTTAATCTTTACTATAATCTTTATAGATGAAAAAAAGAGTGGGGTTCAGAGAGGTTCCTTGTCAGTGGCCCAGCTGGTAAGTGGCAGAGAGGAGATTCACACCCAAGACTTGGATTCCGAAGCCACAGCTGTTCCTGCTGCATGTACCACGCTGCTCAAAGTGCAGCTTCCTTAGAGGCTTCGATATGGTGGTTTCCCCCTGGAAAGCATTCGAAAACCATAGGAGATGCTATTGGGGCCCCGGCACACACCCCCCTTGACCCCCAGCGAGGTCACCAGCAGACAGCTCCCAGACACTCTCATGGCTTTGTGGTCTCTTGGCCTGAGGCATATTCTGGCCTCCTGACTGTTGGACCAGATCACAGGGCAAGGGGAAATACAAGAGGAGTGCCCCAGAGAGATCCTCAACCAATGAGGGATGGGAATTGGGGGATCCACACCCCAGCTTCCTCACCTCTCTGAAGCACGCTACCCAGTCTGTCAGGGTCTATTGTGAGACTGAGCCCCAGTCACCCACGGAAGGAGCCTGCTCATCTGCCCACCATTTATTGGTCTCACATCCTTCTCCCTCATAGTGCTTTCTTGGCTTAGCCCTTAAATAAAGTGCATATGCCCAGATATTTTCCTTAGGGTCCACTCTGGGGAAAACCCAAGCTAAGAAAGGCCCCACCTTTTCATCCAGGAGTTAAAAAGCCCACCGTGGTGACAGTGGCCTGAGAATCAAGAAATGATTACAATTGAATGTTGTCTTGGATGGAAGAAAGGTCTTCCTTTTTTGTCTTTGCTTCTTTAGATGGATGCCTGGCTGGTAAAGAGTGGGCATCCAGGCGGTCTCCCCCTTTCGGACGGGTGAATGGATTTCCTGGAGTCACATGGTTTCTGCTGAAGTGGGGATTTCCTAGGGAGTTTTGGCAGAAGGTGAGGAAAGTTTATCTACATGCCTTTGCTCCTGGCGGCAACCATATGCCATGGGGTTCCGGTGCTAAGGTAGGCAGGTGCCTGCTGCATGCTCAGGAGGCCTTCAAGTGGGCAGTGGGGATGCTCAGAAGGACCCAAACATGAACATGACTATGCCACCCTCTAGAGCTTGCAGAGCAAACACTTTATGCCAACAGGGGCTGGGGGTGGGGGGAGAGCAGCAAAACAAAGCAGAAAGAATAATTGATAGGGAGTGGATAGATTGGGCTGGGAACACTAGCTCTACTATGATTCTTTTAGTCAATCCGTAATTACTAAGTGCCTACAAATTGCAGGCTGGAGTGACACTCAAAATATTTAGCCACAAGTATCCAAGTGCTGTGCCAAACCTTACTTCTTTAATTACTGGATACAGGGTGGTCTGTCCGAAAGGTCCAGGGGAGGGGAGATGGCTGGAATACCATATTGGTATTGAAACACCAGAGGAGGATGAGCCCTGTGACCTTGGGAAATCTCAGGCCTTCTCAGGGCCTCAGGTCCCTCATTCGTGTAAAGACAGATGAACTTCCATGGTGCCCATTATCCAGTTCCCTCTTGCTGACATTCACAGGCAAGGACAGCCAACAGGCACTAAAGGCTATTGTCATCTTCAAAAGGAACTCCTGAGCTGTGATTTCTAGGTCACGGTTACCTAAAATATTAGAATATAAAAATTTTAGGTCTCCTTGTCCTGTCTCATTCCCAGAGCTAGCCATGTTAGAGATAAAATTCTTGAGTGATCTTCTTTCATTTTCCTACTCCAGTGACTCCCCCTTCTGTGGGGGGGGAGAGGAGTGGAATTACGTGGCCTGACCTGAGCTGATCATGTAATCTTGTAGTGTTGCTTACCTTCTCTGGTTCTCAGCATTCTCATTTGTGAAAAGAGGGCGTTGCATCTGGTGGACCCCGAGGTCCTTTCCTGTGCCCGTGACTTCTATTTCTTTCACCTCGTTAGCCCGTGACAGTGCTCATTTGAGCATTCTGGTGTGCTGATTAACTTCTAGGAAGGCTTGGACTGTTTTGCAGGGTGGGCTGGGAAATCTCCCAGGAGGCTTTGCTGTCAGGTGTGCATGAGAGGGCAGGCTGCCCTGGGCCTGGGTCAGAGACGTTTTTGTGGGAGGCTGGGCAGGGAGCTACGTGCCCCAGATTTGTGAGGGAACACCTGCTAATTCTTTGAGGATTTAAGAAAGAGAGCTCAGCTCAGGGCCAAATATGAGGGGAAGGCAGAGTCAGGTGTGGACTCCCTGAAACCCAGGCATCCTTTGTTCTCACTGGAAGGGGGTACCCGAGCCTTGGTTCCCTACCAGTGCCTCAGAAGAAGGCTCGGGGATGTGCTGTTGTATTGCCTTGGTGGGGCATTTCTCCCCCTCCCTTTTTATGTTATTTAGCGTACAAATCCATTAGCATTGCTTTTTCTTGAGCATCCAAGATGCTACAGCCTATCACTCAAGTCATTCACATGGCATTTCAGCCTTTCTTTGAAAGACAATTGTGTCTTTAGTCAAAGACCTCTTGACAAGAGAAAATGGGATCTAGAATGGAATAATGCAGCCAAGTGCTTGCCATACACCTGCAGAATGCGACTCTGTGCGCCATTACGTCCCAAATTGTTGTGCTGGAAGATGTCTCTTGTTTACATCTCTTTATGGCCCAGCATTTAACCTTGGGGCTCCGTAGGCGCAGTCCCCTCCCCTCATCTTACCACTGCAATTCTTTCCTTTGTGGCCTACATTTTCTGTAATTATGTTGGGGGCAGTCATCATGTTTGTGTTTACTTAGCTGCGCTGCTGGAAGGAACTTCTGCCCCTGATTCCCTCCACTCTGGGGGCCCACTTTAGGTCATTTCCCGATGCCAATCTTTTTGGTTTCTTCAGAGACTGCATCCTCAAAATGAAAGGGAGAAGGCATGTGCCTAAAAACTGAACAAGCAAGAAGCTATTAGAAATGACAAGGGTCCTGATCTTATTCCAGAGTGTCCACGTGAGTAAAAGTAACACAGACATGTTAGGAAAAGCCACAGTGATGATGGTGATGATGCATTGGCGGTTTTCAGCCTGTGAGGGTAGGTTTAAAACAAAGTTTTTTATTATGGAAAATTTCAAACATATACAAAAGAGAGCGAGAACGCTGCAGGTGGGAATGTAAAATGATGCAGCTGCTTTGGAAAACAGTTTGATAATTTCTGAAGTGGTTAAACAGACAGCTGCCATATGACCCAGCAATTCCACTCCTAGGTATGTGCCCGAGAGAAATGAAAATATATTCCACACAAAAGCTTGTATACAAGTGTTCATAGCAGCACTATTCATAATAACCCCAAAGAGGAAACAACCTAAATGCCCATCAACTGATGAATGGATAAATAAAACGCCATCTATCCGCATGATGGAATATTATTTGGCCATAAAAAGAAATGAAGGTCTGACACGTGCTACACCGTGGACAAGCCAGTCACAGAGGACCTCATCTTGTGGGATTCTTTTTATATGAGATGTCCAGAAGATGTCCAGAGAGAGAAAGTAGATTGGTGGTTGTCTAGGGCTAAGGGTGGGGTAGAATTGGGGGATTATGGCTGAGGGGTGCAAGGTTTCTTTTTGGGGTGATGAATATATTATAAGATTGTGCCGATGGATGCACCACCCTGAATATACTAAAAGTCCTTGAACTGTACACATGAAATGGGTGAATTGTATGGTATGGAAATTATACTTCAATAAAACTGAAAAAAAAAAGAAAGAAAAAAGATAGAATAGTATGGCAAAACACAGTTGCCATGGCTCCACTGTGATTCCAGCTGAGAGCCCATGGGATCCTATCCTGCATTTTCACCCTTCTCCTCTCACACATTAACATCATTTTGTTGGTATTTCAGTCTGTACCTGTAAAAGATAAGGGCACTTAAAAAAAAAATCAGATGCCAAAGCCATTATCACATTTAAAAATGTAACAGTAATTTCTTAATATCAATAAATACCCACTGTTCAGATTTTCACTTGTCTTACTTTTTTTTTTTCAGTTGTGGAATCATGATTCTAATTATCTATACATTACAAATGGTTGAAATGTTTTTAAGTGTCTTTTAATCCATAAATTCCCCTCTGTTTCTCTTTTTTTCCCCCTTGAAATTCATCTCTTTAAGAAACCAAGTCATTTGTCCCGCAGATTTCCTACAGACTGGACATTGCTGTTTGCATCCCCACGGTGAAGTTTAACATGTTCCTCTGTCCTCTCTGCTGCTTGCAAGTTGCTAGCTCCATCTAGGGGTGTGATCAGATTTGTAGGCGTATTGTGTCCTTCCATCAGGAGGCACTAGATGTCCAATTATCTCTCTCTCTCTCTTTTTTTTTTTTTAGTGGCTCTTGACACCAAGGCTTGGATCCATCAATTCATCAGGGATGGTGGGAATTAGAAAAAAAAAAAAAAAAAAACGAACACATACAAGATTCCTTCCTCATATACTAAATGAAGTCTCATTTCTTTATCTCACTTCCCTGCACTTATTAGAAACTTGCCTTGTCCTGAGGCAGGGAATCCTGTTCTTTGGAAAAGGAACCCAGCAGTCTGAGAGGCACACTGGAGCTTGCCTTTTGCCAGAGCACAGCAAAAGGGATTCAAACTGCTCTGTGCAGAAATCAGAATATCAGAGACCTGCTTATCTCCTGCCCCCTTCTCCTCCAATGCCCGTGCCTCTGGCCCCTTTACTCTTCTTCTGGCACACAGCACCCTCACACATCTCCATGCTTTTGCTCATGCTGTTCTCTCTCTCTGGGATGTCACTATTGTCTACCTGCTTGGTTAGTTCACTTACTCACCCAACATTTATTGAACACCTGTTGTGCACCTGGCATCATGCCAGGAATTGAAGATAGAAAAATAAATAAGAATCTGTCCCTACCCTTAAGAGGCTCACATTCTGTTGAGGGTAGGGGATAGACAAGTAAATGGATAATTGTGAAATTCTTATCCTTGGAGATCTAGCTCAATTATCACTTACCCTGTAAGGTCTTCTCCTTCCCTCTCATTCCTCGAAGAGAACTGACTATTCTCTTTGAGTGACCCCTCTGCCCAGGTTGCTGATCTAGTGTTTTCCACATCAAGGTAGAATCAGGAGCATGGATGTCTGTATTGACTGCATGATCGTGAACTCCATTGAGGAAGGTCTGTATCCTATTTATCTTTGCATCTGTTTCTATAACTTATTATGTGTTTTGGAGCAAGTGACCTAATTTCTCTTCTTATGTATAATATGGAGCTAACCCCAGGACCCACTTCCAAACTGTGTTGAGGATTGAAGAGATACTGCACACATAGCTTTAGCTTTCAGGTACCTTTGTTATTATGTATAGACTTAGCATTCATCAAGTTTTTGCTGAATTACTGACCAATTAATGAATGGGATATAATCCTTACTTTTAATTAACTTACAAATTTAGGAAACAGGATGGGTGTGAAAAGAGAGTTAACAGGGCAATGAGGTACAGTGAAAGGGCTTTGGATCAAGAGATAGAGGACTCAAGATGCTAGCTTCAACATGTGTCCTCTAGAACAGTGGTTCTCAACTGGGGTGACTATGCTCCCCCCACCCAAGGGGGCATTTGGCATTGTGTGGAGACATTTTGGTTTTTCACAACTGGTGATGGTGCTACTGGCATCTGGTGGGTGGAGGGATGCTGCTAAACATCGTGTAATGCACAGGAAAATCCCCTCTGCACCTCTCCTACCCCAAACTAAGAATTATACAGCCCAAAATGTCCATTAGTTCTGAGGTAGGGAAACCCTGTTCTAGAGCCTTCCTACTCAAAGTATGGTTCACAGACCAGTAGTCTTCATATCATCTGGGAGCTTGGTAGAAATGCAGAAGCTTGGGCCGTAGCTGAGACCTACTGAATTGAAATTTCCATTTTAGCCAGATCACCACTATGTGATATATATGCTCACTAAATTTTGAGAAACAGTGTTCTCGAATGGTGCTTTTCAATCTTTGAGACTCATTAGAATCATCCAGGGGTCGTGGTGGTGGGGTTAAAAATCCCAACGCCCAGGCCATGCCCTATGATCAGAATCTCCAGGGTCATACCTAGGCATCAGTATTTTTAAAAGCTTTCTTTATCAATTCCAATATGCAGCCAAGGTTGGGAATCACTGATCTGGGAGCTAATAGTCTGATGGAGTGGAGAGACCTATCAGTAGATTGAAGTGCATGGTGATAGCTGATTTTGAAAGAACGCAGCCCAGGTGGAGGACATTAAACCATCAATGGTGACCAGTTTGTTGGAAGCAGTGGGAGCCCAGAGCCCCCGCTAAGACAGGTGTTATCTTGGGCAAGTCATTCCCCATGCCCACCACAAACCCCATGTCCAGTGTTGTCTGTTTCTGTGTCTATTAAGAGAAGATCTTCAAACTACCTTCTCCCTCAAACCTTCTGAGTGGCCCATAGCATGGCTTAATGAGGGTTTGGTGCATGAAGAACAAATGAATGAATGATCTTGTACTATGTGAAGCCAGTGGTATAGACAACAGATGATCTAGGAATTCAGGAGCAAGGAGTCACTCATCAGTGACAGCTTCATGAAAGAAATAGGATTTTAGTGGGGGCTCTAGGGCAAGCCCTCCAACAGAGGAAGAAAACACACATCTATTTCCTTTTGTTCCTGTTGGGGAAGGGAGCTTCCTTGGGCTCAGTGCCTTCCAAAGGTGATACATCAATCCCGAACATCTCCCATCTTGATTTATAAGGAACACGGGTCCCTATTTTAACATAGCTGTGTGTCATTAGCAGCCATTTTTAGAGATCAGCAGGTAGGGGCTTCTCTCCCTTATGGGGTTGGAGGAAAAAAGGTTCTACAACTTTCCACAGCCCCTGCCACCTGGTGCTCTATGCGGAGCAGGAGACCGGTTCCTCTGTAACCCCCTGCACATTAAAGCTCTTCACTTCTTAAAACAGATGATGGCTTTAAACGCCAGAATGAAGGGTTGGAAATGGACTTAACCTCATCAAACACTTCCATATCTGATCTTACCTTCCGAGCTGTGGATCCTGACCAACATGAAAGAGTTCCATTTACAGGCTGACTTTCAATGTGGGTTTTATTCCTCTCTCAGAGTTTTGCCTGTCATGCCAGGTTGGGGAGCAGGGTAGGGATATGGTTGGTGCTTGGTGGTAGATGGCCTTGTTCCTGGTATTTGGGGAGCTAGAGAGATGGAAAATGCCCCCCCTCACCCCCCCATGCGGCCTAGCTGGAGGATTTTGCATTTCCCTGGGAAGGCTATACTCTGTCAATGAGCTGAGTTGAGAGAAGACATTTTCTTTTATCAGAGGCCAGCCTCCGCAACTCCTTCTTACATTTGGGGAATTTTCTGTCCTATGAGTCTTGGAGGGGAGTGGAGGGGAGAAGAGACGGTGCCCACTCCTCAGCCCTCTTGGCAACTAGGTCAGGGACATGGGACCTGGTTTCAGTCAACAAGGGTTAGGGTTAGGGTTAGGGAAACCCTGTTGGAAACTGTAGAGTGCTGTGGCCAAGCGACAGCCACCTTACCACTCTTCCCTTTTCTTCCTCTCCTTCCTGTCCTTTTCCTGGGCAGCCACATGTGGTTCTTCTCCTCCAGCTGCACCTGGTGCAGAGCTGGTCTTGCATTCTTCGTCTCAGGTGACCCAAGTCTGGCACAAAGCCCCCGAGACACCTAGGATGAGGCAGGTGGGACCGGCATTAGGGGGAGGCCAGCAAGGCATGGAACAGACCCGGCAGGGCCTTGGTCACTCTCTTACAAAATTTTCCTTTTATCCTACAAGCAATGAGAAGCCACTGGAAGGTTTTAAATGACAGGGGTTTGTGAGTGCAATTGGGAGATTTTGTGGTCAAATCTGAATTTTAAGATCATCACCGGCTTCCGTTGGAGAACGGATGCATGGAAGCAGGAAAGCCAGGATAGTGATTCAAGTGAGCAGTGAGCTTGTCTGGACAAGGGTGGTGGCCCCTCCATCTCCTGGATGCCTTTTCTCCATAGCCTGCTTCCAGACTCTTCCTTCAGACTCCCAGCTCCCCCTGCTGCCCGGAGGCATGCGTATCTACCAGTGATGGATGCCCTGACCCACAGGTGGGTGTGGGGGGTAAGATTTGAGCCCTCAGCCATGCAGTAGGGTGAATTTTGAGGGTAGAGGCCCACTCTGTCTTGGTAATACAGAAACAAAAGTAACACCTGACAAAATATCGTAGTCTTGGAATTTTAAGCTCTTCAACTGCAAGGGGCTTTGAGTGTCTTTGAGCCCGGATGCCCGAGTGAGGCTTGGCTCTCCCACGCCACACTTGCTCAGACAAGGCGTTCTTGAGTGTAAGCAGGTTTGACGACAGGAGCCTCACTCTCTCCCCAGACCACTGATCTCCTTTTGGGCAATTCACATGGATTTTCTCCTTTCTTTTGGACTCTGCCGTGCTGTTCTGGCTATGTGCACCAACCCTTCCGTGGCTGCCTATGTGGGTTGGTGGGGCCGAGCCCAGGATGGATCTCCCTCTGGGTCCCTGGGCCCTGGGCTAGAGGGAAGCAAGCCTCAGTCCTGGGTGAGAATTACCTGCGGTCCTGCTGCCAGGCTGAGGAGGATGCCTAGTTGCTGGGCACTGCTCTTACTCTCCAAGTGGTGCCTCCCAAGGCGCTCGACCTTCTCTTCTCACAGGAGAAAGGACTAACCAGAGTGAATCTGAAGCAGAGGGGAGCATGGCTGGAAATGACCTTGCACTGGA
Source organism: Mirounga leonina (assembly GCF_011800145.1). Classification (NCBI taxonomy): domain Eukaryota; kingdom Metazoa; phylum Chordata; class Mammalia; order Carnivora; family Phocidae; genus Mirounga; species Mirounga leonina. The sequence goes on from NW_023270265.1 coordinate 37,088,188, forward strand.
GGTCCCCATAGGAAGCCATCAACCCGTCAAATCACCTTCCTCTTTGGCTCAGGCTTTGATCTCTCCTGAAATCCAGGTCAAAGCCAGGCCTCAGGCATCTTTCCTGAAAAGCTGTGGCCCATGCACCTTTGCCTGCATTCCATTGGCCTCCGGACAGCCTCGGATCCTCCTGGGTCCCCGCACTCCTGCAGTGTGGCGGGGAGCTGCCCGCTGGGACATAGGCCGAGCAATTAAGAAACTGCATTTTTCTCCTCCTCGCTTCCCTAATTGTTATTTTTGTCCCTGCTTTCAAACCATCCCTGGTTTTCATTTCATCTTGCCCCAGCCTGGTGCGCCCGGCAGAAAAAGCCAGCTTGCTCAGTGGGAGGCAATTTTCCCAGCGTGTCCAGCGATAATTCCGACACGACTGCTTTGTACATATAATTATAAAACCAGGGGCCACCAAAGTGCACCTTTAGAGCAGAGTCTTGACTGTTCTTGGTTCTGTTTTAATTATTAAGCCTTAAAGCAAAAACTAGGTTTCAAAGAAAACTTTCTGTACAGTCCTCAATAGAGTTAAAGGAGGAACATTTTAAGCTGATGAGCTGACACTTGTAGAAGCAAATATATTAAATAAATCATGATTCGTTTTGGGGGCAAAGTCTGACTTACATCAACTCTGGAAAAAATGGATCTTAATGAGTGACAGTTGGGTGTTTTCTGTCACTTCCTGAGGTAATGGCCGCAAGCTGACATTGCTCAGTGGGTGTCTCATACTTCTGAACAAAAGTTTTTTGGAGTGAGATAGACAAGGTAGAAATCCCAAGGTGACTGGGAGGAATGTCTAATGAGTGGAAAGACATATTTACTGGCAGTCTGTATGTAAGCTGTGACAGTTGACAGAACTTGATTGTAACAAATATAGTTGATGAAGAAAAGGCTGACAGACTGAGAGAGGGGCCAGGGTGAGGGGTGGGGGGCGGGAGAGTCAAAAGCCCTGCCTTGCCTGAACCCTGTTAATGGTAAGTTGGATACAAAGCTCAGAGTCATGAAAGGGAGCCTGGATCTTGCACTGATGTCTAAACACAGAAATGTGTTGAGCTTGCAGAAGGTGCTAATAGGTTCAGACCTGTTGACCTTTTTGCCCATAAATTGAGAAGCTGATTTTTTTTCCAGTGGCACCTGGGGCCAGAAGATGACCCCAGCTCTAGGGATATATGTAAGTTCCGTGACTTTGGGACCCACTCTACCCATGCCTGTGGTCGGGGCAGGTCTGGGGTCCTTCTTTGACAGATGCCTCACCTGGGCAGCTACCATGACCAAGAGCCACTGGGCTCCAGCCCCAGTGGGCACTGGTGAGGCTCACCTGGGGGTGGGATGGAGATTGAACAATGGAACCCCCTGTAACCTTCCATTCTTGCATGCCCTTTACCTCCTTTGTTCTGCGGCTCCTACCCCCCTCTACTCAATTTCTCCTCTGCGCCCCACCCCCACCCTCTCCCCAACACAAAAGGAGTGATTGGCCTCAAAAAGGCAGAGCTGACTGGCATATTAAATGGTGACACTTTGTAACTGACTGGTCAGGGCTTCAACAATCGGCTTGCCAATGAGCTCTGCACTTCTTCCCCCAGGCAAATGTCACACTGAAACTGAACAGGATCTTTTTTCATCCTACATGCTGTTTTCTATGCCACATATTATTTTATAGTTGCAAATAGGCTAACTCTTTAAAATGCACGGAGGCTGCTGTACTTTCATCGTGGGCTCATTTTGGAGAGGCGGCCTGGGAGGGAGTGGGGGGAGCAGAGAGACTGTGTCGAGTGGCGGTGAAGTTTTGGTCAACATCTTGACCTTGACTTTTTTTTTCTTTGAAGGGATGAATAAATGAAGGTAAAAATTAGAAAATTTTAAGGATTGAAAAGAAATGGATGGAAGTGAGGAGAGCAAAGGAGACTAATGAACCAGGAACGTCACCCATCAAGATAGGAAGCTGATGTGTCATTGTCACCAGTTTCTTATTTCAAGTGACCAGGGCAAGTATTCCTTAGCTGCAGGTTGATTTTCTGTCTGGTCTGTGATTTGGAAAATGGGATCCATTCCTGGTTAATTCCTCAGACCTGAGTGAAGTGACAGTTCCCTGACTTTGATGTTGCCCCAATTAAATGGAAAACTCTTTCCAATGGTCTTGGTTAACACGATCCACTTTCTCCAGGTTGGTTCTTATTAATATGATCCACCGGCTTGGAAGGAGAGCTTGGGTAAGCCAAAGCTGAGTGGAGTCCTTCCCAGGTCATGAGATATGGGCTGCCTCAGTGTCAAGAATCCTGACATCATGGACTTCAGCTCAGTGGGTTAGTCCTTCCATTATGGACCAACGATTCCTGAAAATGTCCCCTATTATGGCTGGCTCAGTCAATTGGGGTGGTAGATGGAAGGGTATTATAACTCATCCAGGAGCTAGGCCTTCCTGTCAACGGGACAGGAATTTTTAGAATAAGATTCCAAGCATGAGGGGAAGTGGAGAACCAAGTAGAGAAGGCCTTGTAGCTCAAGAGAGAGGAGGCATTTGGTTTGAGGTGAGGCAGTTACATTCAGGGGAGAGATGAGACACAACTGTTCCTCTCTTCTACCCCAGAGGCATAAATCTATTATTATATATTTGTACTTTTTCTTAACTTGAGCAAGTTACCTTTTCTTTCTGAGCTGCAGCATTCTCATCTGTAGGATAAAGTCAGTCTAGATAACTTTGGATGTCTCTTCCTGATCCAAGTCTTTTGGATTTCATGACCCACCAGAGCTGGTTCCAGGGCCCTCTGCCAGGACATTTTCCTTCAGTTGGTAACATCTTCAGGGCCGTCAATTAGCCTGGAGCTCCGAAGCCGTGAGACCAGACTCAAAAGAATTTAGGGATGAGCACCCAACAATACCCACCCAAAGTCAAGCCTGCCTGGCCTTGGCTTTCTAGAGCTAACAACTGCCCACAGATGTGTTTCCGATGCTGCTGGCTGGTGCCTGGCAGGCCCAGGGGGCTCCTGGTGAGAAGGACCACATGGGGAGGTCTCCAGGAATGGGGGTGGCCTCACTTTTCTACTGCAGAGTGTACCTCCCTACTGCCTCACTATGGGAGCAGGAGGGGTCTGGGGAGGCGCCACATAGTTGTGTTTGGTCCTATCTTTCCTACAACAGGGCAGGAAAACATTTCTCAAGCCTCCTCTGGCTCAATGATCTTTCTCTTCTCCAAAAATCGTTTTCACGTGCAGACCCCACCTTGCAGCTCCAGCATGCACTAGCCCCAGTGCAGGAATGGGGAGGTGTGCCTTCTGGCCTCGCCTTGGCTGATAACTAGCTGTGCTGGGAAGTCTCAGGGCCTTCCATAGCTTTCAGCTTTCTCTTCTGTACATTTGTCAGACAATCCTGAAGCTTTCTGATGGAAGGTGGTGGAGGGACCCTGTCGTTCACCTTCTTGCCCTCTCTGCTCCCCCCCACCCCCCGTCAGCCTCTCCAAGGCATCTCTCCAAGGCCACCCAGCTTCTGGGGAGACATGACATGTGAATGGCAGCCAAGGCCCCAGAGGCCCACCCCTCCAGCCACACCTGACTTACCCCCACCATCTGCCTGGACTCATTCAGAGCGCCGGAGAGAAGGCGCAGTCTCTGAGTTCACAACCTCAGTAGCTGGACAGCGCTTTGCCTGTGGGCTGAGGGGTCTGCCGCGGGCTGGATGGAGTGTGCTGGGATCGCTCCTTTCTTTGAAGCTTCAGGTTATTGGCCACCAGGAAGGCACTGGATTCCTCCTTTCATCTTAGATAAGCCCATTCTAGCCATTCTGGCTGCACGAGGTTGTCCCCTCTACTGATTCGTGGAGATAAGACAGCACCTGCCAGGATTAGCTTTTTGCTGTCCAGGCCTTTGTCTTCCCCCGGGGGACAGTGGGTGGAGAGCAGGAGTGAGAGGAGGTCTGTGCCCAGACCCCTGGTCCTGGGAAAACTCTTCACGCTGGGGAAGTGTCCCTTGCTTTGGAAAGCAGAAGTGTCATGTTGCTACTTACACGGTGCACCTGGGGAATGCTGGAGGTTGAGGGAATTCTAGACAAAGTTGCCCTCCTTTGTACAAGCATTCTGAACCCTCTTTAGAAATGTGGCTGGCTGCAAATATGGGGGCAAGGCAGCACGGAAATGTGAGGTGGACTCTGCTCCTTCCAGCTAATGAGAGCTACTCCAGCAGGTGAGTTTAGTGAGAGCTGAGAGCTAAGCCATCCAGAAGGCTTGCAACAAACCGTGCCCTGTGCTAAGCGCTTCACGCGATTTATCTCACTTAATATAGCAACTCTCTGAGATGCATCTCTTGTTATCCCTGTGTTATAGATGAGAAAATTGAGAGGAAGGCTAAGAAAAGAGCTCAGGATCACATAAATAGTGAAGAATGCAAAACCTGAGGTTTTGCAACTCCCTGGGAAACAATCTGCTATCCCTTCTGAACTAGGACGTCTTTGGCACAGTCACAGGCCAAGGCCAAGGGGACGGACTATACTGGATTCCTGTCCAGCTCAGACACTTGCTCGATGTGCCACCCCAGACTCGCCAATTCCTGCCACATGGGGTTGTTCCGAGGGTATGTGAAACGCTGAGTGCCCATGTGCAGTGCACGCCTGCCATCCCATAGTAACAGCGCCGGACACTTGGGGCTCTGACTTTGTGGCAGGTGCATCTCAAGTCCTCCATGCACATCATTGCATCTAAAGGTCACAGTCATCCTGTAGATTACTCATTTTATCCCTTTTCCCTGGTGAGAGAAATCAAGTTCGGAGAGGTCAGGGAATTCGTCTGAGATCGCACAGTGCATAGAAGTAGATAGAAAGTCAGGCAGTCCGACTGCGGAGCCCACTTCCCCACCACTGTGCTCAACTACTTTCTCTTTTTACATTATGTCATTAGTTCAACACATATTTATGGAATATTATGTATCTAGTGTTGTGTGGGGCACTGAGACTACAATGATGAGCAAAAAAATCTAATGTGGTTTCTGCTCTCCTAGAATTTATATTCCAGAGGGGGAGAGAGACCGTAATCCAATGTGTGTAAATATATGACAAACGTAGAACTGCAACTGTCGGAAGAGTTTATGGAGGGAAGGAGCATGGTGCTCTATGGGCCTGTAATAAGGGACTTGCCCTCGTTGGATGGCAGGGTGGACTTCCTGAAGGAAGTGACAATTCAGCTGAGATACGAGGGTTGGGTAGGAGGGAGGTAAGGAGCTGGTGGTGTCAATGGTGGGGATGGGGTGTGTAGGAGCACTCTGAGCAGAGGGAATTGCAAGTGTGGAGCCTCCTGGCAGGAGGAAGCACGGAAAGGTGTGCAGAGCATGGTGGAAGGCAGAACTGGCTACATAATCTGCAGGGCCCCGTGCAAAATGAAAATATGGGTCCCTTGTTAAAAAATGATTAAGAATTGCAAAGTAGTGAGAATAGGTACCTGCTATCGTATGTGGGGCCCTAGGTGGCTGCAGATATCACATGCCCATGAAGCCAGCCCCAGCCAGAGAGAAGGCTGGGAAGGGGGTTGGGACGGGTCAGAGAGCCCTCAAAGCCAAGTTTAGGATTCTGTCTTTATCGATCTGTTTCCAGAGGGTCACTGCTGAGTGAAGAAGCATTTGGGGTAGAGACAGCTGGGTGAGCTCCTATGAGGGGGTAAGAGGCCTGGCAATCTAGGGAACCTGGGGTCCTCCACCTCCTCAGGCCGGGCCTGGTTTTCTCCTGTGTGGGAAAGGGACAGTGACGCCCACCCACATGATGATCAGAATTTGTGGGGAGAGCCCCCCGCCTTGGAGCCTTTTCATAGCCAATTTGCATGGGCCTCACACAAAGGCTCCGTGATGGAAGCTGATAGATCAGCATGACTCCCTCCAATGTCCAAAGTCAAGGAGGTGGGGGCAGGTTGTGTGTGTGAGTTTCTGAAGAGCTTTTGAAAAAGGGGGACCCCAGAGCTTAGGACATTGAAAACTGAATCCCCTTTTGCTTTCGTGTTCAATTTCAATGCGAAGTGGCCATAATATAAAGTATTTATCCAAATAAAGTAAAACCAGCCAGAACTGTCTCTTCTGAGCCACAGAGAACTTTTCTGAACACCCAAATCAATGACTCTCTCCCCCACCCCAACCTGGTGTGTTGTATGCAGACAGACATTTTACTGTAACAATCATAATAGCTCAGTTGGAAATTACTGTCTGGCTAGGCAGCTGAATCTATGCCTGGATCCAGCTTCAAACGCAGGTATCAGGGGCAAATTAGCAGCGACATCAAGTTTTGGATTTTATAAAAAGTGCCAGGTTGGGAGAAGAGAAGCATAATTGTTCCTGCCGCTGAGGGTGAAGGTTCATACTCCGGGCCTTGGCTGCGCGCATCCGGGGCTCCCCTACCCCACATAGCAACTCTAAAGACCGCCAGGCACACCGAAGCTCATTATATTTGCTCTCTTCATTGAACTCCCCCACAACACCCCTGCTGTGTTTGACTGCTCTGGAACAGGACCAGCTCTGGGTCCCCGGATGTCAGAGAGCTGTCCTTCCCTTCCCTGTGTCCCCCTCACTCCAAGGGAGGGCCCTGCCTCCTCCCAGGGAGCTCTGGTCTGCATGGCCGGAAGCCTCCCCCCACTCCCAGCATCTTTGGGGCCTCTCAGTTTAGGTTAATTGCCCAGAGGACAAGGCACTGATGCCTCCTCTCCGGGATGGTTGGCAAACTTGACTAGACTCAAAATGAACCTCTTTGATTCCATCTGCAAAATTAGATCAGATTTGATAAAGTAAAGATGGACCCTTTGAAGTATTCCCTATCAACATAAGTGCTAAGAACACTTGAGTGAAGGAATTTGAGCAGTTTTGAAAGCAGGGGCATAGGAACTTCAATGAGGATTGCAGCTAAGGGCATGCCCAGAAGGCACGGGACTAACTGCATCTATCCTGCAGGCAAGAAGCAATTGCTAAAGATTCCAGACTTCTCAAAGTTCAGAGTTCAGCCTGAAAAACTTTGTTGAACTTGTCATAGGCTGGGCTCTGTGGTTTGCATTCTGTTTTCAGAGGCTCGGAGAGTCCCAGCAGCTTTTCGGTTTCTGTGCCGCCTCGGCTCCGCAGGAGCGAGGCTCTTTCTTTCCCTTTAGCTTCCACAGCCGAGGTATGAATTAAACCCTCAGCTGCTTTCCTGGGGGATGTTCCCTCCAGAGCTACAGGGCAGGACATCAGTGGGTGAGAAGTGTCTGTTTATCCGAATGAAAGCCGAGAGATCTGTGTCAAAGCCCAGCTCTGTCACCATCTGGCTGTGTCACCTTGATGGGGTCCTTCTATGCATCCAAAGCCTTAGCTCCTTCATCTTTCCGCCACCCCCACTCCAGCCACCACTTCCTGAGTCCTTTCCACGTGCCAATAATACCTACCTCTTTCATTGAGCTACACCGAAGGCGCGTCTTTGAGCTCATGGTCAGGGCTGGGGAGAAGATGCTCAATTAATCACCGTGTGGTCCCTTCTGGTCTGGCAGGGGACAGAGAGACCTGAACGAGGGCTGTAATAGAAAGTGTCAGGTGTGGGATAGGTGCGTGTACAAAGTGCTATGGGAGCTCAGAGGAGGGAGCAATTCATTCCACCAGCGGGGAGCCAAGGAAAGCACAGAGGCACGAAAAGAGGCTCAGAGCTGCTGAGCTAATGAACAAGAAAGCGTTTTGCAATGTGTGGAGTGTTATAAAAGGTAAGCTCTTATTCTGATTTCAGGTATTACGAAACAGCATGCCGTCTGGATTCTTCTCTCAGCTTGGACTGGGTTGAGGGTAACTTGCGAAGCTCAAAAGAGCGAAAGGACGCCGTGAGAGTTGGAATCGAATAACCAATGTGGAGAGGAAATGTTTTCATTAAAAAAAGTATGAAAGCATGCGAGAGAGGTCAGTGGGAGGGACCTCAGACTGACATGGTGCCATTTAGGCATGGGGAGGGGTGCGTGCTGCCTCCTGGAGGTCTCACCTGCCTTGGGGTGAGCTGGAGGTCCAGATCTTGGCTCCTATTGTTGGGAAACCCAGGAAGGCCCAGTAGGTACACCATTTCCCCCCGGATTATGTGGAATAAGAGTAGTGAGAATAGGCATCCTGGCCTGAGTCCTGATCTCAGGCAGAAAGCATTCAGTCTTCTACCATTAAATATGATGCTAGGTGTGGGTGTTTTGTAGATGCTCTTTATCAAGCTGAGGAGCTTCCCTCTATTCCTAGTTTGTGGAGAAATGTTTATCATGATTGGGCGTCGGATTTTGTCAAATGCTTTTTCTGCATCAATTGATAAGATCACAAGGTTTTTTTCTTTTTTAGCCTCTAGATATAGTGGATTACACGGATTGATGTTTTTAAAGATTTTATTTATTTATTTGACAGAGAGTGAGAGCGAGAGAGCACAAGCAGGGGGAGCTGCAGAGGGAGAGGGAGAAGCAGGCTCTCCGCTGAGCAGGGAGCCCGACGTGGGGCTCGATCCCAGGATCCCAGGATCATGACCTGAGCTGAAGGCAGACGCTTAACCGACTGAGACACCCAGGCATCCCACATGGATTGATTTTTGAATGTTGAACCAGCCTTGCATACCTGGAATAAATCCCACTTGGTCACAGTATCTAATCTTTTTATATACTGCTGGATTCAGTTTGCTAATACTTGGTTGGGGATGGTTGTATCTAAGCTCATGAGGGATATTTGTAGCTTATTTGTCCTGTCTTTATCTGGTTTCAGCATTAGGATAATATTAGCCTCATAAAATGTGTTAGGAAATATTCCATTTTCTTCTGTTTTCTGGAAGAGGTTCTGTAAACTTGGTATTGATACAGCAGTTTAATACACCATAAAGGCAATTCTGACATTTTAAAATTAGTCTTCTATACCCAACTCAGAAGTAGACTTTTTAAAAAATTTGTTTATTTTAGAGAGAGAGTGAGAGAGAGACGGTAGGGGGAGGGGCAGAGGGAGAGGGAGCAGGAGAGAAGCAGACTCCCCGCTGAGCGTAGAGCCCCTCGCAGGGCTCGATCTCACAACCCTGAGATCACAACCTGAGCCAAAATCAAGAGTTGGATACTCAACCGACTGAGCCACCCAGGCGCCCCCAGAAGTAGTTTTTGGTGAAGCGTGGTTGGGAAGATGGCTTAGTATCACACCCCGAACCCAGGGAAAACCACGGCTAGGTTCCAGGTCACTCTAGAAGCTGTTTTCATCTGACCCACCTGAATCATTGCTCCTTTACCATGCACCCCCTGGGGGGCTGTCGGTCCTCACCCATGCCGTGGTTCAGTCAGAGCACCTGGGGCCCCATATGGCACAGGACCACGTGTGACCCATGCCACCGACCCAACAAGCTCCACTCGGTTTCCACTCTCCACCCCCTCCCCCCCAATTCCCCTTCCCTCCTTTCTCTCCCTCTTGCCTTTCACCTCAGGCAGAGTTTGGAGTATTCCTCAGCACGGGGCGTAACATCACGGGCACCCCCTTCCTTTCTGGTCTTCGTACCCTTCCTCCTCCGCCACGAGTGCTCATGCTAACGTGTCGGACATCCTGTTACTTTCCTATTGCTGCTGTAACAAATTAGCACAAAGAGGGTAGCTTAAAACAACACAAATTTATTATCTTACCGTTCTGGAAGTCAGAAGCCCAAAATGGGTCTCACTGGACTAAACTCATTTGTTGGCAGGGCTGTGTTCCTTCTGGAGGCTTGAGGGAAGAATCTGTTTTCTTGCCTTTTCCAGCTTCTAGAAGCTGCCTGAGTTCTTTGGCCCCCAGCCCTCTTCCATCCTTAGAGCCAGGAATGGCTGGTCTAGGCTTTCTCACCTGTATCCCTCATACACTCACTCTCTTGCTGCGCCTTTCACTTGTGAGGACCTTGGTGATGACATTGGGGCCCCCCGGATAATCCATGACAGGCTACTCACCTCCAGGTCAGCTGATTGGCAACCTTCACATGACAAATTCACAGGTTCTAGAGATTTGGATGTGGACATCTTTGGGGGTCATTATTCACACAGATATATAAGTTAGGTACATGGGCATCATTATAAAATACACAATGTTATTTTGAGTGTGCAAGTATTCTTTATATGAATGGAATCGGGCTATAGAGCTCCTTCTGACTCTTACTTCTTACTCATAAACTATGTTTTTAGGTTCTAACCATGTTTTGTGTATGGATAGTACATTACCCCTAACTCCTACAAGGTATTCCATAATAGACAGTCCCCCTAATCTTCTGATTCATTTCCAGGTGATGGATATCTAGCTTGCTTCCCACTTCCCGCTGTTAAAGACAATGTGGTGATGAGTAGCCCACGTCTGACCCCTTAAGGACCTCGTCGCATTTTCTTAAGTTTCACAAGGTCATGTTGGAGCACCCCACAGAGGCTGTCCCTGTCCATACCACCCCCAGCAGTGCACTCTGTGCCTGTTCCAGCTTCCGGCTGCTAGCCCCTACCATTTCCCAGCTGCAAAGCAGACAGAAAGGGGAAGAAAGCAACATTAACTCAGTATGTACTATGTAACCGTCTAGATGGTGCTGCATTGGATGCTTTATGTAACTATCCCCTTTCATTCTAAGATGATCCCATGTGCTTGATATACTCGAACCCATTTTAGAGATGGCAAATCTAAAGCTGAAAGGGAGTAACTTCTTTGCCCAAGGCCTCACATTTAGTAAGGGCTGGATGCAGAATTTCAATCCAAGTTGGGCTAGGGACACTTTCTCGGTGCTCCTATCATGTCCTGGACACATCTTGCTCTCCACATGCACAGCAATCTCAAGTTCAATTCTTTGTCGAGGAGAGTGGTTAAGAGCACGGCGTTGGAGCCAGACTTCAGGGCAGATGCTGGTTCCATCACTTGTTAGCTATGTGATTTGGGATAAGGAGACTTACTACTTTCTGTCTCAGTTTTTCTCATCTGGAGATGGGAACGATGTCCTTCAATTGTGTTTGCAAACCACTCAGCGGTGTGTGGTGCATCGGAGGGCTAAATAATACCCCTAAAAAATACCCCTCCCCCTTCCCGACTCTACACTTCCCACAGGTAAAAGCGGTGTTTCATTCACGTGTACCTCATTCCATAGCAGCTGGTACAATGTCTGGCTCCCCTGTAACTGTTCAAGTCGTTGACTCCAAAGCTCGTTCTAACTAGGGTTGAAGCTTCCCGCAGCCTTTGGCGTGAAGGGTCTTGGATCTCCAGGAGGCTTGCAAGGTAAGGGGGGAGGACGATATTTGACCCCTCTTCTTTCAGTGATCTTTCTAGACCTCACTCCTGCCTTCTTTATAATACTTATTGCTCCTGGTCCCCAACTCTTGCTCCTGTCTCTTAAATCCCTCCTTTGCGCCCCTTTGGGGGCACCATGGTGCTATTCCGTCTGTGCCGTCCAGGTTTGCCCCATTGGTGTTGGGGCGGGGGTCATGTTGCCCTCGACAAGTGCTCCTCCTCCTCCACACAGGTCACCGCTTGCCTGTCCATTAGGAAACCCCGCACCTGTGTGGTTATCTTTAGCGCTTAATAAAAATGGGGTGATTAGAGAACCTCAGGCAGCACTTTCTTAAAGAGTCCTTAAACAAGCATTACAGATGGAAACAGCTACAACCAGCCTCTGCGAGAGGGAGCATGGGGCTCCTCACAACATAATCCTTTTTCACGTCAGAACGAATGTGTAATCAAAGCACGAAAGGGAACAGTTTCAAAGTTCTGAGCCTTCTTAGGCAAAACTATAATACATCAACCAGCCTAAATTGGTGTCCAAAGTGTTCAGTGAGGATTGACACGTAGTGTAGTGTTCTAAGTAGTTCACCTAAGTCAGCAGTTTGTTTTTGTTTTCTCTCTCTCTCCTTTTAGGGATGTCTTCTCAGCCTTTCAAGTTTGGGCATCGCTGTCTGTCTTAGCAAAGTTGGAGAAGCTCTGACTGAGAGAGGTTATAACTTGATGTTTGAAGTAGGTCCTCGGGAAGCTTTCTTAAGGCTGCTGGGGTTCGATGGCTAGATCCGACATTTAAGAGCTGTGTGACTTCAGCAAAGTTACCTAATCACTCTGAACCTCAGTTTGCGCATTAAAGTGCAGATGATAACAGTGCCTGCTCCATAAGAAGCGTTTAGTGTTAATGGAATTACTAACCCCTGTTTTGTGAGGTGGGTGCTCCTGGAGTGGAAAGCGGGTCATTTCACTGTGAAGGCTTCTCTAGTCAAAGACATCAACTCCTCCTCCATGTTTCACCAGTTACTGTGCTGGAGGGTGCATAAGAATCAAGGGGGCTTGTTGAAAATACAGATCCCTGGCCTCTACCAGGAGTGATGCTCATTCCAAAAGGAGTGGCACCCGGAAACCCATCATTTTAACAAGCACCTGGGTGATGCTAATGCATATGGTCCAAAGGCTACAGTTCCAAAAGAACGGAATTAGACACCCACAGGGAGAGCGAGAGCTATAGTCCATTTATATCTTAATGTGACTCATTCAATCAGATTGCTTTCCTGTCAATGCCTCTAACCGGCCATTCTTGAAGGAAGAGCAGTTTTGGTAGCTTGCTGGGAGAAAGGAGCGATCTTGGTCACTAGACGTACTTGGAGAACAGAAGTTCCAGCCCCTGCACCCCTGGAGAGAGGCATGCGCTGGACGAGGACGGCGTTGTGAAAGACAAAGCAAAGCTAACTTGTAGTGATTCCCAGGATTTGCTTTGTGGCCAAGACCAGCCTTGATGCCACTAAAAATCTTTGTGAGTCTTTTCGGTTATGGATGGCAGTTTTCTATCAGTGAGATTAAGTACTCTCCAAGTTTGTTTTATGGTTTTCCAGACTTACATTTCTTAAGCAAAGCTACCATTCTGGCTTAGCTTTTGTGGTCTGTCTTCCTGTAGGTATCACTTTCTTAGTATTGGGGCTACAATCCCCAGGATCCCTCTGGCTTTGGAAAGTCAAGTAATTGACAAGCATAATACGAGGCCATTCACAGGGAAGCTCTGCCTTGGTGGACCTCTCGGCATGATGCTCTTACAGGAGGGAAATGAGGGCAGGGATGTGGGCAGAGAGAGTCCCAGGCCTTTACGTTTAGGAAAATATTTGTCCCAAACATCAGACGTGCAAATGCATGTATTTTCTCACAAGTGGGGAGGGGGGAGAATATTTAGTTTTACCTATAAAATTACATGGTGCAATGTATATGTAATAAAACTTAGTTCATGCCTTGGATGAGTTTAGCTGATTCAGGGTATTGATTGGACAAGGTCTGTTATCTGAGAAAAATTCTGTTTGAGAGCTGAGAGTAGGGCTGAGGTGGTTTGATCAGTAATAAGAAAAGGTACAGTTTAGTCCACTGTCCTATTTCATATCTGCAGGAATCAATTCATTTCCTTAACATTTGCATTTCTGATTATAAAAGCAATATACGCTCCTTGTAGAAAACTTTGGGTGCAGCCTTCAAATATTTGTTCCAATCAACACACACACACACACAAACACACACACACGCACTCATGTATAGTCACGTACATAAATTTTTATAAAACTAAAATAATACTGGAGAAACTGTTTTGTCACCTGACTTTGTTTTACTTACAATTATATTATGAAACAGTTCCCTATTTTAACGCAAATGTTTAATTCCCTATTTTCAATGGCTTTGTTGCAATGTGTCATTATTTATTTATTTCCCCCCAAATGAATCCCTAGTATTAGGCACTTAAGCTATTTTTATTTTTCCCTACTACACAGAATTGCTGTGATGAAAATGTATATATGTAAGTCTTTGTACACATTTCTGATTATTTCCTTGGGGGTAAAATCCTTAGAATTGTTGAGTCAAAGGTATGCCTTTTTAAGGTCTTTGGTATATGTTTGTCAAACTGCCATTCAGAAAAGTTGTCTCACTTCTCGTTTCGACCGGAAGTCTAGGGGAGCACCCATTTCCCAGCTTCCTGGTCACACTACATATTGCTATTGATTTTCTTTTAATATTATCTTGAACTTCTTTAGACAACACATATAGCTACCTTATTACCTTCTACCTGATCTCCAAATGGTGATGAGCTGTCGTTTGGATGAAATGATGTGTTGTGCCAGTTTTTAGAGGTGTGGACAGGACATCTTATGTGGGAACTGTTAATTTTCTTGACCTTGAGGATAAGCATTTAGAGTAAGAATCATCCTGCCCCTTCCCCGATGAAGAATTAGAACAAATCCATCATCTCCTGGTCCCCCCTGGAGATCCCTAACCCGGGTGGGAAGCCCTTTACTTGAAGAGGGAGGAACATTCATTCAAACACTGCCAAAAATAACCCTCACATCTCTAAACAGATGGGGACAGATGCTCAGATGGGGTTTCAAGGGGGGTCAAGTAGGGTCTGACAAGGCTTGTAGACTTTGCTCATCTTCACAGAAGTTCCCCTCTTTTCCAGACTTCGGAATTGCTTGGAAAAAGGATATTTGTGGCACCCCATGGTCCCCCCAGACTCCTGCATTGAAACCCACTCTGAATTGATGACTCTTGGGTGTCATGGTGAACCCCAGTGCCAATGTGCCGTGAAAGGGATGAACACCCAGGCCAAGCTTTCCCCGAGTGGGCGTGAACCAAAGCCCACTGTGGTAGCTAGTGTCTGCATCCGTGTGGGACACAGAGGGCTGTCCTGTGGTGGACTTCCTGAGAATACCTTGCTGTCCTCCTCTGACTGAAGCCAGGAACAGCAGATTAGAGCAGAGGTCCTGCCACCTTCCCCTCTGAGTCGGGATGCATGAAAGCTGTGAGTTCTTACTGCATATATTCCTGATGCTCTGGTTGTTCAGATAGGTAGCCTGGAAGTTTAAGTCGGCACCTGGTGGTCAGCAGGGCAGAGAGCAGCAAGATGGACAAGGAGGGGCTAGGAGAAGTTTCCAGAGTACAGGAAGCAAGGAAAATGTCTGCTTCAAGCCAGAGAGCAGTTAGAGCAGACCTCAGTTGGGAGCCAGGAGGCCTGGATTCTAGTCCTAGCTCTGGCACCATGGAGCTTCATGACCTCAGGTAAGTCATGGAGCCCTTGGGGCCTCATCGTCCCAGGTGGCCAACAGACGGCATTGTTGGCCAATGTAAGGGTCCTTATAGCTTTGGCTGTTCAAGGAGGAGAGGGGGCTTGGGGGACTATGCAGAGCAGAAGGAACTGAGATCTTTAGAGCAAGACTTCCCAACTCTTTTCATGTGTTGATGCTTACATGAAAATCCTGCTCCCAGCTGCCCCTCTGGGGTCAATGGAGGAGGCTTCTCTGAGCTGAAGGCACCACCCCGAGGGCTCTGGCTGCTTGAAGGCTGACGATATTGCTAGCTCACTCCCCCAAGGGGATGCTCTGCCACAGAGAAGCTGAGTCCTGAAGAAATGGTGCACACCTCATACTACAGTCCAAATAAACAGAGACTATACTGAACCTTGGATGAGCGTGAGATAATCCGGCCATGTTCGGCCTTCACTCGTGGTGGCTTCTTTGATGACCTCTTGGGAAATCTCAAATTCTTGCAGAGATTTTTTAATAAAGTCCCTGCTTGCTGTTGCTGCCTGTTGGTGGGGGTGCGGTGGGGTGGCCAGGAATTAAGGTCCTTTGGGAAGGGGACAAACAGGGCTGCCAGCGAGGAGGGAAGGCCAATGTCCACAGAACTTAGCAGCTTGATCAGTGCTTTCATCCCCAAAGCACCCCTCTCTCCTCTTCTTGCCTCCGGTCTTGGGGGACCAGATCTTGGAGTCCACGGGCTTGATTGAAGGAATTAAACATTCCATTTGGCTGGGGGGGGGGGTCCTGTCTATCTCTCAGGCTTTTCCTATTTTGCAATAACAGCCTTTTCAGTGTGCCTTATTTATTTTTCCCATCCACCCTAAGCAACGATGAGGTAACCGGGCCAAGATAATTGCCACACACCTGCAAGGTGCAGGCCTGGGGCCTCGAGCACGGCGGAGCGTGGCAGCCTCCCGGCCGCCAGGCTCAGCTGGCCGGGCCACCCCCGCCTCCCGCACACCTGCAGGGGCCCGTCACTCGGGACAGGAGGGCCTATTAGGGCTCTTGTAATTGAGATGGGGTGAGGGAGTTGACAACGGCTCTGGAGTGGGAGAGAGGGAGCCGGCTTAGATGACAGGAAACCATCTCCTCTGCTCCGCGCGGCAGATTGGGAAAGGTGGCCTGGGTAATAATGGGGTTAGCTAATCCTGATAGTAATAAGGGTAGGAGAGTCCGTCATCATAATCATGGCTAATGGATTCCAGATGGGGAAATAGAATTGTTCTCATTAACATGGTTCCGCACACGCACACACACACGCATCCCATGCACGCACCCTCGGAGAGACCCATTCCGCCCACATACCTGACTTTGATAAGCACTGTCAGAGAAGAATAGCCCACCCCACAGAGCTAGATGGAGGGCACTGCCGATTACTCCTTCCCTGTTTCCCCCTTCCACGACACCCAGGCATACGTAACGGTTTCATTAACCTCAAAACTTCTGCAGATGAGTTGAAAACCCAGGCTTACACGGCCAATTAATTGGCTGTACATTTTGCACAGAGTATGGAAGTACGTTTCTCTTTGCCTTAAATACTGCCTGACTTTTTGGCTGTATTTCGTAAGTGTTAATGTAATGTTGCTGAAAGGAAATATGACCAAAAGCAGGAAACATCCCCCCCCCTTCCCCCGCCTCTCTGGGATGCAGCTGTTCATTTGGTTTGGGCTGTTAATTCAAACCACTCCCAGGTGCCTATTTCATATTATCTCTTGTTTAGAACAAAATAAAATGAAACTGTCAAAACCTTTCTGCCTTGCTCAGCGCTGCGCTCAATATGCCCATAAAGAGACCTGTTGCGAGGAGGCCGCTGCTAAAACTTGCTGTTCCTTGGAGAGGAGTGCCGCTCTTCCAGGTGAAAGTTTGACTGGCAACCGATCCACCTTCCCCAGAAATGTCTTGCAGGAGTCCAGCTCAGGGCTCCACTCCTACCCCGAGGGTTTTGCTCTTGACCTTCCTTGCCAGGACCACCATTCCCATGCCATTTCCTACTCTCTTGCAAAGCCTCCTCCCCGAATCTCTCCCTGAGCCCTCTGCTTTTCCAGGTTAGACGTGCAGTAGGTGCTCAATAAATGTGAGGCATTATTCATATTTCTACTTCATGAAGCAAGCCAGTTGTTCAGTGCTCATAAAATACTTAATGGATTACGAACTCTCATGTGGATTTATTTGCCTGTGACTTGCATATATCCTGGAATGCTACCCACTTTCTATATAATGAATGCCTCCCTAAAGTGGACATTTCTGTCTGCCATCTGCCGTTGGCCACTCTGCCCTTGCGTCAGAAGCCGAACACTGAGGGAGGCTGGGAACCAGAGGTGGGAGGACAGGCACCTTTGCTTGGAGTCCCAGGGTCTTCCCAGGGAGAAAGGTGTGTGGCTTTTAGGATCTCAGCTGTTAAGATGTTCAATGACTATTTCCTTTTTAGTCAAAGGGATCTCTCATTTCTGGCAGCCCAGGAAGAATGGCTCCCATGGGTGGTTTTCACAACTGAAGTTTCTGGGCCTAGCTTGGTTGGTACCAGGTATCCCTCATTGTGAGAAACAGTCCTTCTTACTGACTGCACTAGTCGCTGGTCCACTCGGGGCCTCTGATCGTGGGGATTTGAACATCTCCCCAGCAGAGTCTTGGCAAACCTAGGTCAGCTTTTGTTTGACAGGAAGGAGGTGGGCCCAGTGTCCAGTGTCTTTGCTTGGTGGCTTTCTGGAAAGACCACACCAAAAAGAATTCTGTTTCCAAGCTTCACACCGGCCCCTGGGTCCCCCCCACCCCCCTCTGTCTCAAGTCCCTGGCTTCTATAAAAGACTGCAAGCCAGGGGAGGGTGAGGCCAATGTGGCCACAACACTTCATCAATGGGGGAAATTTCTGGAGAACAGGATTTCAGTTAGTAGCTGCCTGAAAATGCTAAGTGAGATGCTCTTTTATTATCACTGTTGTCATTTTTAAGTATCCTTCAACGGATCTGGCCATTTCAGACTGATGTCTGTACTGTTCTCTAAACTGTTCAGAGACTAAGAGCAGCCGTGCTCTGGAGAAAAAAGCCTCGCACCGTGTGTTAGAGAGCACGTCTTGTATTTTGAGCCACTTTTTCTGTAGCCTGGGGCCTGATTGATTTTAGGTTCAGCCTAACATCTTGGCCTGAGATCCTGGGGAGAGTCGGAGAGACTTAAAGAAACAATTCAGACCCAAAGCCCTTGTTTTTTGAGAATTGACCTTCCATCTGTTGACAATCAAATATTGAACCTATTAAGAGTGGCAGGTCCTCAAGCTGGGAGGAAGGAAGGAATTTCCCAGAGTCCCTGGAGACAAAGGACCTTTTGACTACACCTCGGGGTGAAGGGTGACCAGCCCAGGTCAGACTCGGCCGGGATCAGATGTGCGGGAGCAGCTGGTGGGATGGAAGCAGGGGTCGGCCCGGCTGGGTTCTGATTTGCCAAGTGAGGGGGCGAGGAGAAGGAGAGCAGAGAGAGCTGATTAGCCAGGAAAGACTCCGGAGTGCAGACTTGGGACCCCTTGCCTGGCCTCCCTGTGCCCCTGAATTGTGCTTGCCCAGGGTCTGTGTTTGTGGCCACCCGCCCCCACCTTCCACAGTGGACGCTGTGTCTCCCTCATCTGTGAACAGACTGGCATGGAGCAGATATTCATGGAATAAATAAGTGCAGAGATCCAGAAAAGGGGTTTCTTAAAGTAGGGCCACGGTTCGCTCTTAGAGCCCTTTTGCATGAATGACGAAAGTTACCCCCTGAAGGCAGATGTAAGCCGATGGGCACATGGGTTGATGGGTGAAGCACCCCCTCTCAGAGCCCATCCTTGTGATTTAGAAATTGGGGCCGTTGTCCCAGCCCTGAGCCTTTGGGACACCCTGGGCCTTGGTGGGCTGATGGATGCTGGTCTCTCCATGGGGCAGGAAATGACCAGAAGGCAGCATCTTACCCCAGGGGCAGTGACCCCCGACCTTCAGGTCTGTATGTGGGGGCTGTCTTCCCCAACAGGCTTGGCTGGCCTCTTTTTCCGGGTCCTTCTCTCTGCCCCAACCATCTTCTGGTTGTTCCCTTAGCAACTCTGGTCCCCACCGGGGCTCTCTTTGATGTCGCTTTAGCTAGCGAGTTCATCCGTAGTCTTTTGGTTCCCACAGACCTGGGTTGAAGTCCTGGGTCTGCCCCTTGCCCACTGTGAGCCCCTCGGAGGATGTTGAATCTCACCAAAGCGAAGTCACCTCAGCAGCACAATGGGGACGTGGCGAGACCATGTCCAGCAGTATGTTCGCAGAGGCTGGGACCGTGTAGGGCACAGAAGTGTTTTCTGAAGGCATGCAGGAAGGCCCTGCCCACTCCAGCTTCATCCCCGCAACCACGTTTGTCTTCCACCCTGCCCGCTGCAGACCGCCATACAGACATCACTTACGTTTTTGCTTCTAGATGGCGCGGAGCAGGAACCCCGGGAACAAAGGGAACCAGCATTGACTGCAGGCCCATCACATGATGGGCTTCCCACTGGGTCCCTCCTACACATGAATGTTCTCGTTGTAATCCTCAGAGAACCTCAGGCCAGCTGAGAATGGTAGTGGATGGTTACTGCACTCATGACTGGATGGATGGATGGGAACTGCCCCTTACACTTCCTTTTTTACAGTTATTTTTTCAGTATCTAGACATGGCCCCCATCTTGTGCATTGCTCTGAAGGATACTTGTCCTTCCGCCATGTCTCTTCCTGTTGTCTTAGCCCCATGGTGCCCATTCAGAATGAGCCATAACTGTGAGGATCTGGTGAGAGAACCACATTCATTTCCCTGTTGACTTGAAAGAAGTTAGGAATACAAAGCTCATTGCACAAAGAATAGATTTTGTGGATTTTTCAACTCAAGCCCATAATCCTAGCATAGGAACAATCATCTGTATATTTATATTCTTAGCTTTCCAGAGCCAGTGGGACAGGTCGAGGGAATGCACAACTCTCGTTCCTTCCCATGGGAGTTAGGTTCTTGTCAAGCATGCAAACGGAAGATAATCCTATAGTCTAGCTATGAAGAAGAATGACATGCGGCTTGGGCAAAACTTTGTTTCTATTTCTATCTTGGCCAGCTCTTTGAAAGATTTATCCCAGCTGCTGAGTGACCCTTCCTGTTTCAGCGTATTCAGCTATAAAATGGGGCCATACTATCTGCTAAGTTGGCTTCACGGTTACAATTTTGAAAGAATTTTGCCTTGTGTCCACTGCTCTTGTGTGGTGCACTAGGAATATGTGTACAGGAAGAAGAGGAGATGGCAAGCCTGTGGTTCTGGACTTCTCAGATACCAACCTCCCATCCGATCTTCCATTTCTTAACTCTAGAGTTCTCAGGAAGCATACTAGGGATTTCATTCCAGAAGGTTCCCTGCAGAGGCCCACCCCAAGAAAGAGATCTGCCATTTCTCCACTTGCAAAATGGAAATAAGAGCAATCCCTCTCCTACTTCCTTTTTATATGGTTATGGAAAATGAAATGAGTTGGTAGAAGGGAAGTGCTTTCAGAACAACAGAGTGCTGCTCACGCCAATGGAGAGTAACAGCGATGTCAGTTGCTTATTCTGCTTACGTGTCCTTTGCTTGTGAGTAACTCATTTGACACTGAAAGTATTGTGGTTCTATTTATTTGGCTTATATTTTGTGATTTATTTCTCAATTTAACATGAACAGATGGATCAGGAGTATCCCACTGTTTTAAACATCCACTGTTACTATTTCTCAAAGCGCTAGTCTCTGGCAGTTTGAAATATCGGTTCAAGTTCACCAATAGGCAAGAGTACTTGGTGACATCAGCGGGGAAGACAACCTTTTCACCAAGGTGGGATGTAGGAAGGAAGGGGAGACAGAGGAGAGGAAGAGGGAAGTGGTGCCGAGGATTGTAGTTTGTCCATGGAGTCAGGCCATGGATGAATGAATCATGACATGCTGGAAGAAACCAACCAAACAACCCCCCACACACACACCAAACAAGAGGGCCTGGCTTTCATTTGACAGTCAATCGAATGGTGAAAAAACATTAGGCCTCCTTATGATGAAGAAACCAAATATTTCATCTAGTCAGGTCTGCAGCGAGTCAAGGGGAAGAGGCAGTGTAATGACCGGGCTTGTCCATGACCATTTGGCTTGTAGTAATCATCAGAGCCTAGGACTGCAGCGAGAAAGGGTCCAGGGATGAGGAGGGAGCCACACGCACGACCTCAAGCTCCGTGCAATGTAAACAGCCAGTACATCTGGACACCTCATGTTCTTATACCTTTGAGTGGGGAAGAAACAAGGCTTGCTGAAAGATGAGCTAAGCCTGGGGAGTGAGTTGGAAGGAGCAGTGGATGATGAAAATGTTTGGATAGTGTGGTATCTCCTCCAGAATGGGGGAAATGCGGCTGGCTGGGTTGGACACCTTCATTGATATGAGGTTTGCATTCTTTCTGAAACAGACTACCCAGGCTTTGCTCTGGCCATGGGGGTTGGGGGTGGGGGTGATTGGCAGTGGTGGTGGTAACAGCAGTAACCACATGTCGGGACTTTATTTCTGGTTGGAGAAGCTGTTTGGCCACGGCAGACAAAGGGTGATAGTAGTTTTGTTTCTGCTTAGTACACATGCGTTCTCTTCCCCTCTTTTTGGTACCACACACTGCCTTCTATGCCATGGAGTCTGCATCAGTCCTAATACTGCCTCTTCCTGGCCATGTGATTGGGTACAGAATTACAATATGGCTCAATTGGGGCCAATTGGATCCTTCCCTGAGACTAATATATGGATGCTGGGAGAAGGAAACTCGTCCTCCCTCTGGTTGGATGGCTAAGCTTTGAAGCTGTAGTTTTGGAGTTTCTGGTGGCTAGCTTTTCTACCTCATGGAGAAAGCCTGTCTGCCACAGGAAAGAACTAGGTCACCATCCAGCGAGAAGAGGGGCTGGGAGATGGAGAAAGAGCCTGATGATTTCACTTGAGCCCCTGGGTCCAATCATGATTGAGGCCAGATGCACCCTTATGTTCCCAGTTAAATGAGCTAAAAAATTCTTCTTGTTTGGATAAGCTAATTTGAGCTGAGTTTCTGTCACCTGAACCTGGATGGTCTGGAAGACAACAGTGTGGGTGAAGGTGGGATTGAGCAAGCGAGAGGTCAAAGAGGAAAAGGAAAGGAAGGAGAAGACAACATGACCCGATGGCCCTCGTTAGGAAGGAGGGAACCTACCCTGGTTTTCCGAGGCTCCATGAAACCTGACCTCTGAGAAAGGACATTCATTGTCGAAGGGACCCTTCGCTTTCACTGGGGAATCAGTCTCATGGCTCCTAGGATGTGGATGTCCACATACATTCAAGTCTCCTCCCCTGCTCCCTCCGGGCCACTCCTTGGCTGACCAATTAGACACTATAGCTAATAAAGACCGATAGCTAATATCATTAGCTATGATGCTGAGGTTAAGCTTGGAAACTGGACAGACTTTGCCCTTATCAGCAGAACAGCCTTGGGCAGATTACTTATGCTCTCTATCCTCAGTTTCTTCGTCTCTAAGATGGGGTTAATTATATATATACATATATATATAATTATATATATATATCATACATATATATATAAATACATATATAATTATACCCACCCGACAGCATTGTGGTGAGGATCCCATCACCCAGTGCGCATGGAGGGCTGTGCACTGTGATGGGTGCCCAGTTGCGGGAAACAGCCAGTGGTGATGTCTGTTCAATATATCATGAGGGAGAATGGTAAAATAGATTATGAGATACCCATAGTCAGGATGCAAACTGAGCAATTTAAAGCATGAAGATGATTTAGTGACCTGGGAGACCCCCATTTGTACGCTGTGAAGATTTTTTTAAGTGATATAATTCAATGAAAAGTCTAATTTAAAAAAAAGGGTATTCGAGGTTTTATACTCAAAATAATTGAAAGCAGGGATGTGAGGAGACATTTGTACAACCATGTTCCTAGTAGCACTGTTCACAGTAGCTCAAAGGTGGCTGCGACCCAGGTGTCCGCCCACGGGTGAATGGAAAATCACAACACGGCACACATATATACGGATAATCGCTCAGCTTTAAAAAGGAAGGAAAGCTGGGCACATGCTACAACGTGGATGAATCTTGAAGATATTATGCTAAGTGACAAAAGCCAGTCACACAAGGACAAGTACTCTATGATTCCACTCAGATGTGGTAGTGAGAGCAATCGGTTTCATGGGGACAGACAGTGGAGTGACGGCTGCCAGGGGCTTGGGGAGCGGGAAGGGGCAGATGTTGTTAAATGGGTACAGAGTTTGTGTTGCAAGATGAAAAAGTTCTGTGGATGGCTCTTGGTGCTGGTTGCACAACACTGAATGTACTTCCTGCCACTGAGCTGTACATTTAAAAATGGTTAAAATGGGGTATTTTATGTTATTTTTTTACCATCATTTTTTAAAAGGAAGTTAGAGTCATGTGTATAGTAAGAATGCATTTTCATTGTAACAAAAGTATGTAAATTTTGTGTATGTGTTAAGCAGAGGGTAAAGCCTGGGTGACTCATACCAAGTGGTTACAGGGTTTCTCTGTGGGGGTGAGTGGGACTGGGGGGAGGGCAACATTACTGTAGACACTTTAGTATTGTCTAAATTGTTACAATGATCAAATATTGTTCTTGCCATTTCAACGAATAATATTAAATTGTAACTATTGGTGTTTGACACTTTCAAAGTGCCTTTTAGACTATGAAATGCTACAGCTGCTTTGGAAAAAAGTTTGGCAGTTCCTCAAATGGCTACACATGAAGTTACCTTATAATCCAGCAGTTTCACTCTTAGATATATCCTGAAAACATATGCCCGCACAAAACCTCGTATGTTCTTGTTCATGGCAGCATTATTCATAATAGCCCCCCAAATGGAAACAACCCAAATGTCCATCAACTGATGAATGAATAAACTAGCGGTATATCCACACAATGGACTATTATTCAGTAAAAAAAAAAAAAAAAAGAACGAAGTAATGCTACAAGCTATAGCATGGATGAACCTTGCAAACCTTATGCCGAGTGAAAGAAGCCAGATGCAAGAAGACCACCTATTGTCGGACTGCGTTTTTATGAAAGGTCCGGAGTGGGCAAGTCCATAGAGGCCGAATGTAGATCAGGGCTAGAGGTGACAGCTAAAGGGTGTGTACTTTAAAAAATCACAGTGATGAAAGCATTCTAAAATCGACTCAGGTGATGGATGCACAGCTCGGTCAGTATTCTAAAAGCCACGGAGTTGTTCACTTTACATGGCTGGATTAGATGGTATGGGAATTATATCTCAGTAAAGCTGCTGTAAAACAAACAAAACAAACAAAAACAAAGTTTTTTTGTAAGTTATAAAATTCATCGTTTACATCAAGCTTGGAGGCAGGTATTAAAAGGAGGAAATAGACCTAAAACGTTAACTGAGATCCCTTGAGAAGGAGAAGAATTACTCAAGTCTGGCAGGAGCACTGGTTTTTTTGTTTTGTTTTTTTTTTCTTTTTATAATTCCCACCAGTAGAATGTCCCACAAAAGATGTGATCAAAAGGACATGTAAGGAAGGAACCCAAATGTTCCTCATCTAGGGAATAACCGACAAACCATGATACACCCATCAAGGGGACTAGTACTCACCCATCAGAGGAAACAAACAACTGATACCGACAACAACCTGGATGAACCTCAAGTGCATTATGCTGAGTGAAAGAAGCCAGACTCCAAGGCTAGATACCGTATGATTTCACTTATACGACATTCTGGAAAAGGCAGAACCGTAGGGACATAAAACAGCGCAGGGGTTGGGGGTGAGGGAAGTTTGGTTTTCAGAGGCACATGAGGAAACTTTCTGGAATGATAGAGATGTTCCATATTTTGATTATGATCATGACTACACAACAGTGAGCATTTATCAAAAGATGTGCAAAATGGTGAATTTTACCGTGGGTAAATTATAACTGAAAGTGGACAGGCAACTGGCCAAGGAACGGGGGCTGTCCCTGTCCAGTGACCCTCATGTGACCCATAGGTCAGTGAGGTTTCCCTGTCCTTTGGAGATGCAGACTTGCAGATCCCCAGAACTGTTAGACAAGGCCGGCTCTCAGGGCCCCTTTGCCTCCAGCATGTGCACACACGGGGCCTGTTTGCCTCACATCTGCCTACAGATGTTCCTTGGTTTCCCCAGAAGCTCCTTTCCACCAGGCCTCCGGGACCCAGCTGACTTCGAAGCTGTGGGGAGTGGTGCCACGGGGACGACCTGAGCTTGGGTCTGCCATCCGCCTGCCACACTTGTCTTTCTCCCCTTCCGTGTCTGCTCCCATCCTCTCCTCCTGGTTTGCTCCTGGGGAACTCCAAATTCTTGCCTTTTGTTACCCAGAGCAGCCAAGCTCCCCACTCTTCTCTCCAGAGAAGTGCTCCAGCGGATCCGCTCAGCAGAACAAGGGGGCTTCTTTTCATTAGGAATCTCTTTGGTATAAATAGCAACCTCCCCCCCCACCCATTATCCTTGATGTTTGGGACCCAGACATCAGTCAGGATGAGCACCACCCGCCCCCCCGCCCTCTCCGTGCCTTTCTGAGCCTGCAGAGAGGACCCAGCCCAGCTCCAGCCTCCATCAGCGACGGGGGGCAGCTTGCCCAGACCCGGAGCCATCTGTCCACCTCCGTAGTCACAGCGACGGTCACTTTCAAACGCTGCACTGAAAGGCAGGTCCCAACACGGGCCCTGCGACACTCCCGGGTTTTCTCCTATGTTCAAGAACCTGCCTCTACAATTCATTGCAGCAATTTGCACTTGGTATTTCCTCTTGTTCGGGCTTTTCTTTAGGCTCGCAACATCCCCCCTGCCCCCACTTCCTCCATTTGTCATCTGTGTCAGAAAACAGGCCCTGATTGTTTCAGGCCCCAAGCCTCAGCTGGAGCAACCCCAGCCAGCCCCCCATCACCGGGCTCATTACCGGCCCGGCTGCAGGAACCCCGAGGTCCTCCTGGGGAAGGGCCTGCCTGCTCCCCCAAAGAGGCCGCTCTCTCTGGCCCGCCCTGGGAGTGACGCCGAAGCATCCCAATCCCGGGGCCTTCTTCCTGTTCAGAACCCTTTCCCCTCGTCCCTGGGTGAGTGTGAAACCATTTCTTCTTTTCCCAGGGGCTCTATGGCAGGCAGATTGATGAGCGCGAGCCCAGCACAGAGGTCAGCCTGCCAAACCATGTGCGGTGCATTCAGCTGTCCCCACGGTGGGCTGCCGGAGGGACAATCCCAGGCTACCAAAGACACAGTTGAGTTCTAGGCAGTGGCAGCAGCTCCAATCTGACCCGGAGTTCCACTGTGGGAATGATCTCCCACCTCCAGCTCCTCTTCCCACACCCCCCAAAGCCTCCCACGCCTGATCAGCCAGCTCGGAGGCTCCCTGATGCTGCTAGAAATCAAGAACCGGCAACAGCTAGGGGCCCAAGCCATAAACACGCAGCGTCCAGCACGGCCCCCATTCAGGCTCTGGCCTGGGGCTGTGATGGGTGGCAGCAGAGAGAGCCGGCCACCTTGTTAGAAGCCCAACGCTGCCCAACGCTGCCCCTCTGCCGCCATGCTCTGTGCTAAAACCGCAGGCAGGGGCAGGACTAGTTGGGTGTTTTTAGGAGGCTGTGGCTTTTCTTCCCTTCAGTGAAGTTCTTAACAAACTGGTGTAGGACTCGCTCAAAATGGGAAACAGATGTGCCTGTGTGGGTCTCAGGGATATTGGCTTTGGAAACGCACGACAGGGTCTGTGAAAAACCTCTCAGCAGCTGGGGCCCCCCGGTGCCCAGTCAGGTGTCCAGGGAGCCACTCATTCTCTGGAGGGCGGCCACCAGCTCTGGGGTTTCCTGGGAGGACTTGAAAGCCGTGACTGTGATATTGGGAGCAAATACTGATCTTGTGGGCCCCCATTCCCCTTGATGGAGTGGAATCATTACTTCCCGTTTATGGGGCCCTCCCCATTCCAAAGACTGGTTCATAAGCCAAATTCTCACGTACCGGTTTCCTTGCTAGCAGAATTCCTAGCTTGTTGGGACGGGTGCTCTTCTCTATAGGGACCTGTAGCCAAGTTGCCTAGCTTAGAGGGTCAGCTCTAGGGGGACAGATAGCTAAGGCCCAGCATAGTACTATGGCTAGGTGTTTATAGGAGAGTGGGATGGATTTGCAGAGCCCAGAAGCATTTTGATTCCACAGTCATATATGTGCATTTACACACACATACACCCCCCCCCACACACACACATATACACACATACCTCATAGATACTTCTATTATATCTTCACCATACTGATGTTCCTTAGCTAACCTGTGTTTTGGGCTTTTTAGGACCATGTGACTGTTTCAGGGAGGAACACAGCCAGCCTCCCTCCCTGTCAGATGGTCTTATTTAATGCTTTCAACTTCGAATTCTTATTGTTTTTTTTATTTATTTATTCATTTGAGACACAGAGATACAGAGAGAGAGAGAGAGAGAGCATGAGCAGGGAGAGAGGCAGAGGGAGGGAGAAGCAGGCTCCCTGCTGAGCCAGGAGCCCGATGCGGGGCTCGATCCCAGGACCCTGGGATCATGACCTGAGCCGAAGGCAGACGCTTAGCCATCTGAGCCACCCAGGCGCCCCTCGAATTCTTATTTTTGTCTCATATCAATTACGACCACACCTACTCTATTTTTATCCTTCCTTTCATTTTTAACCTTTGTGTCATTTTGTTTCCAGTTTGACTCACAGCATCAAGCTGGATTTCAAACCTTTGAAAGTCTTGGCCTCACCATAAAATAATTTTATCCATTCACATTGATCGAGATCAAGGATATGTTTAGACTTCTTTCTGACAATTTCATGTTTTCTACTATCCATAAATTGATGTTTGTCATTTTCTTTTTTGGGTATTAGGATAGAATTTTTGAGTTTTGATTCAACTTATTTTTTCCCCCTAAAGTTTAGAAATGTCTTGTCTTCTGGGGGTAGGAATGACTGGACTGGGAGCCGTGAGACAGGGCTTGATTCTTTGTGAGGTCATGAACTACTTGTATAACTTCGGGTAAGTTACTTCCCCTGTTTGGGCTTCAGGCGCCTCCACCACAATGAGATAGTGGGATGAAATGATCTTGAAGGCCTTATCCATCCAAGTGTTCACATAGTATGATTTGGTGGTCAATGGAGATCTAGAGGAAGCTGTGGTTTGTCCAGGGAATGGGCACGTTCAACACAGCAGGGATCATCTCCACCCTTACCCTTCAGTGAGGCATCTGGCTATCAGGTGAACTCAGACTTGAACCTTGTTGGCACACCTCATCTTTCCAGGGGTAAGTCCGACTTAGCTCATCACTCATCTGGGTTATCACGAGGGGGATGCTTAGAACTCAGCAGTGCCTTTGTAAAAATTCTCACTCTTTAGCATGTTTTATTGTATGATAGAAGTGTTTATTGGTTATCACCAACCACAGTGTACTCCCTATATTTCCTTGCAGTTAGGCAGATCAGGTGACTCAGCCTGGCCAGCGGACCATGGGCCAACGTGTTTTCTCATTAGGAAAAGTGTTTTAGTTTTGGGTCAAAGCATTTAAGAGCTCGTATCTGATCCCCTACTACTCTCTTTCCATGCAGTGACCAAAGAGACATAGGGATGGTGGAGCTCCTCAGCCTGTGTCCCTGAGTGACCGTATGGACCAGAGTTCTCTGCTGACCTCCTTTGGACATGTAGCATTAGCAAGAAATAAACTTCTGTTAAGTCACTGAGGTTTTTGGGTTTTATTTTTAAATTTTTATTTATTTTTAGAGCGGGGAGGGAAGGGGGAGAGAGAGAGAGAGAGAATCTTAAGCAGACTCCATGCCCAGCACAGAGCCTTTTTATAAACCACAGGTACTGTAACCCATTCTAACTAATACATGTTACAAATATATTGAGGCCATTATTAAGCATGTGTAGGTTCTGTCTTCTCAACTTGGGTATAAAAGGTTCAGAGGACAGAGAATGGCCAACCTATTTAACTCATTCCTTTTACCCTGGCACTGGTAGCTTTAAGTTGCCAGAACCCATTTACAAACAATATTTCTCTACCTGAGAAATATTCAGATAATTAGCCAGAGGCACTTCTCCTTCTGTGTCTCCTGTTTGCAAAATCTTTATTTGCCTTTCATTGTACACGGGATAAAGTTCACGATCTCTGACTTGGTCACCGGGCCCTGCATGCTCTGGCCCTGTCTCCTGCCCCAGGTCATCTCCTCCCTCATGCTCTACCACATTTGTGCTCTCAGACACAGGCCAGGCTTGTTCTGCCCCAGGACATTTGCACAAGCTGTTCCCTGTGCCTATAATGCTACACCCACAACTTTTCACCTGGGTAACTCCTAGCCATCCTTCAAGTTTTAGCTTTCTTAGGGAATATACTTTTTCATACTCAAATATAATTAACATACAGTGTTATATTAGTTTCAGGGGCACAATATAATAATTCAACAATTTTACACATTGCTCAGTGCTCATCAAGGTAAGGGTACTCTTAATTCCCTCTATCTATTTCAACCTTCCCTCCACTCTCCTCCCCTCTGGCTCTTAGGGAATATTTTTAATGCCCTCCCCCAGGCTATGTTTTATGGTCCCACAACATTCTCTTCCTCATGCCACTCACATGGTATAATCTCAATGGTAATTAAACAATGAGCTGTGCAATTATTTGCTTAATGTCTGTCTCACTGTTGAATTTGGAACTCTGAGGGAGCAGGGATGGTGTTCATCTGAGGCTAAGCAGAGTCTCTGGCACCAGGCCATGACAGATAATGACGACGATGATGAATGAATGGTCAGCGCTCAGGATCTGGAGCAGTTTCCCCCAAACTTTAGTGTGCAAGAGAAGCACATAATGGGCTTTAAGCAAATAGATAGATAGATAAATAAGTAAGTAAATAAATAATATATATTTATCATATATAACTTGTATATTATATTAAAATATAAATATATATTTTAGTTTGTGGTAAAATACACGTAACATACAATTTGCCATTTTAACCATATTCAAGTGTACAGTTCAGTGACTTAATTACATTCTCATTGTGCAACCATCACCACCATCCATCCACAGAACATTTTCCGTCTTGCAAAGCTGAAACTCTATACCCCTTAAACAATAACTCCCCATTTCATCCTTCCCTTGCTCCCAGCAACCATCATTCTACTTTCTATCTGTATGAATTTTTCTGCTCCTGGATGAAACACAATTTCCTCTAGGAAATTAAAACACAAATTCCTGGCCCTGATTCCCCAGCTCTCAGGTTCAGTCCATCTGGGGTGCAGCCTGAGACTCTGCATTGCGAACCAGCTCCCAGCTGATGTGGATGCTGTAGAGCTAGAGACAACCCTTCGTGAACATGGCTCTGGAGAATCCCAGGGTAAGCACCTCATACTAGGTTTTTGTCACATCTCCTGCAGCCCCTGAACACATTTGGAGTTCAGAAAATGCTGGTGATAGACGGGTTGATTACACTCAACTGTCTGTGGAAGGACAAGGCATAGGATCTCAGTTCTGCTCATTGTCGTCCCCTGGGAGACTTAAAAAAAAATTATGAATATCTGGGCCTCATTGTAGACAAATAAGCTAGAATCTCAGGGAGTGGAGGCTGGGCATTAGTGTTTATTGACACTTCCCAGGTGATTCTGTTGTGAAGCCAGGGTTGAGAATCACCAGGCTAAGGAAAGAGATTGGGGGAGGATAATCAGAAGAGGCAGTTGGAGGGGCACCTGGGTGGCTCAGTTGGTTAAGCATCTGACTCTTGGTTTCAGCTCAGGTCATGAACTCAGGGTCATGAGATGGAGCCCTGCATCAGGCTCTGTGCTCAGCACGGAGTCTGCTTGAGTTTCCCTCCCTCTGCACCTATCCCTGCTCGTGCGCTCTTTCTTTCTCTCTCTAAAATAAATAAATAGGGCGCCTGGGTGGCTCAGTTGGTTAAGCGACTGCCTTCGGCTCAGGTCATGGTCCTGGAGTCCCGGGATCGAGTCCCGCATCGGGCTCCCTGCTCGGCAGGGAGTCTGCTTCTCCCTCTGACCCTCCCCTCTCTCATGTGCTCTCTCTCTCAAATAAATAAATAAAATCTTTTAAAAAATAAAATAAAATAAAATAAAATAAATAAATCTTAAAAAAAAAAAAAAAAAAAGAAGAAGAGGCAGTTGGAAATTAGAAAGACAAACACTTCCAGAGTCAGGACCCTTTGATTTTTGTAGAAACACCTTTGTGACCTCAGCGTGGAAATTATTATTTGCCCAACCCGGGAGGAGGGGAGACACACCTTCCGAGTGTAAAACCCATTCTCTAGGGACCGGTACTGTTTTCAGAGGTCTGGAGGGATGGGAAGAGCTATCAATACGGGAGCTGACCTCCTCCCAGCCAACTGCCCCCAGAGCCCTTGTTTTGGGACATCACCTCCTATTTCCACGAGCGTACACAGTCATCTGCATGTGTGCACCGTAGCTCTCTCTTACGCTTGCTCAGATGCGCAGCCATTGCCATATAGTTTTTGCGGCAATTTTGGAATAAGGGTCTTTTCTTTATTTACCGGCTAAAGTAGGGAAACTCTTGGTTAACATGCCTCACATCTCACTCAATTCAACCTGGCTAAGGCTTCATTCTGCAAAGGAATCTGCTTACCAAGTTCTTCCTACTCCGGATGAGCAAATCCTGGCCGCAGGTAGTTACAGGTCAGTGCTACTCAAAGTGGGGTCTGCGGACCAGCGTCAACCACGACCTGGTACTGTTCTGCCACGAGATAGATACAGAATTTGAGACTCAATATTTAGACACATGTATGGCAATCTGACAGTGAGGTGGCATCTCAGTGTGTGATCAGAAGACTTGTCTTGGTGAACAGGGAACTGACCAATTCAGGAATTATTGACCTGGGTGGCAAGTTGCATGTGGTGGGAGTTGGGATAAATGCAGTGGGGTAGGGCCACGTGTTGGTCTGTGATTAAACTCAACTGCTCTTTCCCATTTGTGTATTCTAACAAGACTAAAATTTTGTCGTGATTTTTTTTTTTTTGGCATTTTCTTGGTGACTACTGAAGTTGAGCTCCTTTGTTTATGTTTATTGGCCTTTTGTGTATCCTATTTTTTAAAAGGGGCTGTTCAAGTGTTTTGTCCATTTTTCTATTGGGTTTCTATTAGGTTTTCAATCTTTTTCCTACTGAAGAGTAGGAGTCATTTCACTATTCTGGATATTATTCTTTTGTTGGATATACGGAACTAAAAAAATGGATGGGATAGATGGAAGTAAAAATTTTAAAAAAGATTCTTCACCCAGATAGCTGAGAAGCAAGACTATGAGGATTAACCCTGTGGCCCTATTCATGATAATGCCTTGCAAATTTATTTTTTAAGAGATTAGAGAGAAGAGTTAGGTACTTACACATAATATTCTCACTCAAGACTATTAAAGGTACAAGAAAAAGATGTCCAATTCAAGTAGTTTAAGCAAGAAAAGGAATAGATAGCTGCGAAGACTGGGATGGACTGAGGCATAGCTAGAGCCAGGTGTTTAAGGGGGCTCTCTCTCTCTCTTTCTCTCTCTCTCTCTCTCCACCTCTTGACCTGCATTTTCTATGTTGACTTTATTCTCTGGCATATTCTCTCTTTCTGTTGGAGAGAATGGCCCTCAGAAATGAGAGATGGTTCTTACTTGTCCTAGTTTGAGGGACACCTTGTGTCTCCCGAAGTCTATAAATTTTCCCAAAGGACTTTGGTGGGCCATGTTTGGATTATAAACCCACCAAAGGACCAGTCTGAGTTCCCCCATAATGGGGGGGAACAGAACTGTGAGCCTGAGATCCTACCAGAAAATGTTTGGATTTAAGGACAGTCAGTACCCAAAGGGAAGGAAGGGATACAGAATAGATCCACAAAAAAATAGATGTTCACTACTTCACCTATAGAGGTAAAGGGGAACCATGGAAAACTCAGGAATGAGGCTTAGTGATATGTGTGCATATGTTGGCAGAGGAGGAGGGAGGTTTAATGTGAAAGATGTATCTGGCATCACTGGGTGGTAGGAGCCGGAAGTGACTGGTGGCAAGGAAAAACAGCAGGTCCATGTACATTTCAAAATATGCTTCTCTCTTCATGACTTTCATTTATTCATCCACTTAGTCACCCAATAAATATCTGTTGAGCACTAATCTTTTTACCAAACCTTCTCTCATAATGGTATTACTGTGATACATGAGACAGATATAGTCCCTAACATCATGGAACTAAATGTTCAGTTATTAAATATCTCAAAAGTGTTCTTTTCTAAAAAAGGTAATGTAGCCTTATCACTATGCAGGGCATGAGCAAAACCAGTAGGCTGGGCCATGCTAAGAATTCCGAGGGCAGCAGTTTTTGTCAGTGACATCTTCCACCAGAGACTAAGGATGAGATAATCCCTGCTAATAGGTATGGAATGGATCTCTGAGCTTCCTGGCAGCTAAGACAAAAAGGGAAATCTGTTGAATTACCTCACTCTCA
Source organism: Mirounga leonina (assembly GCF_011800145.1). Lineage (NCBI taxonomy): Eukaryota > Metazoa > Chordata > Mammalia > Carnivora > Phocidae > Mirounga > Mirounga leonina. The sequence continues at coordinate 37,121,705 of NW_023270265.1, forward strand.
TTGTCTGATGTCAATTCATCATGGAAAGGTTCCTTGGGTTCAATACTTGGAGGAATTTATTAAATGGGCCTATATAAAAAATATATTGAGTAACATCATAAGCTCTTGTCCCCTAACCTGACAGAATGACCAGGAGCTTCACACAGGTATTTCACACAGCAGTATTTTGTGCCTAGTCCCCCTTGGTTTCTCCCCAAATCAGCTTCAAACAACATGGAATCAGAATGACATCACATCTCTGGACATAAAATGCTCTTAGGGAAACCTTTTAAAAACTTCTTTCCATTGCTTCTATATCTTCTTCCATACCCCTATGGTTCCACGGGTATATCAGGATGTCCCTGAATTCTGACTATTTATTGACATATCTGTTCCCCTCATCTTCCCTCTCTACTATATTTCCATTTCTTAAGGGCAGGTCCCATGCCTTTTAAAAGTCTGTATCCCAATATCTATCACTATGTCCAGCCTAAGAGGGGGAGTGTAGTGGGAATGGAAGGAAGGAAGGAAGGAAGGAAGGAAGGAAGGAAGGAAAGGAAGGAAGGAAAAGAAGGAAGGAAAGGAAGGAAGAGAGGAAAGGAAGGAAGAGAGGAAAGGAAGGAAGGAAGAGAGGGAAGGAAGGAAGGAAGAGAGGAAAGGAAGGAAGGAAGGAAGGGAAGGAAGAGAGGGAAGGAAGGAAGGAAGAGAAGGAGGGACGGAGGGAGGGAGGAGAAAGTGAGAGGGAAAAAGGAAGAGAGAGAAGGAGGGTATCTCTCCAAGGAGGGGAAGGAGGAGAAACTCATCAAAGAGGTCCCCAGGTCAGGCTGAAAGAAGCCAGTTTGGTCTTATGGAGCATAGGCAGTGAGTAACACAAGGAGACTTGTGGGAAGGCTATTCAGGAAAGTGTAAAGAGCTAACGAGAAGACTAAATTAAAGATTTTTAACAAAACTTTAAGAACTTGACATGTTCAAAAAAAAAAAAATCAATGCCCAGTGGGGATTTCCATCAATCAATTATGATAAAGAGATAAGGAAGTCCTATCTTTACCCACATCTTCCTGTTGTCTCACCAAGGGGTGGTCCCTGGGGTTTGCTACTTAGGGACAGGCAAGGCCTGGGCCCATGGGCATGGTGATCCCAGTCTTTGTTCCCAGTAGGCTTGGACCATGTGTTTTAGGGTGGGGGAGATGAGCACCGTGGCATCACATATGACCAGGGCCATTTCCAGTCCTCTGTTGCCCTAGGCACACTCTGATTTTGATGGTCCCACCTTATGTCATGTCAAAAATATTAAAAGCACTCATATTATAGCAAAATTTATTTTTTGCTATAAAGGAACTTCAAAAGATTTTTATGATTTTGCTTTTGAAATGATATAGCTCCAAGTAACTCATTTATTTTGTGATTAGTCATGGTTTCTCAGGTTTCACAGCTAATTGTGCATGGTAAAGCAAGAAAATCTAACCTACAAATTGCATTCAAATGCTGTAAAATTTGAATGCATTCTACATTTAACAAGTAATGACGTTTGTATATATCAATTAAGCATTCACTCGTCTTTTTTTTTTTTAAAGATTTTATTTATTTATTTGACAGAGAGAGACACAGCGAGAGAGGGAACACAAGCAGGGGGAGTGGGAGAGGGAGAAGCAGGCTTCCCCGCAGAGCAGGGAGCCCAATGAGGGGCTCGATCCCAGGACCCTGGGATCATGACCTGAGCCAAAGGCAGACGCTTAACGACTGAGCCACCCAGGCACCCCCGCATTCACTCGTCTTTAGTTTGCACTTTGCTTTTAGTGTTTCGGATCTCAAGCATCTTTGTGAGCCCTTGTAAAGAATGTGGGCCCCAGGCACTGTGCCTGGAGTAGGATGTGGGTAAATGGCCTCATATGTGATGGGCTGGCATATCTCACATCAGGCTGGACAAACCTCTCTTTAGATGTCAGAGATTTGATGTTAAGAGAAGGACACAGTCATTTTGCTTTGAATTCAGGGCTCACAAATGCCTCCCCATCAGTTCAGGGCCTCATTAAAATGAAGGGGTGGTAAGTTTTATAGCCAACTGTCTTGTTCCAAAAGAGTTTTAGTGTGAGGACACCAGCCTTAACATTATAGACCAGGGTTCACATCCTGGCTGTGCTCCAGGTAACTGAGCCCCATGAAAGAATCCTTTGAACCCCAGGGGGGACTTAGTTTCCTCATCTGTGAAATGGGGCCAATGCTAGAAATCCATCATCAGTCCTCTGGCTGTTTGGAGTTTCAAATGAGATAATCTACAAGAAAATTCTTTATGGAAAAATACCAGCTATTAAGACAGCTTAGGACAGCCATTCTTAATCCTGGCTTCAGGTGAGCATCACCACAGGGGCTTTTAAAAAGTACTGAACTCTGGGTCCCACCCTGAGACCAATTAAATTGGAATCACTGGGGATGGAGAGCAATTGTCTTTTTTTTTTTTTAAAGATTTTATTTATTCATTTGAGACATAGAGATACACAGAGAGAGAGAGAGAGCATGAGCAGGGAGAGAGGCAGAGGGAGAGGGAGAAGCAGGCTCCCCGCTGAGCCAGGAGCCCGATGCGG
>NW_023270265.1:37124275-37339904 GCF_011800145.1 Mirounga leonina
CCCGCTGAGCCAGGAGCCCGATGCGGGGCTCGATCCCAGGACCCTGGAATCATGACCTGAGCCGAAGGCAGACGCTTAACCATCTGAGCCACCCAGGTGCCCCCCCCTTTTTTTAAAGGCAACCCCTTCTGGTGACTGTAATGTGCAGCCGATGTTGAAGACAGAGGTGCCCAGTGAGGAGGACACCTGTGCCCAGGGCTGCAGCCGCTATGCCCTAACCAGGCTCATCCTTTGGCAGGGGTTTGGCGTGCTCTGGCTGCCCAGCTTCTTGGCAGTTGGTTCCGTGAATTTGGCAGAGATCGTAGGGCTCACGGATACGTGTGCTTTCCTGGCACACGGCCAGGCTTTGCTTCCCAGGCCTGCAGTTGCATGGAGCCAGTGGATGTGGGCAGGGGGGATAGGCACCACTTCCTGGCCCTTCCCCAACGTATTGGTTTCCTAGGGCTGCCATAACAAATGACCACGAATGGGCGGCTGAAACAACAGAGATGGATTTTCCCACAGTTCTGGAGGCCAGAAATCTGAAACCAAGGTGTCAGCAGAGTTGGTTCCTTCTGGAGGCTCTGAGGGAGAATCTGGTCCACGCTCCTTTTCTGGTGTCTGGTGGCTCCGGAAATCCTTGGCATCCTTTGGCTTCTAGATGCATCGTTCTGATTTCTGCTTCCATCTTTCTATGACTCCCCTTGTGTCTCTGTCTTTAACCTCCCTCTTTTCTAGGATAAGGACACCAGTCATCATATTTAGCACCTACCCTAAGTGCAGGATAATCTCATTCCAAGAATCTTCATTATGCCTGCAAGATCTTATTTCCAAATACAGTCCTGTTCACAGGTACCAAGGTTTAGGACTTGGATATAGCTTTTGAGGGGTGGGGGAGGACACTAAACCTACTATACCCCCAAAAACAGCATAAAACAAAGAAGCCCTCATGGGTCATCTTCCACCTCTCTCTTCCCACCAGGCGCCAGCTGAATGGAGAGCACCATGCGGTCTTAGAGGAGGACGGGGCCACAAGATGCAAGGAGCCTGGATCCCTGCATGACTGTGAACTGTGATGCATGGGAGGAAGTTTTATGTACTAAGCCACTGTGATTTTGAGTTGTTACCACAGTTAGCCCCTCCTGACTGACAAGTAAATTCTGACAGTCTTCCAATAAATTTATTTTCTACCCAAGCCAACCTGTGAAACTAAGCCCATCTGTAGACACTGAGCTTCCATCGTTGAAACCAAGAATCCCTACGGCTACCTCCTCCCACCTGCCTCTCCTGAATCCTCCAGCTGAACGCTGCTCACTGTGAGCGTGGGAAAGCACCTTGGAGACCATCTATTCCAAAGCTCACTTCAGTGATGAGAAAATTGAGACCCAGAGCCAAGGCTCAGTCGTGAAGGCAGGACTCAACTTCACCCCCGCCGTGTTAGTTTCTGGGGGCTGCTGTATAAACTCTGTGGCTTAAAGCAATAGAAATGTGTTCACAGCTCTGGGGACCAAGTGTGAGCAGGGCCATGTTCCCTCTGAGGGCTCTAAGGGAGAAGGCTTCCTGGCCTCTTCCATCTGTTGGTGGCTCCAGGTGTCCCTTGGTTCTCTGTCCAATCTGCCTCTGTCCCGGCATGGCCTGGCCTTTTCCTCTGTTTCTCCTCTTTGTATTTTCTCCCCTTTTTATAAAGATACTTGTCATTGGATTTAGGGTCCACCCAGTGAATCCAGGATGATCTCATCCTGACCTTAATGTCATTATATCTGCAAAGACCCTTTTTCCCAAATAAGATCACATTCGCTGATATGGGGAGTGAAGACTTGGACATATCTTTCTGGGGGTTAGAACCCAGCCCATTACTCAGCCTAGAGGCAGACGTCCTTTCAACCATCATCTTCTTAGCCTTTTCTCCAATTTTCGTGTTTCTCATCAGTGTACTAACTGCGCATGGTGTGGGAAATATGAAGGACACTGCCCAAGGTGCGCTAAATTAGTATTTCCATCAGGAGGGAGTAAGAACTTATTTTATATCTAAAATTGGGGTTTGGTGCCTGGCTTACCAGAAACCCCCATTCTCAGTGGACGTGAGTGAGTCTTGTATTGACCGCCCACCAGCCATTGCTATCATCTGTGTTATTTCACTTGGCTCTCAAAATCACCAGCAGGAGGGCTGCCACGACCGTTTTTACACACAGGAAAATCAAGAATGAAATCTTTCGCCCAGCAGACCCGAAGACAACAGTCTGAGTGCAAGTTTATTTGGAGAGTGCTTCCAGAAAGAACTGGGAAGAGAGAGGAGCCGTGAGATGGGGAGGGGAAGGTGCCAACACAAGGCGCGCTAATGGGCAGGTTAGTGCTGCAGGCGGCTGGGCTTCCGTCCGGCTGGGGACCTCTGAGCCACCGTGCGGAGCCCGAGTCCGAGCGGTGAAGAAGCTCTACTCTTTCTCCCCTGACTCCCATCTGATACCGGTCTAGGGCTATTTCCAAAATGATGTCTCCCTGGCTCTTCCAGACTGCAGAATAAGCTCTGGTGGCTGGAGAAAGCCTCAGACCAAAGGTTGCAGGTGCTTTTAATAGGATGCCATGGGTGCCCAGGGACTGGACAAGGGCTGGGGGACCAGGCTGGAGCGCAGATGCTGTTTGCCCCCAAAGCCTTTGCTCCTTCCACCATGTTCCTCGCACCAACTCGGGGACAGACGTGTGGCCCCGTGCCTGCTCTGCAACCAGTTCTTACTGAAATCCCCTGCTGTTTGCAAGACTTCCTGAAGCCTAAAGGCTTTGAGATCAAGTCCAGAAGATTCTTCCCTTGGATGCTTCTGCTGTGTGTGTTTTTGTGTGATGGGTTCTGTGTGACCCAGTGACATGCATCATACTTGAAATATTTCCACTGCTGACAAAATAAATCAGCTTTCCCCGCCGTAGCACTCAGCTTATTAGGGGAAAATGGAAAAGGGGCATTAAATATTAATGCTGCATATTTTCCTCTCCCTTGGCACCTTCTATGCCACTGATCACTGCCCAGCCAGCACAGCCTTCTGTCTTTTTTCTCCTGATGATGGTAGGGGACAGAAGGGCCCTTTGACAAGGCAGGGAGGGACAAGAGTGTAAAATGGGCTCCAACTGGTTCTCTAGGTTCCGGCTTTGGAACGTCCCTGTCTCCGCCAGATGCCAAAGATGCACCAGGAAACTTCTTCTCCAGTGGGAAGCTTGCTACTCTGCTAGTTTAGCTTGGAAGCATTCACAGTACAGAGAAAGCAGTTTCTCGAAGGAAAGGTGGTTTCTGACGAGGCAGGCTGGAGAAATGAACCTCAGAGAAGCAGTCGATAAGTCCTGAGCTATCAGACTGAGGAGACCACTGGCTTTGCCCCTTGGGGGTTCCTTTTCAGCAAACATTCATAAAGGCACCCTCACTGGTTAGGCCAGGCCACCGAGGAGGGGTGTGTAGGCAGCTTCTAGGCCTCGGAAAGAAATTCTCCCGGGGATATGGGTGTTTCACGCGGCGAGTTTGTGGAAACCTCTGTGCAGAAATAAAAAAAACCGAATCCTTCAGAGGAATCCTTTTAGAATGCTGGGATGGTGGATTTCTTAGGATTCTTTTTTCAATTATTTTTTCATTACACAAGTAATGCATTAATCCAATTAAATCATTACACATAAGGCGAGAACAACGTTCCCACTCGCCTTGCTTGGTCCCAGTGCCCTCCCCCGACCACTGCCGTAGCATCGGAAGGATCGCAGCAAAGGGTCAAGGGGAGGAGCGCTGAGGTTTGTATGTGTCTGCTTGTTCATTTTTGATGCTTCTTCTCAAAAAAGCTTCCATTAATTGCAAGTGAAATCTGCGGTGATTTGGCCTTGTGACTGCTCTCTCTTGTCCCTAGATGGCCTCCCTCCTCCACTCACGCCATTTACCCACAGGTCCGTTACATCTCATCCAGTGACCATTTCAGTCCTCGGTGCCAGAGCCCAGGAGCCTTTGAGGGCTCTGTGTCCTATGGCACTAGCAGAACCAGCCCGGCTTTCAACACTTCCCACAACGTCCCTCCCGGCTCCCTCCTTGTCTCCCTGGTCCCCAGTCCTCCGTGTCTAGCTGGGGGTCCTCCCCTCTGGGGCAGCTGACATCACTTCGCTGGGTGATCTCTGACCCTTTGCCCCTTCTGTTCCTTTCTCCTTCCTTCCCTCTTGGTCATGCTCTTACTTCAAGACAGCACGTCCTCTGGAAGCTTCCTCTTGTCCGTGCTGGTGCTGGGCCTTTCTTCCCAGGACTCATCAGCAGTTAGTTTCATTTTCTCTCCAGCCACAGAGAGTCTTTGAGGTCTGGGCCCGTGCGTCAGTCATCCACATCATCAGCGCTGTCGGGGAGATCTCCTATTTCCCAGGCTGGGGTCCCTGGTACTTCACGCCAGGCCTCTTACTTCACCCCATTCCCCTTCGTGGCTAAGGATCTCGGACTGGGGGAGGTTGTATCCCTTGTCGAAAGTCCTGCAGCTGGTACAGGTCAGAGGCGGGATTCAAACCCGGGGCGGACTCCCAAGGGCGTGAATGATAAGGATAAATGGGTGACGTGCACCTGCTGATGTACTTCCCCTAATTTTGCTTAACCAGTGACCCTTTTTCTAGAAGCCCCATATCCGAATCCATGGAGGATTCCTAGGGGGTGAGTCCTGGAGTCTGTGGCTCTCTCTGCCCCCTCTCTGCCCAGGCCCCTGGCGAGCTAAGATATGGCAGGGTCGTGGGGGGTGTAGGCCTCCAGGGAGCCGGCAAAGCTGTCAGCAGTTTAGGTTAAATGAGTGTCCAAAGGCCAGCGCTGCAGGGAGATCATGGGAAGACATTATCCACGGTTGTTTACAAGTGAGAGTGAGAAACTCCTTAGTGGCTTTCTTGAGGAGGGAAGACATGTCCCTTGAGGGAAAATTAGGCAAATTGTGCGCCTGTTTGGCCACACGGGCTCAAATCCTCACAGGGGAAATTCACTTGTCACCGACCTGGCTGTCACTTGGGCTCTTTTCATGGCCTCCGTGTTTCAGCATTATTGCAGCCCAGGGGAGATGCGGCGCACGAGTCCTCACACCTCACCACTTGCACGGGGAGCGAGGGGGCTTCATGTAGGGTGTTTATCAGGCTGGCTGGAATGTTCCAGCTATTCCCACAAAGGATAATGGTAATCTGTCCCCTCTCCCGTGCCTGTCAAAACTCCACGAGCTCCCCTCCACTGAGTTGCTCTCTATCGTGTTCCGCCGCCCCTGCTCGGAAGAACATGCTGTAACAGAGCATAAGGGTCCCTGGTTCCGAGACAATTCACAGATGACATGTGAAAAAATGGCTCAATGGTCAAGTAAACGTGGAGAACACTCTTGCAAGTGTCTGCTGCGGGACTTCTCAGAACCTTCAATATGCTAATGTGTTGAATAACTCTCCTAGAGGGGGATGACATCACTTCCCCAAAATCTTTTTTTAGAGTAAAACATCTGTTTCCAGAGAGGAGTGGTCCATTCCTCACACTGTGACACTGGAGTGGAGAAAGAATGAGAACCCTAGAGCAGATTAGAGGGGGTGAGGACTTCTTCTTCCCCTCCCTACTGCTGCATATGCTCTGGGCCTCTGTTTTCTCATCTCAAAGCATGGGGGATGGAATATCTTCAAGATATTGTCAAGAGGAGTAAGTGAGATTGGTTCTTGGTGACTGGTGGGAGCATGACCGACATTGGATTCCTCTTCCTTCCACGCAGACCCAACATGGTACCTTGTACCACTGCATTTCTCTCAAAGCAGGCTCTAAGGCTGACCTGCATGATAGCTGTTTTCATATGCATTTTGTTTCCTTCTCCCACAAGACTGTGAGCCGCATGAGGGCCAAGGCTCTATCTTTGTTCTGTCAGTCCCTTTATGTGTCGGCAAGGTGATCGACTCGCAGAAGGTGCTTGACATGTGGTAATTACATTCATATCAAGTCTTGTCACTTCTTCAGTTATGTGGGATCACAAGAGTCTACAGATCTCTTAGAAAATCTGCAGTGTGGGATCGAGCTTATACATGAATAAATGACCTGAGGAGGGGTAAGTGGGTCCTCTTTTACTTCCAAATTCGTGAAACTTTGCTGTGCATAGGTACATTTTAAACACTTTCTAATTTGGAAGAGAGTCAGTCTTTTTGTTCTATTTAGGCCTTCAACTGATTGAACGAGGCCCACCCATATGAGGGTGGGCAATATGCTTATTCTGACTAATGATTTAAATGTTAATCTCACCCCCAACCACCCAGAAACATCCAGAATCCTGTTTGATCAAATATCTGGACACCCCGTGGCCAGTCAAGTGGACACATAAAATTAACCATCAAAACCTCCTAGTTGCCAGATTCAATCTTGATCCATCAACCTTATTCTGCCTATCTCAAGCAAAATGCCATTTCGCATCACTGAAACTTCTGCCTCTTCTGTCCCCTTCCCCAGGTCCCTGAGACTTACCTTCTCCTCAGTCCGCAGTAGAGTCCAGGGGTTACGAGCTTGTGATGTGGAGACTGGTTTTAAATCCTGGCTCCTTTGTTTGATGGTGTTTAACCTTGAACCTCGGTCTCACTGTCTGAAAAATGAGTCTAGTTAATATTTGTGGTTGAGAAGTTCTTGGTGCTAGGCCTGAAATACACTAAGAATGGCTGCTGGGTCTTAGGGGCCTGGCCTGGGGGTCTCTACCCTGTCTCCTTTTAAATAACCACGTTCCCCAGAGCTCTCTTTTCTTTTTTATTCCAGCCTCCCTTGCTTTGAGAATGCCCACTCAGCTGGCTGAGCACCACCTGGTTTCCTGTATAACCTGTGTACATGAAACTTCTATAAATCTCAGATCATTATTGGTGGCCGATAATATCCCGGTTTAGAAACTCATGGAAACTTGTATCCAAAGCCATCAAATGACTTGTAAAACAAATGGTTAACCTTCTCCCTTGCAAAAACCCAAACTTACAATAAAACTTTTATCTGACGTCGAAAAACACAATTTCTGTTTCAACTTACCCTCCTGTTCCCTGCCCCCGGCCCACCCCCCACGTCCCCAACAGAAATCTCCTCAGGGAGAGAATTTCAGATAGTGTCATAGATTTCGATCTAAGAGGAAAAATACTAGTCCGGTTCCTCCTGGCCGAAGAGTGTTTCCAAAAGGTTTGAAGGCATCACCGTCTCGTCTTCCAAATCATGGATCATCCTCCGAAGCATTTAACTGCAATCAGGTTTTGAGTTTTGAAATGTTGCCTGATTTCCCTTACTTCCTATAAAGAAACAAGACACCAAAAGCGAGTGCACGCACACATATATTCGAGGAGAGTTGGCGCTTCTTACTGTGAGCCACTTATCGTGATCCAAAAGATTTACTCAGAGGCATAATTAATTGGAACTTATTTCAGGGGAACTTTTTCCCCTTCATCTCATTACAGAAACAAAGGAAGATTACAGGCCAGGGGATCCATGAGGTTTCAAGAGAGCCTTACTGATGAATGAAGCTGGAAGGAGTTGACACACGGTCAGAGATGGTTAACATCCAGAAATTCTTACAAAGACACAGCAATTCTTTCCCATTAATCCCACCTTGCCTCTTTGGTCTTGAGTGGTACCATGGTTGCAAGTTAAGTGCAAAGCCACCATGGCAGCAAAGAACCCCAACGACCTTGCCCCGGAGAAGGGTTCCTCAAGAACACGGAGGATTAAAAATGGCAATGGCAGTAATAACAAAAACAAAAACAAACCAACGAAACCAAAGTTCAGAAAAATGTGAACAAACGGAGAGTCTTTCAGGATGACGTTTGAGCTGGTGTGTTGTAAAATCTGCCATCTGTGCATGTAAGAACCAGTGTGTCCCTGTAAATTCATCACCCAACCGACATGGAAATGGACCAGGTTGGGCCAGGTTGGGTCTCAGTTGACCCTTTTTGTAAGGTGAGTCATTAAATGAAGGAGAGATTTGGACGAGATGCAGTTCGGGAAGCACTTGAAGGATTTTTTTGGTAGGTGACCTACCAATTTTCCCTTTGTGCTCTGTTTTTCTTACGGTCCGTAGAGCTTTCTGGGGCCCTCAGAACTCCAGCAAGGAAGCCTGTGGAAGTTTAAGAGCCCCAACATTTGTGGCAATGATTTGAGATGCCCCAAAATGAGAAGGGGCTCAGGGGACCGACACTCTCATTTGTATCCTCTTTGGACCCAACAGACTGAGCCCCAAATCTTTTTAACATTCTTTTAACTCTGAAAGTGGCTGCGGGCCATGAAACATTCCTTTAATTCTGGAAATGGGGAGGGGTGGGGGGGACTACGGCTGTAGAATAAGGATGTTATCACCCCGGCACGGCTGGTGGTCAGGCTTCATGCTCAAAATTGTCCAATTAAAGAAATAAAAAAAAATGTAAGCTCTGTCGGGAAAAAATGCAAATAAGGTGGCTCGGGGTTAAGATTTTGAGTGGTTTGCTGGTTAAAATTATGCTCTTGTTTATGGGGGAAATGGATTTTTTTAAAAAAATCTATATACAGTTGGGTGAATTAGGCAACCATCTATTATGTTATTGAATAACAACGTAATCCATCATAACGGCGGCGAGGCAGGCCAAAGCCATCCCAGATTCAGGGGACTCCTGCTCTTTCACTCTTTCTACTTTAGCTGTTGGAAAAACAAGAGTTTGGGGGAGTTGTCTCTTTTGCTCTTTTTGTTTGTTTCTGAAGGTGATGTCTCACGGTGCTTTCTTGCAACTTTTCATTTTGAGGGGCTGAGGTGGGGCTGCAGGAGCTGGGGCAGCTGTCTGTTTGTGTGCCTGCCCCAGGCACATCCCAAAAGGCTATTTACAGTGGATGCTACAGTGCACCCCCCCAGGGCCCCTCTTTAGAACTGGGGTGCTTATTCGCTCAGCTGCTGGCAGTGGGGGGCTGCTGGAGGCTCACAACTGAAAACTGCCCTCAGTCAAAGGGAGCTGCCGTGTTTGACTGTATGCTCCATCCCTGTGCATCCTGTGTGCCATGGCTGGTCCATGGCAGGGGGAGGCTGGGTGGGGGAGGAGGGATGAAACCTCAGCCTCCTGCCTGGATTCAGAGCCACACTGGGACCCGTCCCAGGTCCAGAGCCTCAGCTCAGCTCCTTCTCCCTCCGAGCCGGCACTCGCCGCTTCTCTCGCAGCCCTTCTGGGAGGGTGGAGGGGCATGCCCCTGCCCCCGGAACCCTCCTGCAGGTGCATCTCCCAGTGTCGGTCCAGGAAGACTGCCCACTGACCAAATGTCGCCTCTTCATTTCAAGCGGGTGGTAACCGAGATCGGGCGAACGCATTGCAGAGCGGCTGTTGTGTGATCACAAAGGAGTCTGATTCGACACAGTCACCGACGTTTCTGGAAACAGGGCTGGTTTCCTCAGGACCATCCCCCCTTCCAGAGCGCTGACGGTGGCCAAGCAACCTCAGGGGGTCAGGACATGGGAGCGTTTCCACCCGTGTGGCCTGTCATCCTGCCTCAAATTCTACCTTTTTGCTCCTCATTTCTTTTCACCCGAGGGCTTTTCGGGTTTTCAGAGGCTCCTGTTGCAAATCTCTTAAAGATGCAGCGCGGTTCTGTGGGGAGAACCCACGTTCAAGGCCCAGCTCTGCCAATTACTAGCTGTGTGATCTCAGAGCTGACAAAGCACACCTGTCTGAGTGTCAGGAGGCGGGCGTCAGGCCTGTCATCTGCCCGCCTAACATGGCAGTTGTGGGGTCTGAGGAGATGCTGTGTGGGGCACCAGCGAGGGCAGGGGGAGAAGCCCAAGCTGGGGTGGGGGGATAGGGCCTCTACGTGTCAGGGAGCTTCTTGGCTGACCTTAGCAACCGGGAACAGCCAGTCTCTCCAAAGAGGGGCTTGGAGGAGAAATTAGAAGGGGCCCTGGGCAGAACGTCTGCTTTGGGGCTCAGGAGGACTCGAGTTCAAATCTCACCTCTACCACCCACGTGGGCAAATCACTTAGCCTTTCTCTGCTTCAGTTTCTCTATTCATATAATAGTATGATTCTTTATGAAGAGGAAATGAAGACATTTAGACACAGTGTCCAGAACAAACTTTATGAACCAGAGAAATGCTAGCTTTTAGGAGTGGCAGAGTGGAGTGGACTCCTAGCTCTGCGACGTGGGGCAAAAAATGTAATAACTCTCTCAGAGACTCAGCTTGCTTATCTGTAAAATGCAGTCATACCACCTATTTTATGTGGTGTTTTGGAAGCAAAAGTGAATGCATGCTGGGACGCCTGGGTGGTGCAGTCGGTTAAGCGTCTGACTCTTGGTTTTGGCTCAGGTCATGATCTTAGGGTTGTGAGATCGAGCCCTGCATCAGGCTCCAAGCTCGTGTAGAGTCTGCTTGAGGTTCTCTCTCTCTCTCTCTCTCTCTCTCTCCTTCTGTCCCTCCCGCTAGGGCACTCTCTCTCAATTTCTCTAAAAATAAATAAATAAATAAACAAATAAATAAATCTTTAAAAAAGAGAGAGAGAATGTATGCAAAGGGCCTGGTACTAACAGAAGCTCAGTAGTTACTATTATTGTTGTTATTTTGAGCAGGTTTATCTTTTTATTGAGGGTATCAAATACATGGCAGCTACACGATGGGCCAACGGAGAAGTTATATAGATCGTTCTGTATAGACAGCCCCGGACGGAACGGTCCCAGCTTTCTCACTGATGATGGGAAGCTCCCCAGTGTCTCCGCCTGCCAAGTTATTTGTTATTTGTTTCCTAGCAGGAAATAATACAGGGAACTTGGCCACCATAGGCTGGAGTCTCACTGTTTTCTGGGAATCACCTGATGCCAGGATCTGCAACCTGAGTGCCTGGTCCAGAACAGGGAGCCCTGCCAGGCCCACAGACAAAGGCTCCTTTGGTCCCTCAACTGGCATTAGCCACCGCCTTGGTGGGGTGTCTGCTGATGGGTGTTCAGGTGTCATGTGACCATCCCTACTTAGAGATCTTCAGATAGAGACTTGGGCCATTTCTGGGCATTGGGTCCCATCCACGACTTTGTGAGCATTTACGAAAAATTACATTCTCACTATAAAATACCTCAACAGATTGAATAAATACCAAAGAAATCTGCCTTCCTCTAAGGGAGGAAGCCAGTGGTGGGGTGCCATAGAGAGAGCATGGGGCTGGGTCTCTCTCTGGTGACTTGGGCCCAGGGATTGCTGACTGCAGGGAAAAGAAGCTCTTTCCATTTAGCTCAGATAAAAAGCAGGGGTGGGTCCTATCATGAGTATTCAGGGGCAGCTCTTAGGACCCCATTGCAGGAAGCTCAGCCTGGCATCAGAACAAGTGGGAAGTCACCACCTCTCTCGGGCCCCTTGGGCAGCCTGTTTCCACAACTCCTCAGATACCTGCCCCACTCACCTCCCCACAGAAGACGACTTCCCCTGCCAGGCCTACTTTCTGCTCCTCCTCGCTTCATTTGCCCAGGGCCTTGGCTGACCTTGGCAATGATTCCAGACTTGACGCTCTCAGCTCCTCACCGCTCAGTGACATAGTAGAGACCAACGATCACTTCATTTAAATACCGAGGAGAGAGAGTCTGATTGGTTTAACTTGAGTCAGGTGTCATCAGCTCCTGGTTCAATCAGCTGTGATCAGGGGAAGGGGTCCCATCATGATGCCATAGCAGACTCTCTAGTAAGGGGATGTAGCTGGTAAAGAAATCATGAATATTTGGAACACTTGGTTAAGTTTTCTGGGTCTTACTTTCCTCAACTGTAAAAGAATACTAATTATTATTATATTGGTCATGAAGCATCAGATTAAATTATTTTGCATATGGAAACCAGTTGACCTCCACAGCCCCACTTCGGTACCTGTTCAGTCATATGTGGGCACATAATGATAGCCCTAACCCCCAGCTCATCAGCTAAAGGAAGTCCATTCTTCAAGGAAGTTCTCTAGGCTATTTCTGGGAACCCTGAGGAACACGTGTACGTTCCACAAGTCTACCCAAGGGCACTGGGGGCTACCCAGGTGGTGGGTTGTCATCCTTCCCAGCCTCCTTGTTCTGCATTATTGCTTCTTTTGAGCACGCTGGGCATCTGTTAGCATCCTCTTTTCCAGGCTGTTGACATTCAACCTTGTATATCTTTATCCCTAAAATGGATGTGAGTTCCTTCCTTCTGTCCCCAAAGCATAGCTTAAAGAGAATGGGGATGATATTTACAATCCCCCAGCTTTATTGAATTATGGTTGACAAATAAAACTTATATATATGTAAGTTGTACAACATGATTTTTTTTTAAATAGAAATGATGTAACTTCACTGGATGTTTGAGGACAACAGAATTTAACAAAAAGACAAAGCTTGGCCTTGTGTAGCTTCTACTGGGCCTTCATGGGGCCGGAGGACCCAAAAGGTACTCTGAGAACATTTTTGCTGAGGGGTTCAGGCCACTCTCAGGGAGAGGAAGAGCTCCATCCCATCTAGCCCCCAGTGCCCCTGATCCCTTTGCCAGGATTCAGCCCAACTCCCAGGAAGCCTGACAGTGGGAACCTCTGTTACCTTTGGAGGAAATGCCTACTCCACCTGACAGGTTGCTGTCGGACCCAATCGCAATCACCACAGACCTTTCTGGCTTCACCAAGTCTGGCTTCTTCAGTTTAAAAAGCCCCACAGGAGCAATTCAACAGGCTGGGCCCAGTTTTGGGGGCCAAGACTGCCTCTCCCTTCTTGCGGGGGTAGATCTTGGCACTCGATCACTTGTGAGCTCATTTTTGGTCAACAAAACAAACTAATCTCCCAAGAATATACAGTGATTTTTCAAGCATTGGACCCTGAAGTTCCAAGTTTTACAGAAAAAGAATTTCTGACTTTGGGATTCATCTGGAGAGTCTCCAGCTGACATTTGTAAATGGTATACATTAGGATGAGAACTAGCCTTACCATTAGGACCAAACAGGCTCAGTGATGTGGCCCTTTCTTAAACAAAGGGAGTGTCTGTTCCAAAGACAAATTCATTTTTCCCCTTCATAAACTACAGAGACTGTCTGACATTCCCAAAATGGCCGCTTTCCAACCTCAAATATTTAAAGCCCCAGTCTCTTCCAAGCGCCTTGTTCTAATAAATTGCTTTCTTTGATGCTCCCAGCAACTTTAGGAGGTAAGGTATTACTTCCTTTATTTTACAAACAGGGAAACTGAGGCTCAGAGGTGGGTGATAATTAGCCTAAGGCTAATCAGTTGCAGGGTGGGATTTGAACCCAGATTGGACTTTTGTCCTACCTCACCTTGTCCCAGGACCCTTTCCAGTTCCAATGTTCTGAGGTCCCGGTGATACCGGGAAGCTCCGAGCCTGGCATGTGGGAAGGCAGCCTGTGACTGGCAAGAGTTGAGGCCAAAGGATAGCACAGGCTCCCAGCTTTGTGGTGCAAATCAGGTCCGGTGCAGAATGGGAAGGTGGGCTTTTGTTCCAAAGTCACGAAGAATTCAAGACCACAACAGCAGAGCGTTAAACCAAGCACAGGTCCTTATAAGTGCTGGGTCCTGTGTGACCTGGCAGCCTGGACGAGTCGCCTTGCTCTTGGGAGGAGTGGGGGCTGCAGAGTGCCCTGGTGCTGGAGGAGACCAGGTGGTGTTCTGGGGAACGTTCTGCACCTGCTCCCCGATCCTGTGGCGGGCTTGTCAGAGAAAGCCAGAGACCCGACAGCTTGTGCGCACCAGATAATTTTTTTTTGCAGTTTAGCTGCTTTTATTTTCCCGTATCGCTGTTGTTCTGAATAATCTGTGTGGCTTTTGAAGAACTGGCTGGAACTGCTTTGGGCCTTAAGAAGATAGGAAGCGATTGGAGGCAAGGGGGCCTGGGGAGAAAAGTGGAGATTTCGTTTGGTGCTGCAGGTGTCCCCGGGTCCTGGGAGCTCCTGAGGGAGGTGCCTCGTGCAGGGCAGAGGCAGCGTGGAGGGGGTGGCCAGAGAGCTGTGCTCAGATCTGAGCTGCGGAATAACCCTTGGAAACTTAAAACCCAAGGTGGAAAGTGAGGAAGAAATAGAGAAAAACAAACCCCCAGCTCAACCACCAGCACCTGAATGAGGGGAGGCTGACAGCGGAAATGGTTGTGGGATTATAAGTGGTTAGCAAACCCTGCTGGAAGATAGGATTCCCCTAATTGCTTCCCCCAGCAACGGAGGCATGGGGGCCCTTGGCTGGGTCCCCCCCAGGAGGCAGGGTCTGCCAGGGGGTTTAATTCCAGCTGACACCTCCCCAGTTCTCAGTTGGCTGCTGTTTGACCTACACTTTGAAAGCCCGCTTCTGGCTTTCTAACTCAGCGTCTCTGGTATCGTGTGGGCAGCCTGGGTCTAGCCTTGGGGATGCAGCGGCTAACAGTTAGGTGTGGGCCCTGCCCTCCTAAAATTCTCAGTTGGAGGGAGAGCCAGAAAAATGAGCAGGCAGGGGTACAGACAGGGGAGACGTTGAGGAGAGCACGGAGGAGGGGTGCCTCCTAGAGAAGGCCTCTCCCTGGGGGAGCAAGATTCCTACAGAAATCTGAAAGAAGAGTAGAATTTATCCAGGTTTGGGGGATGGTAGGGGTGGGGGTGGGGGTGGGGATTCTGGGCTCAAGGGAAAGCATGTGCAAAGGCCAGGAAGTGAGAAAGAGGATGTTGTATTTGCACGGTGGACATGACTGTGAGGAGAGACCTTTCTATCAACGAATGTGGGTTGAGTGCCGCTCCAGGCTTCGGTACTGGTGAGCCAGCCTGCACGCTGGACCGTGCCTCTCTCCAGCACTTGTTTTTCCAACTGCAGACCCTTTCCTGCTTCTCTGTTCTCTTGATCCTTCCCATCTCATTCATTGACTGGCTTTCTTCTTTGGATTTACTCCACGTATTAGCAGAATCCAAATAACATTGAAAGAGGCAAGACAGATGGAAATTAATTTCACTTTCATAAGATTGTCCAAGAATAAGCAGTTGGTTGATAAGGTGGCTCCATAGAGGTGAGGACCTAAAATCTTTATCTCCACCATCGCTGAGGACTTGTTCTTGAATGCATGCTCCATAATGGCTCTCCACATGTCAAATTTCCATGAGGCAAGACAGAGAGACAGAAGAGCACACACTCTTTTCTTTTAAGGTCATGGCATGGAAATCACATGCATCATTTCTGCTCACACACCATTGGCCAGTGCTGAGTCATGTGACCACACCCAGCTGCATGGCAGTCTGGGAAATGTAGTCAAGCTGTCTCCCATGGTCAGAGAAAGCTCAGGGGTGAATGGATCTTCAGACAACAAGCAGTCTCTTTTCTGTTCTGTTTCTAGTTTTGATTTTGGAGATCTGTCTTTACAGATTAATATTGCAGTGATGATTCCTGTTTGGTTTAGCCCTGGGCTTGCCATCTCTCATGTGGACACTAGAAAGGCAGAGAACATCAATACTGGAAGGCTAACTATCATCCTTTACCAAAGCTAAAACTTACAATACACAGGGAGTAAAACATTTATTGGATATTTTAGGTCAATAAAAGTTCCTCTTCTAAGGGCAGGGCAAGGGAGTTCTGCTTACTTAGTTTTGTGGGTTAGATTACATGCAAAGTCAGTCCTCATTTGGGCCTTAAAAGCTCTCCATTGGGGAGAGAGAGTGAAGGTTGTGGACTTGCCCGTAGCCCTTAATCCAGGCCCAGCCTGAATTCCTCAGGCTTTGTTGATTTGAAGGACAGGGATGGAAAAAACTGATGGATTAACAAGGAAAGCTGGTGGGTGGTGAATGCTTTCCCTCAAAAGAAGCCTTTGGGAGCGTAAGAGGTGGGCTATCCCTGAGTGAACGGGTTCAACCGGACAGATGATCCAGATAATCCAATAAAACACCTCCTGTTTTTGTGACTAATCCAACTGTCATACTCCATCAAAAGGTGATTCTGAGTCTTGATGTTCACTTTCTGGTTTGCCTAGAATTAAATTTTTCATCTCAGCCCTCTCTGCAAGCTGCCCACTCACGTTCCAGATAATAACATACTAAGTAAGAAGAAATTAAGAAGGGAGCACGATCATTTCATCCACTCCAGAACCCAATGCTTATTGTTTGGGGTTTATTGGCAGCTTTGGATTATGCATGTCTCACGATTCCCTGCCCTCCTCGTCACGCTAGGTAGCATGGAGGTTATTTGTGTACGTGTGTCTGACTCAGAAGGAGACGATTTGAGGAACAAAACCCGTCGTGGTTCCCAGCCTTCAGGTTCGTGCCTGGCACGTGGTAAGTATTGAATCAATGTTTGTTGAATTCATTCTGATAACCAAAGTTGACTGTGGTTCCTTTTTGGTTAATCAACATTGCCATTGTCAGCAGCATGAGTTAGCAGAATGCCATGTTTCTGTCATGTTTTCTAGCTGTGACTCCAACCTCCCCTTCCTGCACCTTCCCTCCAAGAGTCTCTTGCAGCCTTTAAGAGTGGAAAGAGTGCCTATCAGAGGCTGGAATTGAGTCTGCACATCATAAAAATTAACCATATGGGACAATTGGCAATGTCTTGCCAAGTAAACATACATATACCCATTAACCCAGAAGTTGCCCTCTTGGATATTTATCCCAGAAAACTAAAAACTTCTGTTTAGACAAAAACCTGTCCATGAACGTTAGTAGCAACTTTATTCATAATGGCCTGAGACTAGAAACAATCCAAATGTCCTCCAATGGGTGAATGGTTAAATGCTCTCTTGTATATCTACACAGTGGAACACTCCTCAGCAATGGAAAGGAACAAACTTTTGAGATATGCGATGTAGTCGTCTGCTCGGGTTGCTGTAACAAAGTACCATAGAACCAAGTGGCTTAATCAACAGAAATTTATAGTCTTAACAGTTCTGGAGGCTGGAAGTCTGAGATCAAGTTGTCCATACGGCCTTCTCCTTCTGAAGGTGCTAGGGAAGAAACTGTTCCCACCTGTCTCCTAGTTTCTGGCAGTTCCTTGGCATGTGACAGCCCGACTCCAATCCTTCATGGTGTCCTCCCTATGTGTGTACCTGTGTCTCAATTTCTCCTTTTCATAAGGACACCAGTCCTAATGGATTAGGGGCCCACCCTACTCTAGTATGACTTACTCTTAATATCTGCAGAGACCCTATTTCTAAATACGGTCACATTCTGAGGTACTAGGGGTTAGGACTTCAACACGTGAATTTGATGGGGACACAATTCAACTCAACATGTCACAACATGGATAAGGGCATTATGCTTAGTGAAACCAGCCAATCTCTAAAGATTGCATGCTGCACTATTCTGTCTATATAACACACACAAAATGACAAAACTCTGGAGATGGAGAACAGGGAGATGTCTCCCTCAGGAGACAGGGACAAGAGTGGGGGGGGGGAGTCTATAAAGGGTAGCGTGAGGGAGTTTCTTTGTGGTGATGGAATGGTCTGGATCCTATTTGGTGGTGGTTATATGAATCTAGATGAGGGTTCAAATTGCACTGAACTGTGCCCCTCTCTCCGCAATATGCGGGAGTGCATATGAAAGCTGGTGAGTACTGAACAAGGTTTGTAGTCTAGTTAACAGTGTTGTACCAATGTCAATTTTCTGGTTTTGATATTGTACTCATTACATAGAGATGTTACCACTGGGGGAAGCTAGGTGAAAGGTTCACAAAACTATTCTATCTACCATTCTTGCAACTTCCTATATGTCTGTAATCATTTAAAAATTAAAAATAAACTTAATATGATTCCGTTGGGGAATGGGAGGGAGGAAATGAAAGACTGGGCCATGGTGAGAGTATTTATACCATGGAAGTCAGCAAACACTACAAATCAGGATGATGTTTCCTTCCCCAGAAAAGCCAGTCTTCAAGCCTAGGCAGATCCATTACAAATGGGATTTCTGGGGGTACATTAAGGTATCTCTCAATTCCCAAGGTGGATGGGAGGAGTTGGTCACCAACATAAAATAGTTATTATGAATGCCCTTGAGAAATCTGCTGTAGAGCTTGCTGTCTGTGTTACCATGGGTTAATTACTGTCTTCAGGTCTCCATTCCCTCCTCTGTAAAAATGAGGATATTGATGAGGTCTATCTTGTACCCTCAAAGCACTTCTCATATTAGCTTTTCTTTTTAAAGATTTTATTTATTTATTTATTTATTTATTTATTTATTTATTTATTTATCTGAGAGAGAGCATAAGAGGGAGGAGGAGCTGAGGACAAGAGACAAGCAGACTCCATGCTGAGCCTGGAGCCTGACACAGGGCTTGATCCCACGACCTTGAGATCATGACCTGAGCTGAAATCAAGAATCAGACGCTCAACCGACTGAGCCACCCAGACACCCCATAGCTTTTCTTATTGTACTTTTGGTTGCTACTATTTTTATTATGAGGTTCCTAGTCTCTATAGGAAGGTAGGCTTTAAGCAGTTGACCATCCAACTCTTCTGAGAGATAATCCAGTATAATGTTGAGAGGACAGATTCTAAAAATTTGTACCTGGGTTCAAATCCTTACTCTATTACTTATTAGCTGTATGACCTCGAGCAAGTTACTTAACCTCTCTGTACCCCAGTTTCCTCATCTGTAGGGTGGAGATTATAATAGTACCTACCTCTTAGAGTCACCCCGAGAATTACGTGAGTCAGTATGTATAAAGCACATAAAGCAGTGCCTGACTCATAGTAGGTACCGTTAGGAGTTTGCTATAATTCTTCTGAAAGCGATTGTACTGGGTTGAAGATTATCTCCCAAGAATTCATTACCTTCCCAGAACCTCAGAAATGTGACCTATGTGGAAACACCGTTCTTGTAGATTTAAGCAGGTAAGATGACAGTGCTGGAGTAGGGTGGTTCCCTAATCTACTATGAATGGTAAAAAGAGGCAAGACCCAGAGACACACACACACACACACACAGGGAGATGCTGTGACGATACACAGGGAGACCAGCACGTGATGACAGGCAGAGATTGGCTCGATGCCCCTGCAAGCCAAGGAAGGCCGGCATTGTGGGCAATGGCCAGGGGCTAAGAAGAGGCAAGGAAGCATGTTCCCCTCAAGCCATCAGAGAACAGATGACCTTGTCCACACTGTGATTTTGGACTTCTAACCTCCAGAACTATGAGACAATAAATTTTGTTGTGTGAAGCTGACAATAGTTGGGAAGGATGCAGAGTGTCTGGGGGCCAAACCCAACCTATAGAATATAGCTTTTGTTACAAGCCTCAGTTGGGGCTTGAACCAGGGTTTTGGACCCCAGATCCTAGGCCCATCTCGGACACCTTACTGTTAACACACCTCTGTTTCCCCAAAGCTGCCCTTCGCTTGCCCCATCCTCCAAGGGATCGAGGGTCTGCAGAGGTGCTTGGGCTGCTCCTTGGCCTCCCTTGTCACCCTCCCTCTGCCTCAGGCCCAGGCCTGCTCAGGGCCGTGCTGTGCTCCCTGTCTCTGCACACCAAGTAAGGCAGGCTCGGGGCCCCTGGGGGCTGGGTGCTTTTCCCCTTGTTTGTGTTGACTCTGAAGCCATAAGAGAGCCACGGGGAGAACGAGCTGAGCAAATCAGGGCTTAGAGACTGTTGTAAAAGTGGCCCAGGGAGACAATGCAGTGAGTGCTCAGGGGGCCCGAAGGCAGGACTTGGCCGGTCCTGAGCCCGCACACAGGCCTTTGTGTGCCTTTGTATTGACAGTTACCAAGCCCTTCAGTGGGCTGTCAGCGGGCTCAGAAGAAAACCCAAGCCCCCCACCCAGGCCCATGGGGCTCCAGCCTCCTCCTGTACCACTCGCCTCCCTCTCCTCTCCACTGGCCTTCCTTCGGCTCCGGGCACACCAAACCGTTTCCCACTTCCAGACTTTTCCACCTGCTGGATCTGCTGCCGGGACGCACCTTCACTCTCCCCAGGGCTGGCGCCTGCTCCTGCTGGAGGTCTCACATGAAATTGTCACCTCCTTAGAAAGGCCTTTCTTGGCCCTAACTAGACCTCCTTTTCTTCCCACCCCCAATTTTCCCTCTTGGCACCTTGGTGGCGTATTTGTCTCTGCACTGGGTTCGGAGCTCCATGAGGACGCGGGGCCCTTCGGCCTTATTTAACACCCCACGGCAGTGCCCAGCAGATGGCAATACCCTGGGGAGACGTGTGTGGAACCAAAAAGTGGGTGAAATATTTTAACACGTCGGCTGTTTAGATCTGACCTATTTGGATTTCTGATTTTAGATAACATACAAAAGCATCTCTGAACAAGGACAGAGAGGTACACACTGTTCTGTCAGCCGAGATTCTGGCTTTTTTCCCACTCTTTCCTTTCTAGTTGCTAGGACATAGGAATATCCATCACTCATATGCTGAATTCATTACGGGCTTCCATGGGTTTGAACTCTGGCGACTAAATCCCCCTGGGACCTTGTCAATATGTCTTCTTTTCCTCCATTTTGCTTCTCTTCTCCTCTCTCTATTTCTCTCCTCATAGCACGTGGCAGGTGTCCAGAATATTTGATGATTTTGCTTAAGAGATGCAGTGCTAACCTTCATTTCCTCTACTAATAAAGAGTACCTTGCTGACACCAGCTGCTAACTGGCAGCTATTGAACGTAAGTGGGTAACTCGGTTTTGACTCTAATCTCAACTCATTCATCTTATTGCTAAGATCTGAAGTCTCTTCTATGTTGAACGTTTGGTGTTGGAACAGTGACCCAAGGTTTTTGTAGCAGGAGAAGACGTCTGTGGGTGTGTTCTGGGAGGACCTCAGTGAGACGCTCTGGGATGAAATGAGTGGCAACCCGAGAAAAGGCAGGTGACCGTTCCGTACCAGATGTACAACTTCCAAGCCGAGTGGCTCAGGCGATTTCTTTGCCTCTTGGTTCTTCAGCTGCCTTTCATTTTCTCAGCTCTAAATGAAGATGTATCAAGATGCAGATGTCTGGGCACCTGGGTGGCTCAGTCGGTTAAGCGACTGCCTTCGGCTCAGGTCATGATCCTGGAGTCCCGGGATTGAGTCCTGCATCGGGCTCCCTGCTCGGCAGGGAGTCTGCTTCTCCCTCTGACCCTCCCCCCTCTCATGCTCTCTCTCTCTCTATCTCATTCTCTCTCTCAAATAAATAAATAAAATCTTTAAAAAAAAAAAAAGATGCAGATGTCTTCCAAGGCCAACGTTCCAGGAACCTATCACCACCTTACCTTTGTGGGGTAGCTCTGCCTTCTTCATCTGCTCCAGAAATATCTGAATAGAGCCGTGGCCAAGATACCCACGGGAAAAGCAAACCAGGTGGACAGACGAAAGCCCATTAAGCAACTCCTCTCTACTCCTTTCCGCCCGTGAATACAGTGCTTCCTTCCATTTCTTCTTTTCTTGGTTACTTTCATCCCAGCCCCCACCCTTTGCTTTCTTCTTCTTCTTTTTAAATTCAAACAGTGAGGAGAACAACCTTCCAGCTCAAGACTCAACACAACCATTAGGGCCTGTGTGGTCTGTTCCTTAGCCTCGGACTTTTCAGAACCGATTTGTGTGCTTTGGCCAAAACTTGCAAAGATGGTCGATCCCACAGGTTAGCTGTGCATAAAGGAGAACACTCTTGTCCTCAACGGAGTGCGACTATCGTGATCTTCTGTAAAGGAAATAGTGGTTGTTGTTCACATGGGCCCGGTTGTTTATAAGTAATTCATTCACTGTTGTGTTTATCAGGCAAGACTCCTTTAATTTTAGGGCTCAGGATCCATTTAGTTTTATAAGTTAAGCCAAACTCCTTTTTTTGCTGTGTCTTTTTTAATTCTTGGATAAAATCAATAAGCTATGAAATGTGTCTATTGAAAAATGATATGACCAAGCCCTCCCTGAGAATTCAGGGGTTAAAATGTGGTTTGAGGCTTAAAGGCCCATTAAGGTACTACTGGATTATGGTGAAAGCCTTCTGAATGTGAACTTTAGTGCGTTTTGTCTTAGAAACGTAATCCAGCATCAGGTCCTCAATGCACAGATGCCAAATACTGCTTGTAGAATTCATTATGCTGATGGAGGCAACAGCTTCGCATGGCAGCTTGAAAATATGACTCCTTCAGGCCTTACTGTTAGTGATCTGGAAAAGGAACCGTTTCCCCACCGGGCACTGGGAGAAAATGGTAACCTAATTATTAATGAGGAGTGTTAATAAATAAATATATGACATGGATAAATTACACATGGATTTTCTTAGGACTCCACCCTCTTGGTTTTGAAATACACATCATAAGATTTTTATTTCAAACTGAAGACACTCTCTCCTCAAGCTGAGTGTCCACATTTCTAGATGAAAAAACCAGGGTCCATGAGAGAACTGACTTGCCCAGGTCACCCGGTGGTAATGCCTTGCTCAAACTAGGAATACTGGGGCTCAGTGAATGTGATGTTTAGAACTTTTCAGAAGGGAAGTTTTAGCCCAGAACTTTTTGTTGTGGTTTCGTGGTGAAGGACTGTGTGAGAGAGAGGTGGTTATAGACTCTGGAGTTATAAGACCTGGGTTCGAGGCTCAGCTCTGGCACCTGCAGTCCTGGGTCATGAGGCAGACCTCTAACTGTTCTAAACTTTACTTTCTTCACCTGTAAGATGGGAATGATGGGGATGACAACTGAGGCTGCCTCATGCATAGTGGTGAGGACTCAGTAAAATAGTGTAGTAAAGCTTAGCTTCATATGTGGCAGGGCATTGGATGAAGTCATAGGATCATTGTGAGAGTGTTTTTCAGCTACATCTTGACCAATGCAAATTCATACATGGGGTCAACATTCTCAGAGAGAAATTAATGTTCTGTATTGTCATGTACTGCCATCAGTCTCTGTGTTGAATTTTTAGAGGTTGGTATCTGACATGTGGCTTTGCCCTGTATAGGGAGTTCATAGTGAAATTCTCAAAAAAGCATGTCTCACGATGGACTCTGAAAAACAAACAGGGTCCTAGAGGGGAGGGGGGTGGGAGGATGGGTTAGCCTGGTGGTGGGTATTGAGGAGGGCACATTCTGCATGGAGCACTGGGTGTTATGCACAAACAATGAATCATGGAACACTTCATCTAAAACTAATGATGTAATGTATGGGGATTAACATAAGAATAAAAAATTAAAAAAAAAAAAAAGCATGTCTCAGATGAGCCAAGATTGATGTTCATAATGGCCAGATGGGCATGTCATAGAAATTAAAGAATTTTTGAATATAAATGCCTGGCACACAGAAAGCAATGAACATACGTCTGTTGAATTAAATTACATTGAACAAAGAGGTAGGGAGGTCTTGCCACCAGATTTAATAGAACCCAGGAAACAGACGCTCCATTTAAGCCTCTTATCCCATGGAGCAGGGATGACAAGTACTGCTTTCAAAATCCATGCCCAGGGCAGACATCACTAATCCATCCCAGCACTCTCATCCTCCAACCTTATCTTTGTTTATATGTGTGACTCTCCCTCTAGGTGATGGGTCCTTGGAGAGTGCTTTATTTCTCACACATCACAGAGAAAAGATGTTTAATACTTGCAGAATGGATGAGCTCAGAGGGGTTTAAGAAGTTGCCCAAAGCTACACAGGAAATTTGGTACTCATTGAGTTTGATGCCAATTGAGAAATAGACACAGGAGCAGGCAGATGGAGAGGACAACACCATCTTTATTACCTTCATAGGGAAGTTGGAGGATGTGACTTGGGTCCATGGTAAGCAGGCAACAGTGAGCTGTTCCATGATGACACCCAGGTGGAGACGGACGTACCCTCTCAGACACAGGCAAGCAAGCCGGAGGTCCAAAGCATACCTCAGCTTAATGTTTCCCCCAAAAGCAGAGCCCAGTGGTTAAACTTAGGGACTGCAAGGGCAGAGCTGAAGCTCAGGACTCTCTGCAAGCCGGTGGATCCCAAAGAGAGGCAGAGGAAGGGGCGGGGCCACCGAGCTCTTTCTCCCCCAGCCCCATCAGTGAAGTAGCTCTTCCTCCTTTGGAGGGGACACGAGGGATAAGGAGGCTGGAAGTGGTATGTGATGCTGAGGGTTTTCCCCCAAAACACAAGGAGGAAATTAGTGATCCTCTAGTAGGCCCTGGGCAGAAAATCAAATGTTCACCTGATAGGGGTTTAGCACAGTACTGAGTGCACAGTGGGTAGACCACACATCCTGGCTTCTGGCCCACACATCACTGCGCTGAAATTCCTGTAAGAGGGTTGAAAATGCTACTCCTTGGAAGTAAATTAAGAGCTTCCAATATAGTTGGGTCCACTCAGTGTCTCGTCTTCCTTTCCCCTGCTTGATCATCTACAAGAAAAGGAAAAGCACATTTTGGAGGAGCTGAGCTCCCAGCGTGCATGAGGACACTGCAGCATGTCAAGTAGATATTGACTTTTGAGCTTGCA
Organism: Mirounga leonina; assembly: GCF_011800145.1. Classification (NCBI taxonomy): domain Eukaryota; kingdom Metazoa; phylum Chordata; class Mammalia; order Carnivora; family Phocidae; genus Mirounga; species Mirounga leonina. The sequence continues at coordinate 37,148,528 of NW_023270265.1, forward strand.
CTAGCGCAGCGTGATCAATGTATGCCATCCCGACCCTGCTCTTCACCTTGCGGAGCTGGCTCAGCTCGCCGCCACAACTTCAGGGGGCATGGGGTCAGATTGTTCTCCACTCCACAGCAGTGTCACGGCCCTCATCTATAGTATGGAGAGCTGTATAACACAGCAGAGAGAAGCCCCGCAGGGTCAAGGAGGGCCACAGTTTCTGCTCCAGCTGGGCCTTTGCAAAGTGCCTCTCTGGGCTTCTTTTCTTCTGCAGATCATGCTCTTCGCTGGCATCTTGCCTGCCACCCTGCCTGTTTTCAAGTCCGGAGAAATAACAGGGATGGTGATGCCCTGAGCTATTTGCCTCTGAGGAACATGTTGTTTATTGTGTGTGTGTGTGTGTGTGTGTGCGTGCATTCACATATTGCTGTGGCTGACTCTCCATCTGCTCTATCAAGGCCAACAGCATGGTGGGTAAGAACAACACCAGCTCTGGTGCAAGGCTATCAAAATTCAAACTTGACCATTTAACTCCTAACATTGGACAAGTGAGTGGCTCTTTATACTTCAATTTCCTCACCCATAAAATGGTGAGGATGACTCCTGTTTCTACAGTGTTTATGATGTATATAAAGAATTTAGTATTCAGCACACAAAAACAAAGTTTCATTTTTCCTGGTATACAATTAATACTGTCATTTCGGAAGGAATTTGAGATGTTCTACAAGAAGTACATGCAACAAAATATGTAATTAAACAAAAATTGTCAGTAAGAGAAAAATGGGAATGAAAAGAAACCATGAGGACTAAGGCAAAGATAGATTAGAACCACAAGGGTAGGCTGTGGTGGGAGAGGGTAGTGGATAAGGAAGCAAAGAAATAGAATTCAAAAAGCCAGAGGATAATATCATATATAGTTGTTATAATAAGTTGTCAATTTCCTTCTGAGCTTCCTGGCAGCCAAATCAAAAAGGGAAAAGAGTCAGACCATGTGGTGCAAACATAACTGAAAATTTAGACTGTAGAAGGATCTAGATCTAGGTCACTTACTTTCTTTCCTGAAAGTTGACAACATGGAATACTGGATTAACTATTATATTCTTTTTGGTGTGTGTGTGTTTGTGCGTGTACATGTGTGCACACATCCACGTGCATACCCTAAATAGTTGTCTGTACAATTAAAATTGTTCACAAATTGTCAGGATATTACCTATTATTTTTAAAGTCAGTGGTCATTTCATTTTGGCCAAGTTATATATGTCACATTGAAAGGTTACTACCTTCTATATCCTGTTGCCTATTTTGCTTCCAACCTTGAAGCAGTTTGTAAAGGAAAGTTGTTCTTCTTCACTCTGTAACTGAAGCTTTCCAGAGAAGCCCACTCACCTTCTTCCCACTGAAGACCAGGTGAGATGACCCAGGACTGTTTGTGGTATCATACCAGCCCCTCCTGCTCAGCCCCGAGTTGTTCCTGGAAGATTATGCCTCTCCTTGCCTTCTGAGCCTGAGCACACAATACGGTCTGCTTCCCAAGTGCAGTTCTGCTTTTGTGTCCTCCCAAGTTGGCTGTCGTGTTTGGTCCTGCTGTCTCTGCTCGTGGGTCCTCCTTCAAGTCTTGGGTTAGAGTGATCTTGGCGCCTTCTATGGTCAGTCTGAGAATGGGAAGTCTGATAAAGAATCATTTGGAACCCAATCCTGCAACGGGGCCCCATCCTTCTGGATCACCACGGGCATAAGGATTCAGACAAATGGGATGTAAGAAGATGTCAGAGGGGCGCCTGGGTGGCTCAGTCGTTAAGCGTCTGCCTTCGGCTCAGGTCATGATCCCGGGGTCCTGGGATCGAGCCCCGCATCGGGCTCCCTGCTCGGCGGGAAGCCTGCTTCTCCCTCTCCTACTTCCCCTGCTTGTATTCCCTCTCTCACTGTGTCTCTGTCAAATAAATAAAATCTTAAAAAAAAGATGTCAGAAGTCCATGTCGATCCTGGGAATACTGCTGGGAAGAGAAGTGTGGTAGATGGCTTCTCAAAATGGCTCTGGGTGTTGCCTCTTTCATGTCATGCAATCACACCCAAGCACCCGTTATGTGTAGCCCACAGATTGTGAGGGCACCATGGTTCCAAACACAGGTCTGCACTCGCTTCAGTGGAGTTGAATGAGTGAAATCCATTACCGTGTTTATGCTGAAGCCACGATTCCTACTGACAGCTCCCAGCCTGTGATATGACAGGGACACTAAGGCAGGCATGTTCCTGGGGGAGTCAGAACTCCTTTGATGGGTAACTTGGGCTGAAGGATTCCTCGGCAGCCTTGCCAAGTTTTCCTTAGACTACATGGCAATCTAAGATGCTACCACACTAATTAACTAACTAGCTAATTAACTTACTTACTAACTAATTTCTTTCCACTGTGGTTTGCTTGCTCTCCCAGTCTCTCCTGGCTTCTCTCACAGTTCCCCCCCACTGCCCCGTGAATTTCTTGCAGTTTGACCCCATCTTGGTGTCCACTTCTCAGAGGGCCAAGACTAGTACAACATCTGCAGGCTCGATGGGGCTGGATTTTTCTCTTTTTTTAAGATTTTATTTACTTATTTGACAGAGAGAGAGCTAGAGAGCACAAGCAGGGGGAGCAGGAGAGGGAGAAACAGGCTCCCCGCTGAGCAGGGAGCCCGATGCGGGGCTCGATCCCAGGACCCTGGGATCGTGACCTGAGCCGAAGGCAGACGCTTCACCGACTGAGCCACCCTGGCGCCCCCTCCCCCATGACAGGGCTGGATTTTGAAGATGTCTCCTCCACAGTTCTAACAAGGGTCGAATCGGGCTGTTGTCTGAGACTGTAGCTGGGGCTCTTGAGGAGAGTACCTGTACTGACATGAGGTTCCTCACGGCATGGCAGCCAGACTTCGATGGCCCCAAAAGGGGATCCTCAGGGAAGAAAGAGGAAACTATGTTGCCTTTTCTGACCTAGCTTCAGAAGGTATATGGCAGCAGTCTGCTGCATTCTATTGGTTACAAGTGAGCCACAACTCTGCCCAGGTTCAAGGGGGTGGGGGACAAAGACCCCAGCTCTTGGTGGGAGGCATATCAAGGTCACATCGTAGAATAGGACTTGGGATGGAAGATCCTGTTGGAAAAGACAGTCTGACAAATTAGATAAAGAACTTTCTATTGCTGTGTAGCAAACCATCCTAAAACTCAGTGGCTGAAAACAACAATTCTTTTTTTTTTTTTTTTTAAGATTTTATTTATTTATTTGAGAGAGAGAGAATGAGAGAGAGCAAGCACATGAGAGGGGGGAGCGGGAGAGGGAGAAGCAGACCCCCTGCCGAGCAGGGAGCCCGATGCGGGACTCGATCCAGGGACTCCAGGATCATGACCTGAGCCAAAGGCAGTAGCTTAACCAACTGAGCCACCCGGGCGCCCCAACAACAATTCTTTTATTCTGATTATCTCTAAACTTTCTAAGGGCTGACAGAGCTCAGTCAACAGGTTCTCACTTGGGGTCTTCATGCCTTTCCAGCAGCTGAGCTGGAGTCACCCAGAAAGAAAGGCTTCCCCCCGTACGTGTATAGTGGGCCATTCTGACAGCCAGCTGGAACCTCAGCTGGGGAGGTCAGCTGGAACAGCTACACGTGGCCTCTCCAGATGGCCTGGGCTTCCTCCCCACATGGCAGCTAAGCTCCAAAGAAAAACATCTTGAAAGACAACCTGCAAAAACCGCATGCCCTCTTATGATCTAACCTTAGAAATCACAAGGCATCACTCCCCACCCACCCACCCCCGCCCACCCCCCCACACATTCTACTCACCAGAAGCAAGTCATTGAAGCCAGCCCTTATTTAGTGGGACCTCTTGATGGGAACATCTCAGAGAATGTGTGGACATATTTTAACCTGCAACAAGGAGTGTTGCATCTGCCATTTGCAAGAAGCCTTTTGGTGCAAGTCTGTGGCAGATGGGCCTCCTGAGGTTCCACATTGGCATGCTGTCGTACTTTCAGAAGAACTGTGGAGGTGTGATGGACTCGGAGTAGCTTCACGGCAATCAAAGATGACCTTGTGCCAGCCTGCTTGGTCCTCGCCAGGTCAGTGATGGATTTATTGGACTCGTACCCCAAGCCACAGCCACGTGGTGAGTTGGTGAAAGACACAGAACTCAAATATTTATATCAAGACTGATGGTATCATGCCAATGTTTTCTTCCCCCAGTTAAAGCTAGAGGTTTCTTACCACCAACTGTGAATGTATATGTTTTAAAAACTCACAGCAGTTTCTTTGTGACTATCTGCTTTCATTCTGCCTTTCCATCCTCCGGGTCACACACGAAGATGTTTTTCAAGACGGCAAGTTAAGAAAGTGAAATTAAATCAGTGATATTTGCCACTCAGTCTCACTCAGCATCCTCGTTCCCTGGATGCTTCTGGGGGGAACTTGAGACCCTGCCTTCAGTGTTCCCAGGGTGGCAGGGAGGGGGCGGTAATGAGAGAAAATGTAGATAGCTCAGCAATTCCATCAAAAGCTTCCCTTCCTACCAGTAGTATTAACGATTTTTTATTTTTCGCTTGATGACGTTAAAAGCAAGGCAATGATTAAGGTAAAATATATTAATGACACCAAGATTCTGCCTTGCTTTACTAAAGTCAAGAAAAACTCTGAAGGCAGTATTATTTATTTATTAATAAAATGGAATTGAATTAGCAGTTATGTTTTTACATCTTCTTCTCCTAAAAGACAACATCCTGAAAACCACGTCTGAAATTACCTTTAATTTCACAACTGGGGACACTTGAATCCCATTTCTGCAGTAGTGCTGTTGTTAAGACATTCAAAGGCTGACTCTCATAACATTTACCGATGTGATTCCAGCATACAAGAAAAGAGAATTGTTATTGCTTTTTACTGGTGACAATAATTCACATTATGTTAAATGCTGAACAGACCATAACTGCTACAAATAAGCTAATAGTATGTTTCCAGAAAATCTGGCAGAGGCTTCATTATTTTGAAGTCATGTTTTCAGGGGTTTTTTTTTTTTTTTTGGTGGAGATATTTATTCTCTGTGATAGATATCTTTTGTCTCCCTTAGAGTTTCCATATGCATATATGATTGTATCCAACAAAGAAGGTTCCTAGATGCTTTTATGGGGTTCTCTGGGTGACATGATACCCTGTTAGGGTTCCTGACAATCCAAGGGCACTTCTCCAATCACACTTGCACTCTGGTGCCTCCACCCTGTGGCTCTGACATCCCCAGGTATCAAGAACTGCTGTTTTCGCTGTGAATTGTGTGAGACTGATGAATCACAGACCTGTACCTCTGAAACAAATAATACATTATATGTTAAAAAAAAAAAAAAAAGATAGTAGGAAGGCAAAAATGAAGGGGGGAAAATCGGAAGGGAGATGAACCATGAGAGACTATGGACTCTGAGAAACTAACTGAGGGTTCTAGAGGGGAGAGGGGTGGGGGGATGGGTTAGCCTTGTGATGGGTATTAAAGAGGGCACGTACTGCATGGAGCACTGGGTGTTATACGAAAACAACGAATCATGGGAACACTACATCAAAAACTAATGATGTAATGTATGGTAATTAACATAGCATAATAAAATAAAATAAAAAAAAAAGAACTGCTCTTTTTTTTTTTTAAAGATTTTATTTAGGGCGCCTGGGTGGCTCAGTTGGTTAAGCAACTGCCTTCGGCTCAGGTCATGATCCTGGAGTCCCGGGATCGAGTTCCGCATCGGGCTCCCTGCTCAGTGGGGAGCCTGCTTCTCCCTCTGACCCTCCCCCCTCTCATGTACTGTCTCTCATTCTCACTCTCTCAAATAAATAAATAAATCTTTAAAAAAAAAAAGATTTTATTTATCCATTCATGAGAGAGAGAGAGAGATGCAGAGGCAGAGGGAGAAGCAGGCTCCCTGTGGAGCAGAGAGCCCGATGTGGGGCTCGATCCCAGGACCCTGGGATCATGACCTGAGCCGAAGGCAGCCACTTAACCGACTGAGCCACCCAGGCGTCCCAAAAGAACTGCTCTTTTGAAATACAAGGCAGAAGCTGGGGAAAGGGGTAGTGTTGAGTATATTTATCTTCTCCAACTCCACAGGTGGTTCTGGGCCATTCCTAAAAACCCTGAGTGGACATCAGTGGAAAGATGATGAAAGAAACGGACCTTATAAATCTCAGCATTTCGAGGAATTGTGAAGCCCATGCCCCTCATTTTCCTCATGAGAGGTGAAGTGAGTTTCCTTGGGAAGCCCCTCAAGGATGCAGCAGAGCTGAGACCACAACCCCAGTCTGTAAAGACCCAGGACCTGACTTTGCCCTTGAGCTCAGTTCTGTGTTTGTGGTTAGAGTCCTATCGGGCCAGTTCTGTCGTGCTGAGACCTGGATGGGAAGCAGGGCAGGGCATTCTTCCCCAGGCTGATAGGCATGAAGTGGAACAAGAAACACAAAGAAATGAAGGAAAGGAACAAGAGACCACAGCCTCATAGAGATCCTGATCCCCAGGATGCATTAGAAACAGCGTGTCTCTGACACTCAAGTCAGAACGGAGAAGCTGGGCCGATCGCTGGCAGATGCCATCTCAAGGCTTATTATTCTGTAAACCCCGAGCAGCCTGCTTTGCCTGCTGGTCTGAATTCTGGGTTCTTGGAAATGCCTAAGGAAGAGGGACGTTTTTAGAGCAAAGTGCAGTTTTGGGGAAACACAAAAATGAGCAGCGAGCCACCTTGGGGGCCTCCGTGTGCTTGCCTTCACACGAAAGGTTGTCCTTTCTTGCTACCTGCAACAGCAGATTGTCCTCTCCAGCTGGCTTCATGCGCTTTGTTCTCCAGGTTTCAGAAGAGAATGGGAGGCCTTGTAAAGCTGTGGCGAGGCGTGGCTGTCGCTGGTGCTGTCCCAGTGCAGAGGAGAGGCAGCTGCGTTGAGTCCTGCCTGACTGGGCAACACAACTGTTTTATGTGAGCCCTCTGGATAAAGTCTGCGCTCGGATGCCTGACAGGCCAGGTCCCCGCCCTGCTCTCGCAGAATGCCCGGTGGACGGCTGCTCGGCCTCGTCTGTCCTCCCATTTTCGGTTCCAGTGTGCCCAGCGCGAGCCGCCCTGCCCTCCTGGCCACTGGTTCCCGCCTTCTCCCGGCCAGTCTCTCTGCCGAGATGCCCGCCCTCCTGCCGCTTCCAGTCCTTCAGGACTCAACGTCCGGCCGCCTCCCATGGAAGCCATCTCTAACGATGCCCTCCCTCCCTGCAGGGATGACAGGGACAAGGGAGCATCCAGACATTCTCAAAACCGCAGAGTTGAAGGTTGTAGCTTCAGCCAGCAAAATATTTTCAAATTAAGTCACAGCCCTGGGACAAACACCAAAATGAGAGCGTGGCCATCATGCATTTGCTATGACCTCTGAATGGTGTATGTTCCCCGCTTTGAGTCCTTGCATATGCACAAATTTGGTGGGTTCAAATGTCCTATGGTAGCCAGTCCCACAAAGGCCCAGTAACTTTAGATAGAGCTCCTGTAATTCAGTCTATAGAAAGAGGCAGGTCTGGAAAAAGATTGTTTGTGCTGCTGTTGGCCCGTTGAGCTTCCAGGAACCAAGCTGATTAAACACACACACACACACACACACACATATGCACACACACAGCCACACCCCTAAGAGTTTCTGAGAGAGCTGGAATGCCAAAAGTACCCCTGACTGAACAAGACAGTGATTATCCAAGATGTAAAACGACCTTGGGTGTCCACTTGCTGTGGGCTGGAAAAGCATGCGGAGAAAGCCGTTCAACCACCAAGATGGGCATATTTTCCAATGTAGGGTAATGGAAAAGGAAGAGAGAGTGTGGTCAGGAGCCATGGAGAACAATACGCTGCGGAGCTTCTCCCAGGAATCATGACCAAGGTCTAATGGAGAAGCATTCCTGACCCTCCTTGTAGAGTTTCTCAACATTTGCTGAGAGAGATTTCAGGACTGCAGTGAACCACTCTTAGTCAAGGTTCTCCATAGAAACTGAACCAAAGGAGACATTATATATTATAAATATTATAAGTATATAAAAATTATATACATGTTGGCTCTCTCTCACTCTCACTCTCTCTCTCCCAGGGAGAGAGAGACAGAGACAGAGACAGAGAGAGAGAATTGGCTCATGCAATCCTATAGGCTTAGCAAGTCCAATATCTGCAGGGTAGACCGACAGGCTGGAAACCCAGGGAAGAATTGCTGTTCAAGTCCAAAGGTAAGTCTGCTGGCAGAATTTCTTGCTTGGGAGAGGTCAGGCTTTGTTCTGTTAAAGCCTTTAATGGATTGGGTGAGGCCCACCCACATTGTGAGGGGTAATCTGCTTTATTCAAAGTCCATCAGAAACACTTTCACAGAAACATCCAGAGAAACGTTTGACCAGATATCTGGGTACCATGGCCCAAACAAGCAGACACATCAAATTAATCATCAAGACTACTCACTGAGTGCTGTTTTCCATTCTTCCCTTTCCAGCTGAGGGTGTTTGTTGTAGCTCTTTTATTGCTGTAGTGTGTTGTGCGTGTGTGTGTGGGGGGGGGGGTTGGAGTGTCAATAATTTGTCTTTTGGTTTATAGTTCTCAAAGCAAGACTAGCCACATCTAAATCTGATATAGATCATAAGGTCCTTGGCTTTAAGCCTGATGCCATGATTGAGTGAGGCTTTTGAAATGGTTTAGGGAGGAGAAGTGAATATATTTTTTTGGTAGGAGAAAAGTAAATATTTGTGACCAAGAAGGTAGACTGTAGCAGATTGGATGATGATACTCAACTGTATTCACTCTCTCCCATTCTCTATCATGTAGTCCTGTCTCATCGTCCTTGGTCCTACCCATTTGGCTTGCTTTGATCAATGCATATGAGCAGATGTGACACTGTGCCAATTCTGAACAGACTTTAAAAGGTATCACGTGCTTTCACTTGTCCCGTTGAGCATTTGTTCTTCACCACAAGGACATGAATGAGAAGACACAAGTTGCTAAGTTAAGCTTGTCACAGCAAAGCCCAGCAGACCTCAGTGAGGCCACAGCTAATCCACAGCCCTCACTGTCCCTGAGCAGGAAATAAATGTTATTGAAATCACTGAGACATTAGGGATATTTGTTACTGTAGCAGAAGCTGACACATACAATCAGTGTAGCTCACTGATTTGGGTAATCCAGACCAGGTGATCAAATCCTCCATTCCAAACGGGAAGACTTTAAGAATTATGCAGATACTACCCCAATTCCTCACCCTATTTTGGCCTTATTAAAAGAACAAAGATATTTTAAAGACATATTAAAGGCTTAAGCTATATTCTTGGTACAGAATTTTGGATGCTATTGTAAACTCTGGAGAATTCAATATGGAAGGCTTACGGATTCTGTGTAGAAGGAATGAAGACAGTCAGTGGCTATCAAGCTACTAACCACTCCCCAGGCAGCATTTCCAGTTGAATCGCCCTGATGTCAAAGCACTAGGTGACCCAGGATGACCTTCAGAGGGAAGTATCTACTTCCTCTTGTGCTTTGTCCCTCCTCCTTCTGTTGGTGTTTGAGCTTGATAAAAAGGAAAAGAATTTGGGGCTTCTCTTCTTAACTGTGTCAACAAATTCCAAAAGCCATCTTCAACTAGAAATAAAACTTGAGAAAGCACAACCCTAGCCTAAATCACTTGGGTAACTTGTTTTCTGGAAATGATAGAAAGTCTGAAATCCCATTCATTTTTTCCTATTTCTTCCTCCAGCTCTTTACTTAGTTTCGGCTGGGAAACTAGTCATTTTCAGTTCTGATCCCGAGGCCCCATTCCTCCATAACTGAGTTTAAGTTCCCAGCTCTGTGGGAGGATATAAAATTATTTTTGCTATTATAACTCGGGTTGAGTTTTTTTTTTATAAATGTGAACATTCATTCTGAGCAATAAAAGACTCAAATTCACAAATACAAGGAGTGACCTTGCACAAACAATCATGATGCTGGATCTTATACAACCCATCTGGATATTTTAAGAGCAGAGCAGACCAAGAGTGTTCATGTAAAAGGTTAGAGAACTAGGTTAAAGAAAAAAGTCTCCTTCTCATCAGTGTGACTCATCCACCCTCCCTGGGATCAGCAAAATGACTCAGACTTTCAAGTAGGTGACAATGCTTATAGAAAAATATGACCTAGCGGTTTTCATCAGGACTTCTCAGTTGGCTGGTTGTCACTCTTTTGATTCTCCTGTCCCTGAGGAATTTTGGGTATTTTGGTAGGGTATTTTGGGCCTTTTCACAGAATGGTCCAAAGGACCCTGCTGACAGTTCACAAGTAACCCTCTGAATGTCTAGATTCCAACCTTAACACTCAAAGGCTATAGAAAGAATTGAAGGAAATTTCTGATTAAACTCCCGGGAGAAATCAGGCCCCAAGGCCATATGCACAAGCCCACAGGGTCTGCTTAGAGCCGACCTTACTCAGATCCAGAATCAGTGTCAGTCTTAAGCCGAGGTCGGCTCTAAGTGCACAGCCAAATTCCCAGGCTCTGTGGCTGTGCCCTTTGCCTCTGTTTCATCTATCTGGAGGCAAGAGGCTTTGGTTTGCAGAAAGGGGCCACCAGGAGGCTGGGATTTCATATCAGCTTTGCTCAGGCCAGCTGGGTCACTTTAGCCTGATTTCTTTTTGGTTCATGTTCTTCATCAGCTGAATGGGGATGATCCTATCAGTCTCCTTTGGTGGGTTCTAGTCAGAAACAGTAAGATAATGTGCTTGGAGCCTTTGGAATGTTATGGAACACAAAGGCACTCAAAATTTCAGCTATTTATGCTATTGAAGAGAGCCCTGGCTATTAGGTAGGTGGATGGCTTTCAGGCAATTTCTGCATCTACATGAGGGAGCTCAGGTGGCTTATAGGTGGAAGAAAACAACACCGGGATTAGATTTGGTGGACATACACGTGCCCATGATAACTTCCCTAAAAATGGCAATTTGGCCGAGGCTCAAGGTGGTATGCTTTGGCTGCACTTGAAAGCTTGGAGTTTTCTCAGTTCCCACTACGAGCTCAGGCAGATCCAATCCTTGGGTTCTCTCTCTCTCTCTCACTCTCTCTCTCCCTTTCAGCCACAGCCCTGTCATCTATCCAAGGACAAATCCTAGGCTCTGTCTCTCACTGGCCAGATGTAAGGAAAGTGTTGCTCCTGTCAAATTGGGCCCCATTTTGCTGTACTTAATGCTGGTTAGGCACATCCAAACGGAGCACAGTTTTGAAGCCAAAGATCTCAAAGAGTAAATCTTTGCAGAAGGGCCTTTGTAAAGGGACAGCGAGGGGGATAAATAAAGGCATGCTCCCCACATTAAATCTTTATGAAAATGCTTCTTACCCTTATATTGCACCTCATCCTTGTGCCGCTGACTTCTCCCCAACCCAAGCCACTTCTCTCTCTCGTATCACTGCCCACCTACCCATCTCTATCATGTGAGACACTCTCATTCCCCTGGGGATTCTCCTATCTGCATACTACCTATTACCGAGGCAAAGAAATGGCATCAGCAGAGATTTGCCTGGTGGTGGTGGTGGAGGGGACTGAGGTCTGGGGATTTTGGGAGGAGGTCTTTGATTTACCGGTCATGGACAACTCTGTCACCTCCACTCTCCACTCCACTTCTGATGGACCTGGTGGCAAGGTGACTTCATTATTTGCTCTGTGGATCAGAACACAGAGATGTCAGGCCCTGGCAGAAAGTTTGACATGGGCAGAGTTTGACATGTGGGCCCAGGACCACAACCTGCAGCCTCCCAACTACGCATCCTCTTCCCGACTCCGCCATTCTGTAAACCGTCTACAGTGAGGATCCCGAGGACCAGGGGACAGGTTCACCTGGCACTTAAAGTTAGATGCAGGAGCTGCTTCTTCTTGTCAACCAGCACAAAACCCTACACTAATCACACTTGACACTGGGTGATACTTTCCAATTGGATGCAGTTTAGAATTCTTAAAGCATTTTTATAGACACACTTTCTTTGATCCTCCAACAGGTCTGTGAGGTAGTCCCATCTTTCAACCATTCAACAAATACTTGCTGAAAGCTGTGTTGAGGGTGACTGAGGGGACATAAGGCTTTTACTTTTAAAACCAGGACAGTCTCAGGCAAATTGGGACAAGCTGACCTTTCTAGGCCTCGGGCCTGCCCCTGCCCCCCACCCCCCAGGATGAACAGGACGGAAACAGCACCAGCACCCATGGCGTCTACATGCTGGTTATTTTCATGCTTTTGATATTCTGCTGGATATGGAACTGGGTTGATGCAACCTGAAGTTCCGAAATGTTAAATTATCTTCATTCTTTAGATTTCCGTCTCATTCATTAGTCCCAGAGCTAGACCCTGCATAGGAAAAGACAGAGAGGTAAATTATGTGTCATCTGGCTTTTAAAGAGCTTATGACCTAGTGCCGGTGGGGGTGGAGGGACATTAGGAAAACAATGACCTATGGAGTTTTGGGTCAACTCTTTAAGGTCTGCTGCTCCACTCTGGTTTTTTTTTTTTTTTGCCTCCTCTTTTGATTCCTCTGCTGCCTCCTGCCCATCCCCCCAGGCATCATCTACCTCCTTCTCTGACATTTCTCCCTCCTATCATGGCCTGATCCTCTCCCACATCTTCAATGATTACCTCTATGTGGATGCCGTTTATTAAGATTGAGATTAAAATAACAAAACTGCTTAACCGCCTATTGTGTCCTTTTGGTGAGAAACACTCTGATATCAAATAGACCTCCCAAGAAATCCCTCCTGGGGGAGATGATATGCCGACCAAGAGATAAGAGTTTCTGTCCGATTGTCAAGAACGTCATTTGATTGCTTTTCTGGGACACAAGAGCTTAGGGCAAATTTGGGCGGCAGGAGGCAGATTCTTTTGTGTCACAAAGCTCCCTCTAAAAGGCAACCACTTTTCCTACACTTTTCAGAACAACCAGGAACCTTGCTAATTGAATAGTGTCCCATTATGTGACCAGATCATGCATTTCCAGGAAGGAGAGAGTAATCCAATTTGTGTTGAAATGTCAGCCCAAGCTGCAGATACTCTTTTGGTATGAGCTGTAGCATTTTCTTTGGCTGTTGTCAACAGTGTGGTTGCTTAACTCTGAAAGCTATCTACGGCATTTGGCATGGATCCTCATCTTGAAGAAGAAGAATGACTCTCAGCTCATTGTTTTTCTGAGGAGTCATGTTTTCTGGTTTTCTCTGGCATAATGGACTGGGTGTTTTGAAGGGGTGGATTAATCTCTCCCTAAACTACATGAAAAGCCTTGTAGAAAGAATGATTGTTGTCACCCTTTATTTAGGGTGTGGTTGTCATCCTGTATAAAACTGTGTCCAGTTGTTTTGACTCTTTATTCATTCATTCTTCCACAAACATCCATGGAGCGCTTTCTATGCGCCAGACATCCTTTTGGGTGCTGGGAAGACAGCAGAGAACAAGTCATTCTGACGAGGTGACATCCAAGTTGAGATCCAAGTGATACAAAGGAGCCAGACATGCAAAGATCTGGGTGCAGAATGTTCCAGGCAGAGGGAATAGCAAGGGCAGGCCCCAAAGGAGAGAAAAAGCTTGGTTGGTTTGAGTCAAAAAGAAGGACAGTGTGGCTGGAACAGAGTAAGCATGGGGAGACAAGGTATGTGATGATGAGGTCCAAAGCAGTGGACAGGAGCTGGATGACATTGGGACTGCGGATTTTATTCTAAGGGCAGTGACAAGGCACTGGAGGATTTTCAAGTAGGGAGAACGAAGGGTCTGGTCTGATTTTTAAAGGAGTATTCTGGGTGTTCTGTGGGAGAATGGGTTGGAGGGGAGCAAGAATGGATCAATCAAGAAAAATACTGCAAAATTCCAGGTGAGAAACAATGGTGGTTTGGAACAGAGTAGCGGCAGTGGAGTGGGAGAACTGGTGATAGATTCAAGACATATTTGGGCGATAGCACCTGCTGATGGATTGGATTTGGGGTGTGCAGGTAGGAGAAAGGGCAAAAGAAAAATCAAGAATGAGTCCTGGGCTTCCGGCTTGAGCAAAAGGGAGGATGGCGACACCATTAACAGAGATTTGGGGAAGGAATCTTTAAGTTGGATCGAGTCTCCAGGCACTGCTTCCACCTTCAGTATGCTGCTTTTCTTGAGCCAGTGATACATGATCCTTTTGGTTTCATGTTCTATCAACATGAGAATAAATTTCTAGTAAACTACAAGAAGCAGTGAATTGAGACTCAGAAATGATTTCCTTACCAGGAAGACAGGAAGACTAAGAAAAAAAAAATACTGAGCATCTATTGCATATAGAATGAACAGAAAATTGCCCAAGATGTCATTTTTGAAGAACTGTTTTAATTTTGTTATCTCTGACAGTAAAAACAGTGATGATACCCAGTATTCAGTGCGTGTGTGCCGTCAGGAATGGCTCAAAGTGCTTTATATAGATTATTTCATTTAGTCTTTTCATGACCTAGGAAGTAAAAGAAATTTTACCCACTTTTAGATGACAAAATTGAAGCTTAGAGAGGTAAAGTAACTGTTCAAGGTTCCACAGCAAGGATGTAGCAGAGCCCAGATTGAAACCCAGGTTTCTGATCCCTGGCCTGTGCCCCTAAGCACCCCACATCCAGTTCCCCTTGGACTATTGGCTGAGATCCCTTGCCTAGCCTCAAGGCTGGGATAAAGGTGTTGTCACAGCTGGATGGACATCCAACTATAGGCAGTTGGGTGCCTCTACATCATGTTGACAGTTTACGGTGGTGATTACACTCCATCTCTCATGAGCAGAACATACTATGGGTGTTAATAGGGACAAGGAGAATTCACTATGGACTGAGGCTGCTGGGAAGGCCTTTTGTTGGAAATGGGCTAGACCCTCCCACCCCAGGAGAGAATTTGGAAATGTTTGGAGGCATTTTTGCTTGACCCAGGGACTGACATTTAGAGTGTGTGTCTGTGGGGAGAGGGAGCAGAAATGTTAAGGACCTTGGCATGCATAGATGAACTGTCCCACCCCAAATGCCAAGAGCACCATTGAGACCCTGGGCCCTTGGGTGAGTCTCTGAACTTTAGATACTGTGTGGGGGCATTTCTCTTCTTCAAAGAGGCCAGAAAATCTTGATGGTTGTTGGCTGTGCAAACAGAGCCCTGATTTAGGACTTGGACTGACGACCTACCTCTGCCTTCAGAGATCTTATAAAACCTTGGACAAACTGAGGTAAGTTTGGGGTGTCTGGTGGGGCTGAGGTATATGCTCCCTTTTTCTCCACTTTTTTTTTTTTTTTTTTTTTTTGGCCGGTAAGACGAGTACTTAACTGGGAAGCTACAGCTGGTATAACTGGAATTACAATCCACTTGAGAGTCCTTAATGAAGAATATCTGATTATACAAGGAAACTAGAATCTGTTTGTTTTCTGTTCATTTAATTTGATGTTTTAATGATGCTGCTAGTTATTTGAAATATTCTATTTCAATACACCCTTTATTTATTGTACTTGTACCCTGAGGCATGCTGGCAAAGAGTGACATGTTTAAAAGTCTGCCCTCAAATAATAAATTTCCCTTGGAAACCAGGAGCAGGAAAGTTTTATATTAGGAATGCTTTAGAATATTTTTAAAAAATCAGTCCAAATTGGATTTCAGAGATAAGTATAGGAGGACTTAAAAAAAAACTAACTTAATTTTTAGGTGGTTTTTAAAATATAAAAACCTACTAGAAATAGAGTAATGTTGTGGGTCAGATAAATGGAGATGGTGGACTTCAGTTCCAGTTGTTGGGAAGTAGAAAATTAATAAATAAGTGTCTTTGAAGGCACGGCATAACTGGTTTTATCCCTCTCCTTCCCATTTTTAGTTCAAATCAGTTGGGACTATTTGTGTATTTGTTTACCTCCTTATAGGCTCTCTCCCACTCTGAGTTGCAAGCTCTCCAAGCACAAGAACTTTATCTGTTCATCCCGTCCTAGCACTCAAAGTCTGGCACATTGTAGTTGTTCAGTAAATGTTTGCTCAGTGTGGCAGGCTGAATAATGGGCCCTGAAATGTCCAAGTCCAAATCCCCAGAATCTGTGGATATGTTATGTTACATGGCAAAGGGGAATTGAAGTCCCAGATGGAATTAAGTTTGCTAATCAGCTGATCTTAAAGGAGATTACCCTGAGCTATCTGGGTGGGCCCAATGTAATCATAAATGTTCTTTTTTTTTTTTAAGATTTTATTTATTTATTTGACAGAGAGAGAGACAGCAAGAGAGGGAACACAAGCAGGGGGAGTGGGAGAGGGAGAAGCAGGCTTCTTGCGGAGCAGGGAGCCTGATGTGGGGCTCGATCCCAGGACCCTGGGATCATGACCTGAGCCGAAGGCAGACGCTTAACGACTGAGCCACCCAGGCGCCCCAATCATAAATGTTCTTAAAAGTGGAAGAGGAAGGCAGAGGAGGTCCTCTCCTCCAATGTGGTATGAGAAGAACTCAATCCTTTTTTGTTGGTTTTGAGGATGGAGGAAGAGGGTTGCAGGCCAAGGAATGTGGGCAGTCTCTGGAAGTTGAAAAAGGCAAGGAAATGGATTCTTCCCTAGAGCTCCCAGAGAAGAACTCAGTCCTGCCAACATCTTGATCTTAACCCATGAGACCCGTGTTGAACTTCTAACCTACAGAACTGTAAGTTAATACATGCGTGTTGTTTTAGGCAACTAAGTTTGTGGTAAACTGTTACGACAGCAATGGCAGTGAATGCACCCAGTGAGTGAACCCCAGCCCCATTTACCCACCTACATGTAATAAGCATTTATTGGAAGACCTACCATTCATCTGTAGGTTCTGTGGCAGATGAAGAAGAGGCACTGTGGCTAATCACAGAGCCTCTTCTCACCACAGGGCCTTTGCTCCTGCTATTCCCTCTTCCTGGAGCTCTTCTTTCATTTTCTTATTTAACTATATCTGCCAGACTAGGAAAAGCCTTTCTTAAACCCTTTCAGTCGCTGAAACTTCTCCTTGGAAGCATTTATATCAATTATGATATTTTAAAATGTATGTAATTGTTTTTAACTTTTTCCCTGTGAAATGTAAAAGATACAGAAAACTACATAAAAAGTGTAGCTTCATGGCTTATCAGAAAGTAAATAACATTGACACCACTATTCAGCTTAAGAAATAGAACTTTGCCAATAGACCCTGCAGCTCTACAGAAGGGGCCTCCCTCCAAAAGTCACCACTCTCCTGACATTTATGTTCATCTCTTCCTTGTTTTATTACCTTCCTCCTTTTTTGTTTTATTACCTGAGATCCTCCTTTTTGTTTCATTTTGATATGTCTTTTAAGTTTTTGTTTATCAACAGATTCCTCCTTGGTCTCTTTCCTCTCTTTGCAATTTATTTGTGAATAAACTCAGTTTGTCTGTTCTGTAGAGTTTCCCACAGTCTAGATTTTGCCAGTTGCATCCCCTTGGTGTGTTTAACATGTTCCTCTGTCCTCTGAATCTCCTATAACTGAGAGGGGGCTCTTAAGACTTGATTGGATTAAGGGCCAATTCCCCCCACCCCTCCAGGGGCACGGGCCAGCAAGACTACTTCATAAGAGGTGATATCTTCCTCCATCAGGAGGTATATAATGTCTGGTTGTCTCTTTCTTTCATGTTAGTGGTCTTTGATGCTCAACATCTAGATCCATTCATTCATTGTTAAGGGTTGCAAAACAGTGACATTCTATTTTTCTTTCTTTGTTTATTAGCGAGAATATTTCTTTTTTGTGTGTTATTTAACACACAAATTCTCTCAGAATCTTCAGATTCTCTCTCTCTCTCTCTCAAATTTTATTTTATCTGTTTAGTTACTCCAAGACACACTTTGTATTGGAAAGGCAGGATGCTTGATACCTTCCCTTTATTTGTCAGGTTTCAAATGAATGATTAGGCTAACATATTTGTAATTAATTGCTTAGTGTTTTTCTCTCCTCCAACATGTACCCCTAATCCCTATGAGGGCAAAGCCTGGATCACTTTTTATTACCCCAAAACCCCTGGGCTAAATACAGGCCTATGATGTAACTGACACTTGGTAGGTATCTATTGAAAGAATGGATGAGTGAATAGAATAACCTCTCTTCTTTCCTGTCTCTTCTGTTTCACTGCCCCTCCAGTTTATCTTAAATTCTCCCTTAGCTTCATGTAGCTAAACCATGGGTCAAAATGATTTGGATCAAACACATAAAATGAGTGAGGAAGTACCCACAGAGGCATCAAAAGGGGCTGAGATACTGTGGCTCAGAAACAAAAATACTAATTTAGGGCATTTAATGTGAATACCTTGTAAGAGACCCAAATGGGTTTTTAAATAACATCTACTTGATTTTTTTGCTTATCTTCTAAGTGATGTCACCTTAGGGGGCTTCCTAATGAGATCCCTAAGAAGATGTAGCATTATAATGGCTAAGAATTAACTTAGTGTCTTAACAAAAGTGTCTGCCTTTTGAATGGTTCAAAGTGATACCATATTGAATATTAAATTTATCCTTGGAAATACCGTGTGAGGGGCCCAGCCTAAGAGGTATGGGAGGGATAAGGATTATCATTCTCTATTTAAAATAGGCCTAAGACAGTAAAAAGAACTACCAGTGTCTCCTGGGGGTGGGGGTGGGTACAATTAGGGCTAGATTAGGTTCTAAGTAGCTGGTAGAATTTGGACTAGACTGGACCTTAGGACTCATCCAACAGCACCATCTATCTGGCATGTATTGTCACAATAACGCTGAATGACAGATAGCTGTGAACTTCAGTGGCAACAAAAACAAGCATTTACTGCGCTCATGTTTGGGGTCAACGGCACTGCTAATCTTGGCTGGACTTATTCACATGTCTAAGGATTGGCTAGCAGTTGGCTGACCAAGGCTGACCTTGACTAGGGAACCCAGGGTGACTTGGATTTGCTCCTTGTGTCTCTGCTCTCCCAGGATGTTAGTTTAGAGAGTACATGGAAACACAAATGCCTCACGAGGCCTCCACTTTGAACTAGCACATTGTCACTTCTACTGGCAGTCTATTGGTTAGGCAAGTCATAAGACTAGCCCAGATTCAAGGAGGAGGGACATGGACTCTGCCTCTTAGGTGACAGGAATTGCAAGGTCACTGGACAAAGAATTTGGATTTGGGGTGATGGTGGTGAAGAATTGGGGCGCTTACTGCAATCAGTCAACCACCATGCCATCTCACTTTACAGAGGAGCAAACCGAGGGTCATGGGAGGAACAGTGACATACCCAAGGTCACTCGGTGGAAAGCACACTAGAGCCCAAGACTCAGGCCTCCCCCCTCATGGCCTTCCCTTTGACCCCACAGGCTCCAACTAAAGCCAGAGTGGTGTGATAGGAATTGGCATACATTCAGCAGATAATTCAGCAAGGAAGTGGTGTGCTTTCCTGCTGTGTGTGAAGGACTTAGGGCTCATTCAGGGCTGGAGCGTGTGCTGGGGGCCACCTCCTGATCTCCAAGGCTGGGCCTCGCTCAAGTTCATCTTCATGCAGCATATGGAGCCAAAGGAATGACACCATCCTCAGGGGCAGGTTTTCTGTGCTGAGCCTTTGCTTCACCCCACTCTGAGTGAGAGATGTTGTTCCCTGGCAAGACTGGGACCAGGGAAGTTGGGACAAGAAGGCTCCCATTCTGTTCTTCCTCTTCCTAGTCTTTCTCCTTTTGGTTTTCTGCTTCCTCTCCCACCCCCTTTCCAAAACAACTCTTAGGAAAGGTTGGGAGAATATCAAGTCACTTGTACCTGAGTGCGAATTTTAGTCAAAGAATCACTTCTCCCATTTACCCAAAGGTTTGCTTCTGGAAAGTAGAATTCCAGGCAGGTGGAGGAACAGGTTCCACACCTGTCCTTCCTTGGCATCCTAGAAGTCACACCCGTAGGAGGCCGCTCACTCCCCCAAGACAGGAGACTGCCCCTGGCCTCTAGAATAAAATCCCACATTTTCCTGCTTTGCATAGGGAGGTCACCTTAGTGTCCCTAGAATGATACCCCTTCCCTTACCACCCAACAGGTGGTTTTGGCAAAAGTGGGTTTTTGTACAAGAGTTTCCCTCTGACTCAAGGGGAAAATAACACAGTCGTTTTAGGGGTCTGTTTAGTCTCAAAGGGAAACAACTTACTAATTAGGCTAAGAGTCTTTACAAAAATATGTTTTCGATCCCACTGATGGTCAGTTACAAGCGATAACACTGTTAAATGTAGTGCCTCATAAATCTGGAAAAACTACCCAATAAATGTAAGTAATAACAATGATTAACAATAAATTAAATGCAGAGAACCAGGAATGTACCACATTATTTTTAACTAGTTTGGGCCATCAGGTTCTGATTATTCAGTTTGTCCTGTGCACCTGGAGTTTATTAGCGTGTAATGCAAACTGAACAGTCTCTCAGAGAGGCCACTGAAAGGACTTTGGTATAAAAAATATACAAGTTTAATAGTGGTAACTGACCTTGCTTTCTTTTACAAAAACATGTCTTTGTAACTTGAGCCCCAAGGAAATGTAATGCTTTTTACCTAATCTTGATTGTTAATTTTCCTTTTATTTAACTGAGGTTTCATTTGTTTCATGAGATAGGAAGATACAATTTATAGTCAGTAATTCTTCCTGCTCTGGAAAGCGATTCAAAATGGCTAAATATTTCTTTCTTCTGCCGTGTCTTTTACAAGAAGAGGGAAAAACAGAGAAGCAGTACACTTGCTATTAATGGCAGCTGGTTAAAACCCACATTTCAAAATAGCCAAATGAAATGGGTACATGTGTTTATCATCAAGGTGCATTGGACTAATTTCCCCTAAGTCTTTAAATATTACTTGTTCTCAAATGCCAGAAAATTGGGCTCTTTCTCAGCTGAGGACAGGAAGGCCATGCGAGGCCCTCTGATGGAGGAACTTTTCTATAATTTCCCTGAATGCTTATCTTGCAGGTGCTGTCTAGCGGGACTACCGTATTTCAAGGACAGAATCTGCCAATTTGAGAAAGTCTCCGTGCGTATACGTCTTTCTCCTTTTGAAGTTTTTCTAAGATATTCTCAGTGTTTTCTAGAAGAAGGAGGCGTTCAGTGTTGTTCGATGGGGGGTTTCTCACTTCTTCCATCCCACGCGTTAGTCCCCAAACTGAATGAATACATTTGCAAGAAACGGAATCTTAACTAGGGTCAACTCCTATAAATGTCTGAAACTTGAGGTGCCCCCAGCAAACATGACGTCTGGCAAATAGTCCATAAAACTCTGCTTTAAAATAATTAAATGAAATGGTCACCAGGGAGGGCAAGAATGGCATGGCCCAGGGGCGTCGACAGAGCATAGACTCTATTTTCTTTAGCCTGCTAATCGGTATGTTGGCCTCAGACCTCCTGTACCCTTCTGGTGGAGCCTCAAATCCCCCATCTCACTGGATAACGGCCTTCGTTTTATAATCAAAACCTTTTTTGTTCAGAAGCTAGTCTTTATCTCAAAAAGACTGAGCGAGTTCAACTTACATTTAGAAGAATTTTGCTCCGGAGGGAGGATGGCTTGGCTTTCTAATCAGAAGGCTCGGGTCAAGCGAAAGGTGGATTGATTTCTCTACCTGTGCTCTGAAGGAGCATCATGTAGCCCAGCTCCCCTCCCCCCCACCCCTTGGCCAGGTGGGAAGGGAGAGGAGGAGGGAGAGAGGGAAGAGATGGCGTTTCTAGATGTGGTGTGCAGGAATCTCCTTGGAAAAACATGCCTGGTTATCCCAGGATGGAACTGAGAAGTGAGTGTAACTCCTCATGAAGACCGCCATCTTCTCCTAAATTGTTGAGTAGAAGGCTAACTACCATTCTCTTGGGATTGCTGGGTGGCAGCTCTGTGCTGGAGGCTAACACGCATCGACATATTTAATCTGCACAGAGGCTCCACGGGTATGCATTATTAACCCCTCCACTTGACATCTCATTGGTTCCCCCGTGAGCTCTCCTACCCTGCTTTGGGGCCAGCAAGATGACAGCCAGTTGAGGTTACTATGGGAAGACACCACTCTGATCCCCTGCTGTGGGGAGCATATTGAATGATGGCCCCTTTGTGGTTTCTCTGGATCCTCCACCAAGTGTGAGCCACACTTCCTGTGAACTGCTCCCAGCCCATGACTGAGTGGGGCTACCCATGAAGGCACAGTCGGAGAGACCCGAGACCCTTCCAACAGGCAATTTTCTTCTGCTTCGAGGAGTACCCATCAGCCTGGCCAAACCTTTCTTGGAACTGCACTGCTGTCTGAGACTTTTTTTAAAAAAGATTTTATTTATTTGTTTATTTGAGAGAGAGTGTGGGCGGGGGGAGGGACAGAGGGAGAAGCAGACTCCCTGCTGAGTGGGGAGCCTGATGCAGGAGTCGATCCCAGGACCCTGAGATCATGACCTGAGCTGAAGGCAGATGCTTAATGGACTGAGCCACTCAGGCGCCCCTGAGACTTTCTACCCAACCCTCCTTCCTTTCTTCTCTCCTTCACAGGGAGTCAGATTGGCACTGTAGTCTGGAGGCTCCCCCCACCTTTTTCCTTCCAGGCATCCCCCCTGTCAATAAATCCCTCACAAATCTGGTCCTGTCTTAGCGTCTTCCTCTCAGATGATCCAAAATAATGCACCAGTCAATGTAGCAACAACCACCACCACGGGTAACAATGGGCTTGGACTTGATTTTTTTATTATTCTAGGTCTTATGACAGCCTTGTCAGACTTGAGAGCCCAAGAAGGAAGAAATATTGCCCTTTCTGAGCTGGATATCTCTGTAGGGAGGTCACACCCTGTTTGCTGACTCTAACTTTCTCGGCCTTCTTGGGCACCTGTGGTCATCTACCTGCTGTCCCTTCCTATACTCTGAAACCTGCTTCCAGCTTTGTTCCGGCCATTACTGTCTACCCAAATGGGACCCGACTGCCTTTTCTCTTGCTTATGTTAGAGGGGCTCCTCACAGGAGGACCCTGGCTTTGTATTTCTCAAGCTCTGCTCTGTCCCTCTCTGAATGGAACTTTTCCTTAGTCCTCCAAAGTCTGACTAGAATCTTTCCCTCCCTTTTCAGAATTAGGGAAGCCCCAGTTTTGAAGACTGACATGGACAGGATTGGGAGCCCCAATGAGCAGATTCAAACCCCAGCTCTGTGACTTAACTGCTGTGTGATCTTGGCAAGTTACTTAACCTCTCTGAGCTTCGGTTTCTTTATTTGTCAAATAACGATAATACTACCTAACTTGTAGGGTTCTTGTAAGGACTACATGAGGTATTTAATGCAATGCGCTCAGCTCATAGCCTAATACATATAAGTGCTCTTGTGGTTAGAGCTGTTAAGTTATTATCTAACTAGTATGTCTGGGGATCAAAGGTAAGAGTCCTAATCACTCTTTCCCCTAGTTGTATAGTTTAATTTCTTTCTAAGGAAAAAATCAGAGGGGTTGCTTACTAAATAGTGATAAGGATCTCCATATTTAGAATCACAGTTTCTTCCCTGGGATTTGAGGGCTTGGGGGTGAGCCTCTTCACTGAAGTCCTGAGGAAATCTTGGCAGTTTGAATGTAATCTTCAATTTTCATTGTTGTGCAATCCTCTCAAAGAGAGACTGTGGAGGAGGGAAAGAACTCCACGCTGAATAGCTTGCTCCTGGGAAGGACTGGAAGCATCTTTGTGGTCCTCCAAAGAAGACAAAAACAGCACTGCACTTTCCCTCACCAGATTTTGGGAGGGATCGAACACATTCCTTTCGAAATTTGGTAAGCTTCCCAGGCAAAGAGGGTATACACTTGCCCATAAGACAGAGGACGGTTTTGAGACTTGGCTGTCTCCCCCGTTTGCTCTTTCACAGCCCAGTTTCATGTTGCCTTGCAGCCAATAAAACAATCACGGCGAGATGATTCGGTCTCGGTCCGTAAGTCAGGAAAGCCTCCGTACCATCAGTGATGGAGGGTAATGCACTCCAGGTTTAACTGTGAGTGACGCTGGATGGGAACCGGGTCCTGGGCTCCTACTGGAGTTGCCCAGCTGTTCTTCCATCCTGCATCCAGAAAGCCGATCACAAGTATCTCTGGCTCATCTGTGCATTCTTGATTCTGCCTCCAACATGTTATTTCTAATTCCCCTGATGGCCTCAGTGAAAGTTCCCGGCAGAGATTGATTGCAGGGCACGACCCAAATTTGTAACTGGCCACAAAACACTGTAAAACAAAGTTCACCGAATACCTTCCAGCTGATTGTAAGTGATTTTCAAAAAAAGATCTGGATACGTTTTTCTTCTGCTTCGTTTTTTTTTTTTTTTCTTTTGCCACATAAAATACCGGAAAAGGAAGACTTTTTGCCAAGCGCTGAGTTTTGTAACATCATCTGTAAAACATGCCTGTGACAACACGGATGGCGAGAGGCTGCTCGTGGCGGCCGATGGGCCTCGCGGGGAGGGTTTTGTTTGCTAAGATATCACTGGTAACAGACCTCGAGGGCAGGGAGGAGGTGTGGCAAGGGAGGTGAGAGACCGGGGTTCTAGAACATCTTGGAAGTTTTCTTACCCTCCCCCCAGGGCGTTCTCCTCATTTGCAAAATGCGCAAGAGCACTTTCGAAGCTACGTATTTGCAGAACCTTGGAACTCTTTCCTGAAAATGGAACAAGAGATGGCTTTTCCAAATCTGCAGAATATCATTAGATTACTTGAGAGAAGCTTCCTGACTTCAAGCTTTTGCCCACACCTCTCTCTCATGCCTCCGACACCTGCTTACCTGCTTCAAGTGAGCCAGCAACAAAAATGCTAATGAAAAAAATGAAGTGTGGCCTTGGAGAAAGAATTTACTTTCCTACGGTGTCCCAGATGCGTGTAGCTTAGTCATATTATTGTCAGTGAACTCGTTCCTGGCACGGGCCCCTCACGCTTTTCTCACACTATGGAATGGACTACGTCGGAATGTATTTGCTCTAGGAATCAGGCACGTCTGGGCTTGCGGGGGAGGCTGTGGACTGTTCCCTCCCAAGCTCTGTTTTATGAGGCACCGAAGAGCTGCTGGTTACAATTTGTCCTAAGAAAGAGAGAGTGAGAACCGTGAGTGAGGGCCAAAGCGCCAGTGCTGGGGAAGGCACGGAAGCCTCTCTTTTAGATGGTCTCTTCCCTCCACCTCCATAATCCTATCCTTGTGTTCCCAGGCAGGGGGCTCCCTAGAAACTGGAGGCAGCAAACAGCCAAGGCCTCAGTGACATTTGTGCGAGGGAGTTAGCGACCTCAGGAGAATGGGTCATTGATATCACCCCCTGCAGCAGCAGAGTTGGGGCGGACTCTGGCTCTTTTCAGTGGCACTGGGACCTTCGAGTCGGGTGCCATCGGGGCCGGCAACACCATCACCATGCCCATCAGAAGTCGCACTGATGATGTCCCCGAAGAGAAAACGAGCTGATCCACTGCGACGTGGCCTGGGCTGGGGGCACACGGAAGCAGTTACTCTGTCCTGTGGACAAGAGGGAGCCATTGGGAGCTTCGGAAAGAGGTACTCTTGGTTAAAATTGGTCTTCTGGATGATGTTCTGGCCTGCTATGGACAGCCAAATGGAGGGTCAGAGAAGGCTGGAGGCAGGGAGACCAGTTCGGAGGCTGTGTATAATAGTCTACTTTGGAGATTCATATGAAAGGCCTATGCTAGGCAGAGGTTTAGAGGGGCCCATCTGAAAACTTGAGCAGACAAAATGGTCCAGCTGAAGGAGTGTCTAACCTAATCTCCAGAGGGCATCTTTTTTTTTTTTTTAAAGATTTTATTTATTCATTCGACAGAGAGACACAGAGAGAGAGGGAACACAAGCGGGGAAGTGGGAGAGGGAGAAGCAGGCTTCCCACAGAGCAGGGAGCCCGATGCGGGGCTCGATCCCAGGACCCTGGGATCAAGACCTGAGCCGAAGGCAGACGCCTAACCGACTGACTGAGCCACTCAGGCGCCCCTCCAGAGGGCATCTTTATCCAAGTGAGTCATGGGACTCATACTGCCAGGGTTTGTGCCATGCATCCAGGGAGATAAGCCAGAGCCAATTGGATAGTCGTCAAGGACCTGAGCAAACTGCTGCAAACCCAGGCCCCCTCCCTGTCCTAAGTGCCAAGCTGCCTGCCCTTTGGGCCTTTAGATTAGAAGGAATGAGAGATGGGGCAGAAGTGGCCTGGGATGAATAGGCTGTGGTTTGTTGTGGTCTCCTGGGAAATCACTGGGGCCTTCTTTGAGGTAGAAGGTGCCAGAACTAGTATAGAAACCAGGGATCCAGCTTCTGTGCAAACCTTGTCTTCCTTTCAGCTGGTACCCTCATTAAATGGAAGTAAGCATAGGGTAGACTTTGCCTGAGCGGATTTTCCTGGAGCTAGGAGCTTAACATCCCAGTCATAAGCACTGATATAATCCCAGCTATCTCATTTCTTTTTATCTCTTAATTTTGGGATAAAGGATTATTCTTTCTTAAAATTTAATTTAACTTAATTTTTTAATTTTTTTTTAAAGATTTATTTATTTATTTGGGGGGCGGGGAGGAGAGGGACAGAAGGAGAGAGAATCCCGAGCAGACTCCCGCACTGAGCGCAGAGCCTGACACAGGGCTCGATCCCATGACCCTGAGATCACAGCCTGAGCCAAAACCAAGAGTTGGACACTTAACCGACTGCACCAGCCAGGTGCCCCAAGGGTTTTGGTTTTTTTTACAGCCAGATGGCTATAAAATGAAGTTATATGGACAAAAATTGAGGCCCAGAGTTTGGTAGAAAGAACTGTGGGCAGGCAGGAAGCCAAGAGCCCTGAGTCCTTCCACTGACTAGCTGCACTGACTTGGGCCTCGGTTTGCTCCTCTGTACAATGGGAGTTTGGACTTGGAGATAGAGAAGTCCCCTTTCAGCTTACACTCTCTAAGTTTTAACTGCAAGGCAGGAGAATTCCCTGCTTATGGTTAAAGAGCAATGAATTTACCATTTCAGGTCTTTCCGGTGAGAAAATCTAAGGAGAGTTTAAGAACTCAGGTTCTGGGGTTAGAACTTCACTCTGTAATGAAGTGTTTTGGCCTTGGGCAAGTTCCTTAACCTGTCCGTGCTTTCCTGTCCTCTTTTGTGAAGTAGGGGCCAGCATATGTACTTTGGGGATTGAGGTAGTTCCTCGAGCACAGGGTGTGGCACACGTGAAACCCTCAAGGGCTGATGGGGCATGGCATAGCGCTGGTGTTGAATTTGCCCTTTTGATGTGGAGCAGGGCGTCCTGATGCCCGATCCTGCATCAGGAGGTAGTTAGCAGCACCTCTCACATCCCGCCCTCCCCCGGTGGAGTTGGATCATCATCCGTGGGGCAGTCCTCTTTGTCCTCTGCAAAAGGAAGCTCGCCACAGGGGGCCTATAGAACTTCTGAGCAAGAAAGATAACATACCACTTTCCTTTTATTATTAAAGAACCAGGACATGTGTACTGATAGGATCAGAAAATACAGACAGGAATTGAGAGACGAAGGAAGCATATACCC
Organism: Mirounga leonina; assembly: GCF_011800145.1. NCBI lineage: Eukaryota > Metazoa > Chordata > Mammalia > Carnivora > Phocidae > Mirounga > Mirounga leonina. The sequence continues at coordinate 37,175,981 of NW_023270265.1, forward strand.
ACTGTGATAAGCCAAATAATTCTTTCTTCTTCCCCCAAAGAACCCATGCCCTAATGCCCAGAAGCCAGGAATGTGTTGTCTTATGTAGTGAAAAGGGGCCTGGTAAACATGGATAAGTTAAAGATCTTGAGATAGGACACTACCCTGGATTATCTGGTGGGCTAGATATCATCACAAGGGTCACTGTAAGAGGGAGGCAGAATGGCCAGATTCAGAGAGGGCAACGTGACAATAAAGCAAAGGTCGGAGTGATGTGGGGCAGTGGACCAAGGAATGCGGGTTGCCCTCAGAAGCTGGAAAAAGCAAGACAATGGATTCTCCACCAGCACATCCAGAAGGAGTCTTTGGTTTTAGGCCAGTGAGACCATTTTCACACTTCTGACTTCCAGAACTGCAAGATAATAAATGCGTGCTGTTTTAAGCCACAAAGTTTGTGATAATTTGTTATGGCAGTAATAGGAAACTAATATACACACGCACCCCAAGGTCACCAATGTAATTTAATATATATGTGCATATTCTTCCAGATCTTTACACGCACACACACACACACACACATTTTTTGTTTTGTTTTGACCAACATGAGATCATACTATACATCCTCTTTTGTAGTCTACTTTTTTGGTCAACTCTACCTTTCCATTTTAGTAAATTTTTAAAAAAGATCTCTTTTATTTATTTGAGAGAAAGAGAGAGTGCACACAAGTGGCGGGGCGGGGCAGAGGGAGGGGGAGAAGCAGACTCCCTGCTGAGCAGCGAGCCCCATGTGGGGCTTGATCCTAGGACCCTGGTATCATGACCTGAGCCAAAGGCAGAAGCTTAACTGACTGAGCCACCCAGGCGCCCCTCCATTTTAGTCAATTTTCATCTCTCCTAAAAGCAAGACCATATTTAAATCCCCCAACAGAAGCCAAAGTGTCATTACAGGTACCTGTCCATACCCCTATATGTTTGTAGTCCCACACATTGCATTTACTTGGATATGGCTATGGCCTTTGGATCTCTTTCCTATTTCACTGACTTGTTGGGGAGGTCAGGCCAGAGGTTCTACAAAATGTTCTGTTGTCTAGATTTGTCTGGTTGCTTCCTTGTGGTGGTGTTGAGGTTATTCCTTTACCACCTCTATTTCTTGTAAGCTAGGTATTATATCTAAAGGCTTGATGGACCCCATTATGCACTTTTGGCTAAAATACAAAATGAATGATGTTGTGTGTCTAATGTTGCATCACATAATTTCTAGCTGATCTATGAAACCATGTACTTTCCTAGACTATTTCTAGGACCAGAACACCCAGTGCCATGTGAGGTTTCAGAGGAATGAATGATTCACTCTGATTTTGTGGCCTAGCTGTTATTAAGGAATACCACTTCCAGGAACTACTTAAATTAAAGGCAACTCATTTGCTGGCCTAATGGAGCAGAGCCCCAACTCAACTCCAAAGGAGGGTAAACCAGAGGAAATGCAAACTTGCCAGCCACATTCGAACTCATAAATTACTGGGAATAAACTTGAAGAAAATAAGCAGGTTCAATTTCAACAGACCTTTCCCAGCTAGGTGTACTAACATCTGACTGTTTAGAAATCATTAAAATACATTGCACCCAATATGTTTACCACAGTCATCCATATTACCTGGGCAGGCCATTCATTAGCTTGTCAATTTAAATGGATTTCTATATGTAAGTGATTGTAACGTGCAGAGAACTTTTAAGGAGAAATTTGTTGTGCCAACGTGTTAGAAAAATGCAAACTACCCAAAGCCTCGTTCGAGGGGACCATCTCAACCTGAATCAAATGAGGAACAACAATATTTTTTGCCCAAACTATAATTTAATCTTAGACCTTTATGATTATTACTAACAACAATAATAAAAGCATTATAAAGGATTTATAGACAAGGCTTGTTTAGGTGACGATTCTGAAGCTGGCATTAATCCATTGGCCCTCCGTTGAACTATTGCATTTTGCATACGTGTGTGTGTGCTTGTGTGTGTGCGTGTATGTTTCCCACGACCCTACCCAAACATTTCTCTCACATAATTAAAAGTATTGATGACATCACAGGAACTGAGCGAACCTTCAGGTTTATATCACTTTTAAGAGATTATAAACTCTAATTCAAGCTTTTTAAAGTCTTACCAAATCTGAGGCGCTCTCAGCAGGAGTATAGTGTTTCAAAGGTCATTGTAATGCGTAATGAGAAACTGTGCATTCTGCTTGCTAGCTCTCTTTCCTCAGCCTGAAAGCCTAAAATGTAGATACGTCCTAGCAAGAAACTCATAGCATAAAAAAGCATGCTTTTGGCAGAACTCAGAAAATAATAATGCATGTATTTTGCCATTTGGGAAAAGAGATTTAAAGGGGAAATCTTGAAATGAAAGATACGAGCAGAATGTAACTAACCAAAGAACACTGGATAGATTTTTTTTTTTAAAGAGACTTTCCAAAAGACGTTGGAAGACAGTGTATTCTTCAAATTTCTGCACTGCTCTTTAACATGAATTAAAGATGGAGCAAGCCTATGAATGGACATCACTTGCTTAACGAGAACACCAGATGCTCACATTTAGGAAATATAAAGAAAGCTAAACCCTTGTAAAATTTTATATATTAGCCCTTTCACCAAAATATGAAAAACAGATTAGAAGGGGGAAGGAAAAGTTCTATTAATAAATTTGAAGAAACGCTGGACCAAAAGGAGACACTTGTTTAAATACAAAGTCCAAGGAAGAGAAATCGTCAGATAAACAAGATACCCACTTTTGACTGAGCAGCAAAACATTCTGCGTGTCTAGGTTCTGAAGCACAATTGTCTTCGCCCTGCTCTTGGAGGATGCCTTTCTGAACCCAGGCTTTTTCGGCAGTCACATCTGTTAGGAATAATAAATAAGAGGAGCTGTGGATCTGGAGCCTTCTTTCAAAGCCATGTAGACATCATAGAGATGTTTTTATCAAGTGTCTATTGAAATCCATAGGTTTATGTTTGGCCTAGATCCCTAAATTACTTGTTGCATTTCCCCCAACTTCTTTCAATTCGTCTTGGATCCTTGCTGCTCTAAAATCATAAACAATTTGCCCTTTGCAGGGTTGTCATTGAACTGTGTGAGAGAGACGTGCCTGTAGGCTAGAGTTCCCATCAGAGGCCTGGCTGCAGAACTGAGCCTTCAGAGTGTGTCCGCTGCATCCAGCAGCCAGGAATCTAACTGCAGGAAGGGAGAAAACACATTTAATTCGTGCTTCGTGGTTTAGGGAAAAAAATTATGACTCTGTTCTTGGAAAAGACATAACAACACAACAACAGAGACATGCTATTTTCCCTTAGAATCGATGGTGTTCATAAGGGCCATCAAAGGATCGAACCCAAGACATTTAGGAGGAAAGTTGACCAGGTGGGGCGGAGGGAGAAGCCCTGGTCTGGGCATATGGTATTTTGAATTTAGTCATTTCCAAGTTATATTATCTTGGGTGAGCCCTTGGACCACTTGGAGTTTTGGTCTTCTCATCGGTGGTTGGGAATGGCATGCCCATCCCTTGAAACCAATCCTTGAGTGGAATGCTGTCTGTTCCTCAGCCCTGAGGAATCTTCCAGGACCCTCTACTTCCATCCCTTGCTTGTTCCTCACTGGCTTCTGAGTTGGTCCCATCTAAAACCAATTTGGAACTCTTGACTTTGTGACCCAGGCTTTGGTCATGTGCAGGCTGTTTGGAAGGTGTTCACTGGGGCTCTCCTGGCCATCTGCACCTTGACCCTTGGTTTCTTCCTTCTACTCAGTTTGGCTTACACCTTGTCCCCACCTCTCTGATTCCATCAAGTTGGAACTCTACCCACCAGTGATACTAGCAGCCGCTGCTCACGCTGCTCTGCTACTTGGCAAGTTCTAGCCCTCCGGGAGGGTAGCTTGGTAATATCAGCTAACATTTACTGGGTCCTTCTCAAGTGCTTGATTAATCACCTGCAGCCCTGTGAGGCAGAGATGAGTATTATCTCCACTTTTAAGAAATTATCTCCAGGGGCGCCTGGGGGGCTCAGTCGGTTAAGCGACTGCCTTCGGCTCAGGTCATGATCCCAGGGTCCTGGGATCGAGCCCTGCATCGGGCTCCCTGCTCGGCGGGAAGCCTGCTTCTCCCTCTTCCGCTCCCCCTGCTTGTGTTCCTGCTCTTGCTGTGACTCTCTCTGTCAAATAAATAAATAAAATCTTTAAAAAAAAAAAAAGAAATTATCTCCATTTTCCAGTAGAGGAAACTGGTCACAGAGCTCATAACGGGCAGAGCTGGGATTTGAACCTAGGTCGGGGGTCAGCACACTTCTGTAAATGGTCAGATAATCAGTATTTGGTGGCTGGCGGGCTGACCAGTCTCTGGTCTACTCAACGCTGCTGGTGTCATGCAAAAACAGTGACAGACAACATATAAACATGTGAGCAGGGCTGTGTTCCAATAAAACTTTATTGGTTGGGCGCCTGGGTGGCTCAGTTGGTTAAGCAACTGCCTTCGGCTCAGGTCGTGATCCTGGAGTCCCGGGATCGAGTCCCACATCGGACTCCCTGCTCAGCAGGGGGTCTGCTTCTCCCTCTGCCCTCTTCCCTCTCGTGCTCTGTCTCTCATTCTCTCTGTCTCAAATAAATAAATAAAATCTTAAAAAAAAAAAAAATCTTTAAAACTTTACTGGTTGACATTTATATTTGAATTTTATCTGATTTTCAGGTATCACTGTATATTATTTCTCTTTTTATTTTTTTGATGATTTAAAATTATAAAAATCACTCTCGGCCACACAAAATGAGATGGTGGGCTGGAGTTGGCCCATGCGCTGTAGTTTGCTGACCCCTGACCTAGGCTATTATTCCTGGAGCCCATGCTCATCACCACCACAAGATGCTGCCTCTCAATAGTACCATTATCACCCCCTTCTACAGATGAGGAAGCTGAGGTCACACAGCTAGCAGGGAGGGGGCTATGGGAAGCCCAGGAAGCCCAAGTGCAGTGCCGGGACTTTACTTCTAAGTTATGTAAAGGGGCTGAGGTAAGTTGGAGTAGCTGTGCCTGCCACGTGGCATGAATACAAAGATCAAATGAGATCATACGCCTGGCGTACCTAAAAGATGCTCACTGGAGTTTTGTGGGTTTTTTTTTTTTAATGTGTGGAAGCTCTTAGAATCTGTACAATATAAGCAATTAAGTTAGCTTCTAAAAACAAATTTCTTAGTGGAATTGTGTTACTACCTGTCATTCATTTTACAGCCATTCAACTACTGCCTCATCGTGCCAAGACTCTTGGGCACTGTTACATGACAATAGAGATGATGCTTAGTCTGGGGGCAGGGGGAATGGAGACAGACATGCCCATATGTGATCAGCACCAGAGGATTAACTACTACCATGAATGGGGTGCAGGAAATAGAACCATAGCCACATCCCAGGGACGGAAGCCGTGAAGGCCAGAGGCTGCAAGGTAAAGGGAGAAGAGACTTGGAGGCTGAGGGAACAGCATGAGCAAAGTCGCTGATGTATGGAGGTTCAGGGTGCCTGTAGTGTGGGGGATCAGGGGGTGAATGGTAGCAATGAGGCAGAAAAGAAAGTAGAGCCAGCTCTACAAGAAACTTATCGTCTGTGCCAAGCCCTGAACTTGATCCCCTGGGACCTAGCTCCTCAGACCAGGGGGCATGTTAGGGAGTGCACAAAGTCACAGGATAAAGATGAGGCAGCTTTCCTGGGCATCAACTGCACACAAAGAATTTTAGAGAAATATTATCGTTTCACTATGTGAAAACAAAAAACACCTGAGAATATATTGAGTAGAATAAAAAATCCATATTAAAGTTTAAGATAAAGCATGATATTTCAAAGAAATTTGGACTCCGCCCCACACCTCCATAACTTTCCTGGTAGAGAGGCTAAACCGGAAAGTTTTGAGAGGCAAGCTGTGAGGCATGGGGAGCTGTTTGACACTGTTAAACAGGGCTGTGCCTCAACTGGAAGGCTGGTGGTAGCCGGGGGAGAGACAGGAAGGAGGCATCAGCGGTCTGGAGATGAGTCGGGAGCGACAGCAGGGACTGTGCAGGAAGCGCTTAACATGGAGGAATTTCGATTTTGTCATTAGATGTCATCTCCCATCCCCCTCCACCTAGAAGCTCTGCAGCCAAAAGACCAAAAGTTGAACCCCTGCATTTGACTAACTGTTTGACCTTGGGCAAAGCACTCCATCTCTCTGAATCTCACTTTTTTCCTCTTCCAAATGAGGGGAACTCTACCTGCCTCGCCTTCCTCTGAGTCTTCGGATCATCTAAGATACCGCCCATGAGCGCTCTTTGTCGAGGATCTGAACACCACTTGTGGGTTTCCAGGGAACAAAAGGCCAGAGCCCTTTTTGCTTGGTGACCTCCCCAAGAAAAGGCAATTGCTATTTTTTTCCCCTTCTTCAGCTGTTGGAGCTGCAGATCAATTGCAACCAGGCTCAACAAAAAAAAGTAGTCATACATGATCAGCAAAATGGTCCAAATGATGTCATCCATCAAGATGGACATTGCAATTTGCCAACTATTTTCTCATAAATCAAACCATGGTCCCTCAAGGAAGAGGGGCGGGGCTTGAGGAGCCAGCATGGCAATGCTTATCGGGAGACCAGACGCAGGGAAGCCAGGGAAGCGCTCCCTTAAGGATACAGTAATTATTTTCACTCGATGGGAAATCAAGAGGGGCACGATGGGAGGGAGAGCTGGAGAGTGTCTGCCTCACTTCATTACTACTCCCCAGGCAAGGGACACAACATATGCTTTTCATTGGGAAGCCAATAATTTTGAATCGTGGGACAGGTGAAAACTTAAATGACATTTGCAAACCTTGATTTATTTCTCTGCTTAACTCCGGAACATGCTTTAGACTCAGCTCTATAAGTTTCCATAGCTTAGTGGTCAATGTCAAGAATTTTCAATGACATATTCAAGCGTTTCCTGTCCCTATCAGTTAATTAAATATTTTCAGTACTAATCTCTTCTTATTGAAATGGTTTCCCTTCTTTCGGTTATGGGTTGGGAAAACAACGATATGAAGTATGTGCTTTATTGAAAACAAAATAACAAAAATAAAAAAGAATACTTTTTCCCCCACGTGCTATTTGACTTGCTGGAAATCTCATTAAAAGTTATTTATGAGCTGTTAGGGATCCCATAAGGATTACACCTAATTCAGTCTGTAAAGCTTTTGAGTTTCTTTTACGTGAAGGACCTCCTTCCCCATTATTCTACTTTGGTTTGCACCCAAATAAATACTGGAGATCAACTTCTTGGCAGAAGAGGGCTCCTCAGTCCCTAACCTGACCATCGCTCACATGACTCAGGCCAAGTTTGTACCTGCCTGCCCTTTCTGCCGGATCCGATCTGCGATGACCAGTGTAATCGATCTGATGGCAAACTTGGGAAAATTAATGAATTATCATTTGTGTTATTATGATTGTATTGTTGCTGTAAGGAAGACGACAGAGCTGTAGGTACCGTTTTTATCTCTGGGACGTGTAGCCTCCGCAGTTAACCATGCGGTTAGTCCTAACTGACTATCCCATTTTCCTCTCCTCCTCCTCCCCCGATTCCCTCTGAAACAAGAAAATGGAATTTGATCAGAATGAATAATTTCCCGTCCTTTTATAGGCCTATATGCCCATTCTTTTGCTGTTTCTCAGAACTTGTTCTCAGGCATCTGACCCTCAGTTCACCAAGGACTGAAACACCAATTTAGGCGTCTTTTGTCCTTCTAGGCTCTTTAACAAAATGTCCCAAATAAAGATGCCTTTAATTTCCAAAGAATCTTCCTTGTGTTCATATTTCTAAGACACGAGGAAGAATGTAGGCATTCAAGTAGCCGAATATTCAAAATGGAATTTTGGCATTTAGAAAATTGGCATAAAAAGTTAGTAGTAATAAAGACATTAGTACCATAACCATCAGATACAAATATACTCATATAAGTATTAGCTATTATTATTATAACCAGTGCTTCTGCGGTCTTTTCTACCTAAAGTCTGGCCAGCAAACTGTTCATTTTTCTCCAGGTGTCTGCATACTCTCATGTACCAGCTCATTTCTCCAGTCGAAACACCAAGCACCGATAATACCATGTCCATGGGGAACCAGCCAGCCAGATTGAATATTCGCCTGCACTATCACTCTGACCACCATAGGAATAGCCAACAATGGTGACTTCACTTATAAAATCTGTCCCTCTTGGATCTCCAAGACTACAAACTTAGCCTACACTTCTCCGCTTGGGTGAAAGTTGGTACTACCCCCAAAGTACTCCAACAATAAGGCAATGACTGCATACTTCAGAGGAGAGTCTATTTCTCCTTAATCTCAACCATCTGGAGAATTTTAACATTCTATATTCTTTATAAAATCCTACCTAAGAGGTCAGTTTAATTTTTTAAGAGTCATTTAAACATCCTGAGTACATTGTAAGCCCCCAAACAAGAAATGCCTCTCAGGTTAGACCAGGGAAAACCACATGGGTTCCTTGTATGTTTAGTCTAGTACAGAGGTTCTCAGCCCTGGCTGCACTTTAAAAAAATGATGCTTGAAGGCAGAATGACTCTGTCTTTCCCCACCCCCAGAATTGTTGGGTTTTGTTTTGTTTTATTTATCTTGTCTTTAGGATTCCCAGGTCATCCTACTGTGGCAGGCAGGCTTGAGAACCACCAGGCTGAGGCTGATGATAAATACAGGCTCAGGTGTTACTATGGTAAGACCCTCCCAGAATCCTCAGCACTCTGCCCTAGCTATAATTAAGAGCAGAAGAAACCCATGGGGCTCTGACTTATCCCCTGACTCCAAACATAGCCTCAGAGTTGTTACCCACCCATGCCTAGTGGGTTGCATTACATGTCATGGGTTGAATTGTGTCTACCTAAAACAGATGTTGAGGTCCTAACCCCCAGTACTTGTGAATGGGACCTTCTTTGGAAGTAGGGTCTTTATAGATTGTCAAGTTAAGATGAAGTCATTCGGGTGGGCCCTAAACCAATAATGTGCCCTTATAAAAAGAGCAAATTTGGACATAGAGAGACACACACACACACAGGGAGAAGGCCATGTGAGGATGAAGGCAGAGATCGGGGTGATGCTCCACAAATCAAGGAATGCCAAAGATTGGCAGCAAAGCACCAGAAGCCAGCGGCAAGGCCTGAAACAGGTTTTCTCAGATCCCTGATGGAGCCAACCCTGCTGACACCCTGATCTTGGACTTCTAGCCTCCAGGACTGTGAGAATAAGCTTCTGTTGTGTAAGCCGCTCAGTTTGTGGTACTTTGGTATGGCAGCCCTGGGAAACTGACGCACCTACGGAGTCAACTCATTATACTTTTCAACTCCAGGCAGATGAAGTTTACCCCGACCAGGCCTCAGCCGTGGCCACACCTGCCCGTAAAGGTGACCAAGCTGTCTCACTAGCTCTAACAGCCTGCACAGTGAGGATGGTGAGCACAGGGCAAATAACGCATTCTTCTTGGGATGACCATGAAGACTTTCTAGGAGGAGATAATGACATTGGATCTGAGTTTTGGAAGAGGAGTATTCTCTGTGATAAGAGTGAAGGGAAGCAAAAACATGGGAATAAAGATATTCCAAAGTGAGGGGCTGCCTCAGTAGCAAGTGAGGGATCCTGATGGGAGGCAAGAAGAAACAGCCTCGGGGTGAGTGCTCATGCGTGTGCGTGCGTGCATGCGTGTGTTTGGGGTGGGGAGTTGAGCCAAATTGACAGTAATAAAATAGTGAGCATTCAAAGAGAGCATGCTCTAAATGAAGTACTACACTAAGTCATATTCAATCCCAGGATTGACCTCATGCTCCTCGGAGATCTTTATTATCCCCATTTCACAGATGAGAGAAATGCAGTCCAAGAGCTGAGTCAGGCCCTCATATTCGGGTGTCACATGCTTCCCACTGCGCTCCACTGCTCACTTGTTTATACTTGGGAGCTACTTGGGTGGAGGTGGAGATGGTCTTGAAGAAAATGCCCATCTTTGCTTGATCGGCGGTTGGAGCAACCCTGAAATTTTCATCCACGTGTGGGTCCCAGGCTGCCCCCTTGGCCATTCCCAGTTGCGATCTCCCTTCTGGAGGTTACTGACAGGCCAGGGAGATCCACACAGAGCAGGGCGTGCTCTCGGATTGAAATCCAGCTTTGTTCTTCCACTCCAATGTTAGAGGGGAAAGCAGAGAGGGGAAGGGAAGGAAACAAAAAGTTTCAGCCTGTGAGTAGTATTTGCAATGTGATCTATGTGTTCTGAGCCAAGTTAGCGTCCACGCTCTGGGGAGGGTTACAAATAAATGATGAAACGTTCTGAAGCGTGGCTTATACCTAATTAATCATGGAACTTAAAGAACAAAGAATACATTTCTTCAAAGTTTTTAGCGTTTTCTCTATTAAGTGGAGAGGGTGGGGGAGGGGAGGAGAAACTGCCATGTCCCGTAATGGATACACTATGCACTTCATTTGGGGAAAAGACTCTTAATCTCCCTTGGCCGCCTGCAACCTCTGAATCCTTACATCTTTAATACTCGATGTTGAGCATTTTCATATTAAAGGGGCTGAAAATTTCCAGAACATGAATATTCCTTGGCTTTTTGTCTCTTGATCGCTCAGCCCAAACAATACTGGTTTTGAGATTATGAGATCATCAGGAATTTCTTAAGTACCCATAATATTGTGCCCTCAGGGCACAATATTAAAACGTGTCCTTTTTATATGCCGTCACCACCCAGAGACATCTGTGGCCATGTTCTGCTTTGAAGACAAAGCTCCGAGGCCCAGGTTTTGTGCCATGTCCATGTTATTCCACATGCTCTTAACCTTTGAGCCTAGATTTCCAGATTTGTAAAATAAGGATAATCATAAATACCTCACTAATTTATTTTGACAGTTAAGTAAAATAAGCCACAAAAGCACTTAGCTTACTGCTTAGAACATAACCACTCAATAATGGAGTATATAACTGAATCTTCCATATATGTTTTTCATTCTCTTCTAGTCCATAGACTTGGCCACAGTGCCATTTTCTTCCTCTAGCTGAGGCACTTCTGTAAGGCTCTGTCTGTCTCACCAGCAACACACTCAGAAGTCGAAAATGACTTTGCACTTGATAGCTGGTGTTCACCACTCCAGGGGGAAGCCATAGCCCCACTCTTCCCTCTGGGGTTTTTCCATGGCCGCTCTGAGAGCAACAGTATGGACACAGTGGGAATCAGAGAGATGTGTGTGCTTTCCTTCCAAACATTGTCACTTTCACTCTCCGTGGCTTTTGGACAAGCCAAATAGGCTGCTTGAATGCAAGTTTCCCCTTCCTCTTTGTGGAGGAAGCCAAGAAATGCACTATATTAAAGTTGTGAGTAGAACCTGGAACCTGACCCTCCCTCTCCCCAAGCTCCATGTAACAAATGAGAATGAAGAGAACACTTGGTTAAGGCTTTCCCTGAGCCATGGTGAGCATCTTCCAAGGTTTCTAAGTATATTCTTGACCTCCAGCAGCTTAGCCATGGCCATGTGACCTGGAGTTGGCCATTCAAAGATGCTGCCAGGGGCTCTGAATCCGGAAGGGGCAGAGCAGAGGCTCATAGAGAAGTCTGGAGTAGAGTGGTGGTACAAAATGGCCAGTGGTGGGGTGCCAAAGGTAGCCACGTAACCAGACAATGCCCAAGGCATGACCTCAACTATGTTCTTTGCTTTCCAGCTCCCTTGGTTCCGTGTCATTTTCCATCTTAACTCTCCAGGCTTCCTGTAGACTCTGAGCCATTCGATATCTTCCTTATAAATTCTATTTCTGCTTAAGTCAGGCATTAGGCTACTTTGCTCACAGACAAGAATCTAGACTGAGACAAAATTAAGATATGCACCGCGCCTACCCTATGCCAAATACTGTACAGATGAGGATGCTGAGGCCCAGAGAGTCGAGATCACTTGCCAGAGGCACCAGGCTGGTCAGAGGTGGTACGGTGATTTGAAACCCCGTCTGCCTTTCTACTAAATTCTTTCAGCAAAGAGGGCTACAGTGCAAACATAGAGCCCACAACAACCCACATTTGCGTTGAACTTGCTGTAGGTGGGATTTTTGCAGGTTTACATTTGTGACCTGGACGCGACATTTTCTTCCTCCACCCCTGTTCCTACCCCACTCCCTGCCCCAAACTGGTGACTAACAGTCTGTAAATTGAATCAAAAGTTAATGCCTTGGGGCACCTGGGTGGCTCAGTTGGTTAAGTGTCTGATTCTTGGTTTCGGCTCAGGTCGTGATCTCAGGGTCGTGGGATCGAGCCCCTTGTTGGGCTCCGTGCTCAGCGGAGAGTCTGCTTGAGATTCTTTCTCCCTCTCCCTCTGCTCCTTCCCTATTCTCTCCCCACCTCAAATAAATAAATAAATAAATAAATAAATAAATAAATAAATAAATAAATAAATATTATTTTTTTAAAAAACAAAAGGTCTTTTAGTGCCGAGAATCATCACTGGTCTGTGCCTATGAACCGGACAACTGAGGTGAGGGATAAAGGGAGACCAAAACAGTAGAACAACTTGGCTTTGCGTCCCCCATAGCAACTTGGTATTGGTTGTGTGTGCTGCTAATTATCCTTGGTTCCGCGTCCCTTCGGTTGATGCCTTCAGAAATTAAATGCACAGGCCTTGTACTGTGTGGAGTGAGAGCTTGGCTCATTTGGCTTCCATTTTACCCATCGCCCTTATACCTGCTTTGCACCAACAGATGGCACGGCCCTCACACCCTGGCATCTAAGGATAGGGAGTCGGATGTTGCCATCTGCCTTCAGAATTGCCAGATGACCATGCTTCTCTGCAGGGGTGGAATAGCTTTGCCAAAGAATGGGAAGCAACCAGAGTGGATATCCATACACACATTCCCATCATCTTCTCCTCTTTTTTAAACCCAAGGAGAGACTTAGCAACTCTCTAAGCACCTCCCTGACATACAACAGCTTCCCTGGAGGCAGATCCCCATAAAACCACTTTATTCTTGACCCCGCTCCAGCGTATCTGCAGAGCATCAGTCTGGCCAGAACTTGGTCATCTTACTTCTTTTTCACTGATTTTGTTTTTTTTTTAGAAGTCAATTATTGATGATATTGGGTAGTAAAAGCAGTTTGAACTTTATTACTCTCTTTTCAGTATTAGATACAGAAGGTCTCGGTCAGCGATACTGTGTATAAAATATAAAAGCAGTGAATTAAATGCAACTTGATGGTACATGTTGTACCATAATGAAAACAAAGGCTGGGGAACACTATTTGTGAATGTGCTACCCAATAAAGTGTTAGCAAAGGAGCTCATAAAGCTGCCAGAGGGATTGAACCACTGCTAGAACAAGAGGGAAACACCGTTCAGTCGGGCTGGACACAGAGTGAGGTCTACTGACTTTATCACCAATGCTGGAGGTTTTTTATTTAAAACACATGGAAGAAAGACACTTGGGTTTGGCACCAAAATGTCTTGTGGTAAATGGAAAAAAAGAAAAAGGAGGATCCAAATGTGCTTAAATGATGTAAGGGGGAAAAGACAGATGTGAAGAAATGAAGACAGGATGTCATGGGGTGCCGCGCTGGTCCATTCAAAGCCATGGCAAAAGGCAAGAGCGGTTCCCCGTGGCAGCTGATAGACACGAGCAATTGAACAGTTCATACCCTCTCTGTTGTCCCTGTCACGAGATTTGTAGGTCGTTCTCAGCCAGCCACTGGGGCTAAAGGGCGCAGGTCGTGACCCGCTGATTTACCAAAGTATGATCAACTCACACAAATTATAGGCGTAAGAGAGTCCTGACAACTTCAATATGATGCGCAAGGAGCGCAATTATTTGTGACATGTGAAGCCAGTGTGAGACCATAATTCTGTCGCTGCGTGACAAGGCATTATTAGCCGGGGCAGGCAGCGGCTTGAACCAGGAGCAGCAGAAGGAGAGGCAGGGAGAGAGAGAGAGAGAGAGAGAGAGAGAGAGAGAGGAAGAGAGAGAGAGGGCTCCATCGGGAAGGCCCCGGGACGGGCTTTCTCTCCCAGAGTGGCAAACAGCAAGGGCCCCTTTGTGGAACGTGGGGCCGCTCAGAGGACAAGTCACCCTCCTGCTACCAGGTCCTGTGAGGATAAAGCAGAGTGTGGTGGGAAGGGCGTGGGGGTGGGGAGCACGGCTCACTGGCCCAGGGCTGTGCACCACCAAGGAGCTTTCTTAAAACTGAGCTTGGTGTTTCTGTGAGGCAGACTGCAGTGCAGTTTCCAGTGGGAGATGAGGCGGGGCGGGGGTGCTGGGCAGAAGCCTCGGCACCATCCACCTCCTTCCCACCGAGTCCTCTCTGGAACTTGCTGCTGGGAGAAGGAGGAGACAGAGTGCAGGCCCTCTCTGTCCCTTTGTAGGTTCTGTAGGTTCTGGAGGGGTTCAGTTCAGGAGACGTGTAGGTATGTGTTTCCCTGCTGGGAATGGTTATGGAAGTTTCGGCCTAGATCCTGTGAGGCGAGGGTGGCTGTTCACAGCAACGGGGGCCCCAGTGAGGCAGGGCTTCCTCAGGCGGAGCTGGGGGTCAGGTGGCAAGTGAGTCACCCACGAGCTTATTCATGAAGCGAGAAGCTGGACTGTGTTCTGCAGACGGTAGCTGCCATGTTTTGGGGCTTCTTCTTAGCCTGGGGCCTTTCACAGAGTGTTGAGTGGAGGGTTTTCAGGACATGAATTAATACTGTGAGTTTCAAAGAATGTTCCTGAGCACCTACTGGGTGTTCACCAGTGCCCAAACCACAGGGAATCCAAATGAGAAACACCACTGTCTGCCCCCCGCCCCTGAGCTTGCAGTCAGTGAGGACTGGCAGATGAAAACAGGTAACTAAAACACACTGCGGGGATGGGTGAGAGCTTCAGGAACCCCGGGCGCACCAGGAAGCTGTCGACAACTCTTTATAGCAGTGATTAGTACTCGACATTTGATCATTTCTTCATGCCGTTTACTGTCTCTTCTCCTACAACTGAAGCTCCAAGAGGGCAGGACTTTGTCTTGCTCTCCTCAATGTTCCAATCGCCTGGAAGAGTTGGCCCAAAGTACTTGCCCAATAAACCTGTTCTGAATGCATGAATGCCAATCACTGTTTTGGGTGTCCTTGCTTTTAAATACATGAGCCCATTTGATCCTCCCAACCACCCAGTGAAGGAAGCATGTTATCTATTGCTGTGTAACTATTCAGCCTATGGTGTGATGGCTTAAGATGACAATATTCATTATTTCTTACAATTGTGTGCCTTGGCTGGGGTTCAGCTGGGCTGATTTTTCTTCTGGTCTTGCTTAGAGTTTTTCATGAGGCTGCATTTCACTGGGAGCTTGGTCAGGGCTTGAACGTTCGAGATAGCTGCTCATCTTCCCTCTCCAGGGCCTCCTAATTATGTGCCGGTCTAGCCTCGACTTCCTCACAGCGTGGGAAGAGAAGAAGCAGCAGAATCTTAAGGCCCCGGACTCAGAAGTTCCAGAACATCATTTCCTTCCAATCATACTGGCCCCAACAAGTGCTGAGACCAGTCTGTATTCAAGGAGAGGGAAATAGACTCCCCGTCTCCATGCAAGGAGCAGTATTTGCCTCCGCAGGTGGGGGGATTGTATCTGGAGACTCTCTACTACAGTATTATCAGCCTCCTGTACAGTAGTGGAAACTGAGGCTTAGTGGGATGAAAATATGTGTCCAAAAGTACATAGAACCAGCACAACAGCCAGGAACGGTCTCATCTCCCGTTCAATGTTTGCTGTTCGCCGGAGACTCTTCTCAACAGCTCCTGAATCTCGTGTGGTAGAGCTGGGCTATTATTCTGTGACTACCCCTCTGCGTCTTACTTTCTCAGCACAGTGGCCAGGGTGTCAGGGGGATGCGATTCCTTAGACCTGGAGTCTATCCAACCTCTACAACTCATTAACTGTGTGACCTTGAACAAACATCTGAGCCATTCTGAGCATCTTGTCTTTATCTGTGAAATGGGACAGTACCCTCCTGGGTGGCTGCCTGACAGGATTGGGGGGAGGGTTATAAGAAGACTGTATGTGTAAGCACTGAACACAATACATGGCATCTAGCAATCATCCAAAGGGTGAGAGTTTTAAGGTGCCAAGTAAGTCTTTAGCTGGACCCAAAATAAGCCCTCGTAGACTTGTTTCATAATTATATTTAAAATATAAGAACTCCCAGGCCACTGAGCAACACACCCATGTTTAATGTTAATCCGAAGATATGGTCTGAAATCAGCAAGAACGGTTTAGGGACTCACTTGTTTGGGATGTATTCATCATGCTCTTGCCTGTTAGAATCTGACTAGGCATCCTGCCATCCTGTTCCTATAGGGAACTTTCCACCACACACACACACAAGGATGAGCAGAATTATATGCTAGGATTTAAGATAGGCATAAATCTAAGTTACTAAGAAAAAACTAAGGTGAAACAAACAAACAAACAAACAAATGAACATCCCGGCCCCTGGCCCGGGCTACTTGTGTCTCATCCTTGACTCACTGGATTAATCAGGACTCTTGGTTATTTGAAGTGACATGGCAACCCTGATTCCAGCCAGCCTCAGCAAGCGAGAGGGGAATTTATGGTCAGGCCTGGCTGGCTTCGGGAGCCTACACGGCGTCGTGAGAAAATCATTGTTCCCACCACCTCGCTCTGCTTCTCCAGTGGCCTCCTTCCCTCTTCTTCGTGGGCAGCCTCGGCTTTGCTTCCAGTTCCATGATTCAAAGAGGGAGACCCCTTCTCCTCCTGTTTTTTATTAAAAAAAAAAAATCCCCCAAGATGATGCGCAGCTCAGTTTGAGCCCATGTGTGATGTGACCAATCACAGAGTCCCAGAGAGTGGTATCTGACTGTTCAGCCTGCTTCTGTGGCCTGGGGGTAGGAATTCTGGGATTCCCGGTCCTGTGGATTGATGGACAATCCTCAGGGGAAGTGGGAACTTTTAGCAGGTTCTTCTCAAGGACGATTACAATATGGCCGAGCTCTAGATTTACCAAAAGCTCAGGAAAAGAATTCTTGTCCACGTGAACACATCCCCTGTGTTGCCCGTGGCTTGGGTGGGGGCCATTTTTCTATTGATTATCCTTTTGTGCCCTAGTTGCCGTGTTTATTTGGGGTATTTATTTTCTTACCCATAAGGAAATGCTTGAAATAAGCCTTTAACCATCAGCCAAGGTCCCAGCTTCTAATTTAACTGCCCTAACGTCACAACATTTATTCTACAGCCCCTAGATTTAACCAGCATTCACTTGGTAAGCCAAATTTTGTGAAAAATATTTTATTTCTTTTATTTGTCCCCAAATGTTTCCATTGTATACAAAAAAATGAGACAGTGTTCCTTTTGGGGAGAAGAAGTTTCTACTTTGGGTTTAAACCAAACAAAATAATATTTAAGGAAACATTAAATAAATTATTTATCATGTTGGTCAACGTTTTGGGGCAATATAGCTTAGATAAACACATTTTTAAGGTCAGCTACTCTAAGGGCTGGGTTTTATAAAAACAGCCTCTGAGGTGCTTTAATAAATCCTTAAAAAGAAAAAAAAATCAGGCACTTGTTTTCATTACTGAATCATTTGCTATTGCTGAATAATGGTCATTCAAGAGGTAAGCTTAACCAGCAGGCCCTGATTGCCACGCTGGGAAACTCACATGTTATGAAAAATCTATGTTGATGGCAAGCACCGCTGGCCACACTTGGATTTCTGTGAAAGCAGTCCAGTCCTTTGGTTGCATTTTAAATCAGATAAATGGACAGAGCTGGCTGATTTGGGTCATAAAATTGTCAAATGAAGATAAATTCATTCCTACTCAATGGGAAACTGCAGAGAAGAATTAGAATATATGTAAGTAAAAAAAATAATGTGTTTCTTTCCCCTCAAAAGAAACGGTTACCAGATTCATCAAGTGGATGTAATTCACCTCCTGGGTCGTCCATTTTCTCTGAGGGCAGCCGAAGGCATCTTTTGGGCCCATTTCTACAGCTAAATGGCATTCCTCAGCCAAAGAAGGGTATGGAGAGGAGAGGGGAGGATGTTTGGGTCATCGGAAAAGGAAATGGAAGAAATGAGACCCAAGAGGCTCAATGAAGAGGGTGGAGGGGAGTGAGCTGCGAAGGACAGGCGCTGGGGAAGGCAGGGCAGGCAGGAGGTGGAGGAGAAGAGGTAAGACGTGGAGAAAACCTGATGTTGCGGAGACTGGCCAGGGACCAGGCCCGGGAGGCACTGCTCACTGTGGCTCTGGTTTCATTTTTATATGGTTCATAATTTGTCTGAAACTTGAAGGGCTCTCATGACCACCTCTTATCTATGCACTGAGGCAACATCCCCGGATGTGGCCCTGAGCTCCCGCCTTGGTCTTGAAAGGAGGGTGGGGCCCGGAGTGAGCCCAGAGGTTCTGAGCCTTGTGTCTTCCAAGGTTGGAACCTGCAGCAGAATTTCATGGCTTCCAAAGAGAAGATATTTTCTGTTTATAAGCAGGAAGGAATGTCACTAAGGAGCTTGGCGGGGGGAGGGGAAGGTGAGGTTGCTTTACCATAAAGTGCCTCAGGGCTTGAAAGTTCAGGAGAAGAGAGCTTGACTAACCACATCTGGGACTTGAGGTTTTATTGAACTGGTAATGAAAATAATCTTTGCAAAATATTTTGAAAATATTTGATAAACACAGACTGAAGCTGCCACCTTATATACATGGAAAAAAAATAGCCCTACATTCAGATTAGGAACCTGTTAGCAACCAGCCAGGACCCATGTTAGATGCAAAGCAGACCGATTAAGAATGCAGTTTCTGGAGCAAGGCAGAACCAAGTCCAAATCCCAGCTCAGTCAGTGGTAAAACCATGAGCCTCCTTACCTCTCTGAGCCTCAGTGGCTTCATCTGTAAAATGGGAATGAATGCTCCTTCCGCAAGCTGCCATGAGGACAGAACAAGGTAAGTTGTATGGAAATGATAACAGGAGAGAGTATCAGAGAGGCCACAAAACCTTCCCCTCTCTATATGCACTCTCTTGTGATGTTGTAGACATCCCCTTAAGAGGTAGAGTCTATTTTGCCACCTCTTGAATTTTGGTTAGCCGTGTGACTTGGGGCAACAGCAAATGTGAACAAAATAAGCCGAGACTTGAAAATTGCTTGTCCACTGGAGTTTCCTTTCTTTTGCTGTGCTTGAATCCCAGGGACTGCTATGCAGCTGAGCCCAGACTAGCCTGTTGGACTATGAGGCCACATGCTTGTCAACTGTTGGGCACGTAAGAGAGGCCAGTCTAGATCATCCCAACCACTAGCCGACCTGTCAGCTAACCATGGATACTTGGGAGTGCCCAGCAGCAGGGATGAGGTGAGCAGCTCAGAGTAGAAGACCACCCAGCCAACCCAGAGAACATAAAAGTGGTTGTCATGAGCCACGAAGTTTCAGGTGGTTTGTTATACAACAAAAGATAATTGACATAGGTGGTATCCATCCTATTGGTAATCTTGTCAATTAGATCAATCAGTTTTTTAATTTGAATTTTTTAACTCACTTTTGTTCAAAGGGATTTCTTTCTGTAGAGATGGACTGGGGCATGGCAACATTTCTGGAGGCTCTTTTGTACAGGTTAGTAGCTTAAGATAAATTGCAAAAGACAAGATTTAAGACATCAGTGAGATTTTTTCTGAAAATATTTTGTAGTCTTTCCTTCCACCATATTTTTAAAGTTTGCCATCAACAATCTCAAAGTCAGAATAATGTGCAAAGTGAATACCAAACACTGAAGCTCACTGAGGTTCAGTGGTAAGATTGGTCAACACAGAAAGTCACTCTTAAACAGTTCTGAACCCTTAACCCAGGAGCCCAGCTGGAATGAAAAGACATAGAACCATAGGTCAGTGCCTTGGAACCCATCCACCTTCTCTAGGGGTAGTGACAAGCTTTGCCAACTATCCAATTGTAAAGGAGATAAAAGAGTTTATGGACCAAAGCAAAATGAAGAATTTTCCAGATAATTTAGGCCACCTGAACACTCTTGCCTGAATTAACCAGTGAACTGTAGCCAAAGTGTATCTGATGGCTTCCATTATCTGGACAGCTGCCTCATTCTTCCATTCTCTTGGAATACGTATGTACTTTTGCATTCCAACTTCCTTTTAGTGCCTACATTCTTTATCCAGGTTGTTGTTCTCTGAGGTTTTGAGAGTAAGATGCTGGAGTAAGTTCTGGAAACACATTTTTGGCTTGACAAGTCCAAAGCACTCATCCATTTAACAAATATTTATCCTTCAATTATTAGACATTGCTAGACATTGAAGATACAACAGTGACCAAAAGGGACCAGGTAGCTTATCTCGCAGTGTAAGTCTAGTAAGGAAAAGTGGTTCATAACCAGACAATATAATGTAATGTGAGGAGTGTTGTGGTTGAGGAAGATCAGGGCATTGTTGGAGAATCTTGGATGAGCCACTCAGACTTGGGCTAAGTAGTCAGGAAGGACATCACAGAGTTATCTAAGGTGAAAGATAAAGAGCATGAAGTAATGTGAAGAAGTTTGAGGGGCCCAGAAGAAGAGTTTGAGGGGGTGCAGAAAATAGTATCATATGGCACGGTATGAGAGAGTATCAGGGAACTGAAATATTCAGCATGGCCAAATGTTTGCATCAGCACCAGGTTCCCAATGGGACCTCAGTACTGCTGAGTGGCATGATGGTGAACGTGGCCACAATCTGCCTGCCCAGTTCCACCCCAGAGCCATGGTTAATTTCAGGTGGTAATACTGATTGGTGCTCTTAGCAGTTGAGTCCGTGTGGCCAGAGAACATGACCGTGGGGACATGCCAGCTGACCAGCTGGTGTTCTGAATGGAGGTCAACCCATGACAAGTGTATACCCTTCAAGGTTAAGCCGGACTCTGTAGCACCTTCGTTCTTCTCCTGATGCATTAAGATACAAAAGGAGGCTGAGGCCCAGAATCCAATGAAACTATGACTGTCATAAGAAAGGACTCTAAGAGTTTTGAGCTTTAGAAATCCTTGTAAAAAAACACAGGCTACTTACCAGAAGCACAAATTCAGAATGGGAGCAACATATACAATGACCGCTGTGTAACATATAACCTCAAAATTCAGCAGCTTTAACCAGCAAACGGGATGACCTCACAGTTTCTGTGGATCTGGATTCTGAGTGCAGCTCAGCTAGGTGCCCTTGAATACTGATCTGCCATGAAGTTGGGAGCCAAGCTGTCAGCCAGGGCTATACCCTCCTCCGAAGGCCTGGCTGGGGAGGATCCACGTCCAAGCTCACTCATGTGGACATGGACTATGTTCAGTTTCTCATGGGCTGTTGGGCTGAGGGTCTTGATTCCTTGCTGGCTGCAGAAGCCCCTCTCCTTTTTTTGCCATGCAGATTTTTCCACAGGACACTTTCCAACCTGGCAGCTGACTCCTGTCAGAGCTAGTGTGTGGAAGTAAGAGAGAGCATGCAAGAGTCTTTTTATAATAGAACGTTGGAAGCGGCATCTCATTGCTCCTGTTATACCCTATTTGTTAGGGATAAGTCAGTAAGTCCAGTCCACACTTAAGGGACTCTCTGCGAGAAGAGGAATCATATTGACCCTGCAAAGTGTTTAAAGGATGACATGACGTCATATCTGGAAAGTGCTGGACACACGTTAAACCACAGTACACGGTGTGCATTGAGTAGGGAAATATCTTTGTTTATCCTTAATGCATCCATGAGCTATTGTCACACATCGTCTTCCAGCAAAACTCTCTGGATGAATTAAATCTCAGGAAAACCTGATATAACTCTTCTCACACGACTAGTAAAAGGTGTGAAACAAGAACAAAGGGGACAGGAGGGAGTAACAGATGAATATGTGGTGCTAGTGGGCATCATCAGAGGACAGGACCCCTGTCTATCCTGCTTAGATTTTCTCTCAGGAATAAACTTTTGCAATTTTTAAAAAAGATTTACTTATTTTAAAGAGAGAGGAAGAGAGAGAGAGCGAGCAAGAGGGAGGGGCAGAGGGACAGAGAGTCTCAAGCAGACTCTGTGATGAGCATGGAGCCCCACGTGGGGCTCGATCTTGCGACGCTGAGACCATGACCTGAGCTGAAACCAAGAATCGGAGGCTCAACCAACTGAGCCACCCAGGCGCCCCAACTTTTGCAATTTTTATACTGCCTCAGAGCAAATGATAGAAACCAATATTTATTGAGCACTGAATTTGTGTTGGCAGGTCTAGTGTTGTCCTAAGCATTTCGCAATTATTATTTAGTCCTTAAACAACCCTTTGTGGGAGGCACTATTATCAGCCCCACAGGAAAGTTGAGGATGGAGGAACTTGCCAGACGCCCCTGATAACACACTCATGTGACCAGCCAGGTAGAGCCCACTCAGCTGAAGAACTTCAGAAGCTCCTCCCTTCAGACTGTGGTTCTTCCTGGTACCGCTCTTGGCTCTCATGTAGAACCAAGAAAAAGAAATTCATTTCAGTCTGGGGGAAGGCACTCAGGTATTCCCACCTCCCTCATGCAATCATCCCCTTATGTCTCCCTAAGTCACCCCCGTATAAAGTCCCCCGGCAGAGCAGAAGTGGACCCCCTCCTCCCATCTCCACTGGAGTCCCATTTTTCTGCCCTGTTCCCCCTTGGGCCATGCTGGGGACTCCCATTCTCTTTCTTTGCCTGGACCCTACCCGACTGGTTCCCTGAGCCCCGGGATATACGCCCCTACCCCCACGCCACTTATATAGGCATCATAATCAGATAGTAATCTCCAGCTAAACGGGATGAGCCTGCTCAGAGGGACTCACAACGACGCATGGCATCCCCTCATCTTTTACAACCCCAAATTAATTATTTTTCACTTTTCAGGCCAAGAGAACTTTCAGGTTTACTTTTGAATTAAATGTATTTAGAGCCTCATTACTCGTCTTTGCCCACTTGCCTTCACAGAACCTGCCTCATAACTGCTGCAACCAGAACTGTGGGCCGGAGCTGGGAGCAAGATGAGATTTTACAATTTGGTATATGTGCTGCCGAAGCAAGCACGAGATTTTACAATTTGGAAAGAGTTCCAACATGTTTAGCAACCATTGACAGAGAACAACTGTTTCTACCCAGGACATTCGAATCTATGCCAGGGAAGCAGAATAGTGGAATCATGGAAATATGGAAGGGAACGTGTGATAAAAACAAGGAGGACTGCAATTAACATCCAAATGAAGGTTGGAGGAAACCCACTGAAAATGTTGGCATCTGGTAGATTTCAAGCTCAAGGATTAAAATTGCCAAGTGAGGAGAGCAATTTTGGATTTTCCAACAAGTACCTCTAGGGGCAATAATTTTCAGGGAAAGGTAGCTCATAACCCCGAACATAGTATTAACATAGCAGGCTGCTTGCCCAAACTTATTCTATTTTCATTTGCATTATTGGTTTGAAAACTCCCCTGGGTTCTTGATCCATATCATGTTGGCACATGTCCTTGCAGAAACTGAAATGCTGAGCCAGCATTTTACTCTGTTTTACTTGACTTGGGAGAGGCCCAGGGAAACTTAGGTTGCTACAGGAAGAGTGATAAAACTCTCAACCCTACTCCTGAACAAGATCATGTCACGTGGGAGATATTTAGAGGGCTGGATTCTTTTCAGATGAAATCCAAGAATGTCAGTGGTTGTGCAAAAGTCTCCATGACATAGGCGTGTGTGTATATGTATGCATATATATGTGTGTGTGTATATGCATACATATACACACATATTTTTTTGCAAGAGAATTGCAGGGAGAGTATGACCATACACAGATTTGGATCACTGCTGATGGGGCACCTCTAATAGGGATAGCCAGATCTACTGCCATGCTGTGTTTTCCGCCATGTTTACAACTGTGACTTATTTCTATCCTTGCCACCTGATGAATCAGGTGAGTGATTTGGAATGCCTCTCTTACAAAGGAGGAAACGGAGCGACTTGCCTTAAACCACAGAGCTGGATGGTGGAAGGCAAGATTAGGATTCTGCACTCTGTGACTTTTGCTTCTGTGTTCCATTCTACTTCCCTCTTACTCCGAATATCCTATACTGAGAAAGGAAAAGCCATCTGTGTGATCTCCTAAGGAAAGATCTCAATCAGTATAAGCTGTTGGAGTCTATTGCCGGCAGCACGGCTGGAAACGTACAGAAAAACCTCCCTCCCAGGCTCCACTCCAGCCCAGAAGGGGGCCTCGGAGCCTCCTGCGATGCAGCCATCATGCCCTGCTTCACCATGAGACAGGGACAGGTAGTGGCCACTGGCCCCCTCAAGTCCTCTGGTCACACCTAACCTCTGGCTCATTCCCCACTGCAGGAAACATCAAGTTTCTGGTTGCCTACCGCATCTGGAGTTTCTTCTGGGGACTCACCCCCTTTCCCCATGTGCCATGCTGTGAAATCTAGGCAAAGAGGAAAATCCAGGTGCCCACTTTCAATACGGAAGCTGAGGGCATGGGCTCCTCCAGGAAAAAAGGCACCTTTTTGTCTAAGCAGGGCCAGACAGAAGGTAATCAGATTCACTCTCCTGGCACTTTGAATAGAGGTTTTCCCAGCATTGCCACCTACTGTGTCTCCAGCTTCCTCCTTCCTTCTTCCTAGGCCTCTGGAGGTGGGAGTTGGCCAGGGAAGCAGAGAGAACTTCCTGTTTCGTCATAGCTCCCAGGCTACTCAGAAGAAGAGCCAAGATTGTGTTTCTTAAAGGCCTTTTTTTCCCGGAGGCTGTCTGCCTGGCTTCATGGAAGAGGCAGGTGGTGTTGGAACTTGGAGGCTATCGAAGGCTTTCTGGTAGGTTGGGACGGCCCGAACAAAGGCCTGGAGGTAGAAAACAATGAGTCTAGTTTGCAGTACAAGGTATGTATAGGACAGGGGTGGGAGACAAAGCTGATGCATCAGGTTGGCATCAGTCTTTGAAAGGTCCTGAATGTCAAGTTAAGAAGTTTAGAAAGCAGGGCGCCTGGGTGGCTCAGTTGGTTAAGCAACTGCCTTTGGCTCAGGTCATGATCCTGGAGTCCCGGGATCAAGTCCCACATCAGGCTCCCTGCTCAGCGGGGGGTCTGCTTCTCCCTCTGACCCTCTTCCCTCTCGTGCTCTCTGTCTTTCATCATTCTCTCTCTCAAATAAATAAATAAAATCTTTAAAAAAAAAAAAAAAGAAGTTTAGAAAGCAGGAACGGAGGGAGTGAACACTTCCACAGTCAGCCTATCTGCACCCTGCTCCACTCCTTCCTCTTCCTGACAGCCTCCTGGCATGCTTTACGCTTTGGCTGAGCTCTAAAAACCAGGTTAGGGTTCCATGGAAGAAGAGAATGGACTAGACCTTCCCATTTCCATGGTGGGAGGCCAGGAAGAGCCTTGTAATTACTGCTGCATATGGTCACCCTGTGAGCTTTCTCTGTTAAGACTCTTTTCTCTTCCCATCCCAGAAGCTGATGACCAAGTCCTGCAATTCTATCCTGCAAAAAGCTCTCATAACTGTCATCTCTCCCTATCTAAGCCCTGAGCTAGATCGGCCCTCATCATGTTCCCTGCACAGCGCACAAGGCATCTCATTGACCTTCTGGTCACAGTTGTACTACCCTTCCCTTGATATGGTCAAGATCCATTCACCACAGTGCACCCCAGGGATCTCTCTCGAGCTCAGTCACATGACACATAACATATCCTTACTGTCTGAGCACCACCTTTGGATGGACCTCCTTTCATGGACTTGGCAGGGAAAGCTTGTTGTGGTATAACTGACCTGGGATCCCCTCTGCCTCCACTGTTTCCTCCAGTCTGTCCTGCCACCTGGCTCCATTCCTTGGCCACCTCACACCACCATGATCTTACACCTGTTCTTCCCACCTGTAATGGCCCCGCTCCCACTAAGTTTCCATTGAAGAACTCTTGCTTATCTCTCCAGACTCTGCTTAATGTCACAGTGGACACAATGCCTGACAAATAATAATTACCCATTGTGTACTGAAGGTGGGTCTCAGCAAAACCTTTCTGCCATTCCCTTGGCCCCAGCTACTCCTTTCTTTGGACGCCCAGGGTTCTGTGAATGTATATAGCTCTACTGTAGCATTTCCTATATTAGATTATAATCTCCCATACCATTAAAGAGTAAGCTTTCTGAATCTGTAGGTATAGTGTGTGTGTGTGTATGTGTGTGTGTGCTTCCCCCTACCCTGCATCCATTCCTCCTTCGTAACAGCATTTTCTTCTAAGAATTCTCACTTCCTCTGCCAAATTCTGTGCAGGCATTTTCTCTCACTGCCCAGTACAGCCAAGTGGAGGTTGCCTGACCTTAGTGTGGATAAACTGCCCACCCCCCTCTGAATTTTGTCTGGATGGCAAGGAAGCCATCCCCACATGGGATGATCCAGAGGCTCCTACCACAGAGACCTTATACCTGGATCTTGTCTGTGCCTGGCTGGATTCTGTCTTTCCTTTCCACTCCAACGACCTCAGATCTTTCCAGTAGGTTCATTCTTTTGTTGTTAAGTTCATTGATGTTAGTTTCTGTTGCTTGCCACCAAAATCACCCTTAACTGATGTAGGGAGAGGAGGAGAAAGCTAAGATATATTCTCTGAGATTCTGTATCTCTGTAGTTGCTGATGGCACAAGGACAGGAAGGCCCTTTCTTATACAAGAAACACAAATGCACTCAATACAGCTCAAGGAAGTGGGGCAGGTAATTGAGAAAATACATGGGGATCTGGGAGAGATTGAACTGTTAGGTCTGAAGTGGGAAAGGAACCAAGGCAATTCCTGGAGCTAAGTGCTCTGTTCTATTGTGGATCACTCTCTCTCTCACTATCATAGCTTCGGCTTACAAGAAGCTCATGCAGTGATGCTGTCTGCCCTGCATGAATGCCCTCAGCACTTAGCACTACTGGGCACAACAGCCCATGCTTTAACTACCAGCACCTATGTCCCTTTGTTGCTTGGTAGACCAGAAGTTCTAGGGAGTCTACACCTCTGGAAGCAGTCCTCAGTCAGTAACCAGCAGCTGGATAAAACCCACAGCTCCCTCACCCCTTGGCCAAGATGCCTCCAAGGCACACATTCCTCCCTGGCTCTCTGCGTTCCAGGCAAGATGACATTGCACTTGCCCATTATGGAAATGTGCTTGACTGGCTTGCTCCCTTCCCTTTTCTTTCCCATTCCCTGACTGGTGTTTTTGGGGATCACCTCCCAAATAAACTCAAGGGTCTACTTCTGTGGGAATACCTTGAAACAGCCCATAATGGCCTTACCCCAGTGTTTCCCTGACTCTGCAGCTTGAGGACCCACAACTCACTGGCACCTTCACTCTGTCTCACTTTGTGCAAATCCCAAAGAGAGAGATTGGCTATCATTTTTTTGGTGAGAGTTATTCATCTTTATAAATCAGGCTGTATTTAGAGGTGGCCAGTATGCCCATCGATGGTCACACCTGTGAGCGAAACTCCCTAATCCTGTCATCTCTAGCAGGAGGGGAGAGTCGTGAGGTTAGCTGCTCAGTCCACAGCTCACACTGTGCAGAATGCACCTTGAGTCCCATCTGGGGCCATTTGCCTTTCAGGTACCTATCACCCAGGTGGCTGCATGGGAAAATCAACAGGAAAGGCTGTTTATTGGACATCAAATAATTATTTTCAGTGCTTTGATAGGTTAAGTACAAAAGAATCAGAAACATATGGATTAAATTTCCACTGAAATACACACTTGGGTTTGAAAATAAAGGCGGTATGTGCTTGGGAAGGGATTCTCCCCACCTTTTTTTTTTTTTTTTTTTTTTGCCAAGCCAGATTATTTGGAAAATAACTCGAATTTTTCACAACTCAAGCACAACTCCCTCCTACTCCCTCCGTCCCTTTGCTTTAGCTTTTCCCCACACACAGAGTTAATTAATCAAAGCAACATTTATCAAAGATGACAAGTCAGTCTGTGTGTGTGTCATATGGTGTTGGGGGGTGGGGTGGTAATCTGCAGGATAGATGCATTTCAGGGAGACTGGAGGTCATCAGTGCTGTGATGACTCACACTCAGTGCACACACCCCATGTGTCAAGCACACTGTGCTAAGTGCTTAGTATGATCATTTAGCCCCCAGGAGACCCCACCAGGTAGGTGCTGCCACCATTCCTCATTTACAGATTAGAAAGTGAGATTTAGGGTTAGCGATATATTTCCCAGGTGTCAATAGCTAATAAGTGGCAGAGCCAACATTTGAACTCTCTCCTTCTGTCTTCAAACACCACTGGGTTTAGATCCTGCCCTCTCTGTGATTGGAGACTCATACAACCTTTGAGTGGGAAGAAGGTTCAAATACCAACCCTTCATTTTACAAAAGAGGAAACTGAGTCCCAGAGAGGTGAAAGATCAAGTTAGATTATTATGTTTGGGAAGGTGGTTTAGACAGAGAAGCTGTTAATCAGAAGCATTCATCTGGTGGCTTCTTTAAGTGTTAAATATTTGAACTATGCAAAGGAGAAAACCCTTGGTTATGGCTGTAACATCTAGCACTCAAGTTCCAGCCAGTCCTTTGCTCTTTGGATGGGAATAGTTTATATGAGATACAGTCAGAAGGGTGAGATTTGTTTACCACCAGGCTTGTGATAATACTGGGAGTTCCCAGGTCTGGCCCTCTACCTAAGTCAAACAGAGAGCATTACATCAAGCGGTGATCTGAAGGCCAGTGGATGGCCCACAAGCCCTGAAATATCTTTCCCAACCCCTGCCTTGCTGTCCAATATTTCCAACAATAGTCTGTCCTTTGTAGTACTGCAGTACAGTGTGGTTTCTCCGGGTCAGCCATGATCTAAAGAAAATGTGTTGCAAAGGGAGGAGAACAGTATAGACTCTATAATTAGTGAATCAACTTAATGGGTTTACTAGCCCCAGAGGTCACAGTTCTGAAGGAAAAGGATGTGCTTTGTCCCTGTCCAGGAAGCCAGAAGGAGGAAACCATTCAGCTGACTGTTGTACCCTGCTCAGACCCACAACCACACAGAGACATTGTCATTGTCAAGGTTCTTCTGGCTGCAAGGAAGAGAAACCCACTCAAACACCATAAGCCCAGGGTGCCTGGGTGGCTCAGTCAGTTAAGTGGCCGACTATTAGTTTTGGCTCAGGTCATGATCTCAGGGTCATGAGATTGAGCCCAGTGTCAGGCTCCATGCTCAGTGGGGAGTCTGCTTGAGATTCTCTCTCTCCTTCTCTCTCTGCCCCTCCCCCTGCTAGTGTGCGCCTATGCTCTCTTTCCCTCTCTCTAAATAAATAAATACATTTTAAAAAACACACAAAACCCAAAAATCTACCTTAGGCCCCAAATGGAGGGCTTCAATAACGACATAAGGGTTTCTCATGCAACCCAAAAGAAGGAAATGCAGCTGAGCCCCAGAACCAGGAAAACATCAGATACCAGGATAGCTACCCTTTCAGACTTTCCCTGGTCCAGGCTCCCATGGTGTCTTGACCCTGCTTCTCTCTGAGGTTCTGCAGACCAAGTCTCTGCTTCTGGACAAACTTGGCAGAGGATAACTGCACCATGGTACCACAAGGAGTCCAGGTTGAAAGACTAACAACAATTGTTGCCTCCTAAGTCCCAATCTGAGAGAACATATAATTTATCCAACCTGAGTTTTATGTCAACTCTTGGTCCCATTCCCTGGAGCCTGGAAGCCAGTTGATGCTCACTATGACCACAGCTGCATGGATCAGCTCCTGCAGATGGAAGGGAGTGGCGTGGCCTCGAAAGAAATCCCCAAAGCTGTGATACCTTGGAGAACGTGGGAAAGAATGCTGGGCGCCCCGGTCTTTCTGCTCCCTTTCTTCGACAGCAATAGAACCCTTTGATATTTCTCTGGGCATATGGCCTTCCAAAATAAAGACCCTATTTCCCAGCTTCCCTCGAAGTTAGGTAGGCCGATGTGACTTATCTCCGGCCAATGGGAAATAAACAGGAGTGATGTGTGCAAGTTCCAGGGATGGGTTTTTCTCAGGAGGAGTCATGCTATCTCCCTCCCTTTTATAGCATGTGGACATGATGTTTAGAGATGAAACAACCATCCCAAACCAGTGCAAGCCACAGGTGAAGGATGGCAGAGCAAAGGTTACAATGGAGCCTGAGACTCCGCTGGTTGTAGGCAGCGGTTCCAACCAGGACTGCTCAGGGACTTCCTTGAGGCAGAGAGATAGATGTTTGTCTCGTTCAGGCTTTCTGTCATTCTCAGCTAACCCTGATCCTTTACACTAGAGGGCATTGAAGGAGGCAAACCTGGGAACGTGCTGCCTTTTCTTATTTTATAGTTACGGTGCACATGCACATTCATGTACACACACGTACACACACACAGTCACCATAGAGCAAGGGTACAAAGAAGGTTCCTTTGGCTTACATCATCCCTAAACTACATCTTTCTTAGGTCTGCCTATGACTTCTGTATCTTCCTCCTTGGGGGCGTTTGAAGTCCATTGAGGGATTATCTGGGGAGATATTCAAGACTTCTGGGAGGATTTCCTGCTAATGGGCAGATTCTGTCTCCTCCTAGTGATGGGCGAGCTTCTGGAGAGCACCATCCCTTTGTTCTCTGTTCTCAAGGAGACAAACTGTTATCTTTTTCCTCTGAAGAAGCTTCTTATCCGATGGGTGCAATATCACGAATAATTATGCCAAATAGCAATGCAAATCCCACTAGAAATAATGAATCCATTATTTCATTTTATCCTCGTTGTTAGAGCTTCTGCTTAATTTAAGTTGGTATAAAGATAGTTGTGGGTATTCCCTGCTGGAGAACTCTAATCATGCTCTTTATTGAATATTTACCATTTCTTATTTGAATCTTCCTCTCTTGATTCATTGTTTCCCAATTAAGAAGTTCTGCTGAGATTTTGATCTCACATAAAACCTCTGTAGTTCCACAGATGCCTTGTTCCTGGGCTTCCCTCATGTCTTGGGGAGGCATCCGAGAGTACAGTCAAAACGCTAATGTGTTCTGGTAACTTGGGGATTTTAGTCATGTTGATGAAGGAAGGGCTTCCTACAGAGTCACCTGATGGTCTGAGGAAGGTAAGGAAGTCACTCAGATACCCAAGACAGAGGGCTGGCATGGGGACCATCTGGACCTGCATCTCTTTCCACAGCCAACAAGGATGAAGGAGGTGGGGGATCTGGCCAGCAACTGACAACCAATAAATATTTGCTAGTGGGTTGACATGCATGTGATTTTAAAATAAATATTATCCATTAGAGACAACATGTTGATTAAATTCTGGAGAAGGCAATAACATCAAGGATATAGAATATCTAGCCCTGGTTTATGTTCCATTTCTGTGCTGTTGCTTCTAAGGAGATCCTCATGATGCCATCAGCCATTAAAGGAGTAATAAGTGAGACCTCTTGTATGTCCAGCATTTGCCAGATGTCATGAGTCATATAGAAAGAAATGATGCATTTTCTGCCCCCTGAGGAGACCTCCTAATCCAGTCTGGATAAGGAAGTAACATAACAAGGATATATTAATATATTTATAAATAGTAAGAATGACTCCACCAGTCAAGACATCAATTCATCAATTACCAAATGGTGGGAACCAGCTAAAAGTAATTTCTGGGGGCCGAAATGAAAGGCATGGCCAAGAGCTCCTCAGAGGTGGTAGATCTCTCACTAGATCATATGGGTAGACTCCAAATGAGTATCTTAGATGATATTTGTAATATGATATGATATATAACATAACATAATACAGTACAGTACAATATAATACAATAGTGGTAGTACTCTGCAGTCAGACAGACCAGGGATCAAATCCCACTTACACACGGTAACTGTGCCTGCAACCTTGACCTAATTACAAACTTCTCTTCAGAGCCCCAGATTCCTCAGATGGAAAACAGGACAGATAATAACAACAGAACATACATTATAGGATTTTGTGAGGATCAAATGAGATAATATACATAAAGTGGTTGACTTGTAGTAATGCCAATGATCTCAGCTATTATATACGGATAGTAATAATAAGCCTAAAGCTAAAGGCCGTAGTAGATACACACTTAATTAATCATTGATTCATTCATCAACTGTTTACTGAGTATCTACACTGGACCAGGCCCTGGGGATGCAGCAATGAGTAGAAAAGAATGAAGGTTCTGCTCTCTCTGGGCTTATAGTATAAAAGGAGAGACATATGTCAATCAACAGTGACACAATAGATCTATGACCATAAATGGAGAGACACACTTTAAAAGGAAGGATCACAGTTCGGTGAGAGCAAAGCAAAGAAACCTGACTGAAACTGGGGGTCTGGGAAGACTTCCCGGGGGATGTGAGGATTGAGCTGAAGACTGAGGAAGGGGAGGGAGTTTGGGGGGAAAGGGGAGAGGAGAGAACATATTGCAAAGATGGAGAGAAGGGCAGGAGTGAAGGCAAGGCACAGTCCCAGGAAGGGGTGGGTAGCAGCAGGGCAGTTGAAGCTGAGATGGGGGTGAGGGGTCCAAGGGATGGTCAGGTTAGAGGTCAGCAGCAGAAAGGTTGAAGCTGGAGATGGAAGTGGCAGGAGGGAGATAGCCAGACCATGGTGGCCCCAGACTCCATGTTAGGGATGTTGGTCTTCACTCTTCCAGTAGGGAGGGATACATCTGATTTGAGTTTCAAGAAGGTCATCTGGAGGCATCCTTCAAAGGTTGGCTTGCCTCCTCCTCTCAGTACATCCTCTGAACCGCTTACTTGGAGCCAAATTGCACTGATTTATGTGGAAGCTGCTTCTCTTCCTTCTGTCTGATCTTCCCACAGAGATCATAAGCCCTCCGAGGGCCAAGGACACGTGCTCCATGCACTACCCACAGTGACTCACCATCTTGAGAACAGTAGCTGAGCATATGCCTGAGGATAAGGCAAAGCCAAATGGAAGGTGACATCTCACTTTCCACAGAGAAAACCTACTTGAATATAGACCCAGTTATAAAATAGTACAGTGTTTACTTCCATACTTAATGGATCAATTTATTTGCATATATTGCATATGATGTAAGATAGTAATATTTATATTTAGAAATATCATTTTCCCCAATCCTTATTTTTTAAGGTTTACACCATAGAATAATTGTATTTAGACTCTTCCCATGCACCTTTATCATTTGCCTTTCTCATCGCTGAGGCCATTTGTGAATGATCTAACACAGTTATTCACTGCATATCACCTTCACTTCTAAATTGTTCGAGACACAGCACTTTGAATCCTGGTAAGATGCTGTAACTGAAAATTTTATTCTAAGCCTCAAGAGGTTTTTACATTTGTCCTATGGGTGGATATTTATGATCTCCACAAGGTCACCACTTACAATATGTTTTTTTTTTTTAAGTGAATTTTAAAAGACTTGCTTAAAATACCTTCAATATTTTTAATGGTGAAGTCATATCTTCAGAAATAACAACCAAATCTGTGTTAAATATTTTTGTCTCTCTTTTTCCCCTGATGTTATCAGGTGACATCTACAGGCCTCCAGTCTCCTCTCCCCCACCAACTGTCATCAGTAAGAGCACTTCAAGCTAATGTCCTCCCCAAACACTTCCTTGATATTCAAACTGAAATAATTGAGAAAGTGTTAAGAATGAAGAAACTTTTTAAGAACTTATATTCTATGGAACATTTGTCAAGGGAACACTTTGCCTTATAATCAGACTTGCATGGTAATTGCTTGTCAAATGAATATACTTGCTTAGCTCATCTTGTGATCATGGCTCAAGGGACACTGGGTAATGTGGAAATTATTCCTGGGAAAAGTATTGCATAACTTTTAAGAATATATTTCATTTATCTTAAACCATAGTTCTCAAATAGGAGTGATTTTGCCCCCCAGGGGACATTTGGCAGTGCTTAGAGACATTTCTGGTTGTCACATCTAGGGGAAGGGTGCCACTGGCATCTGGTGGGTAGAAGCCAGGGGTGTTGCAAAACACCCTACATTACACAGGAAACCCGCACAACAAAGAGTTATCAGTGCCAAAATGTCAACAGTGCCAAGATGGAGCACCCTAGCTTAAACTGAATCAAGGACAATTGGCTTAAACAGAATCCAGGATAATGATTGGCACAGTAGGGAATATCTACCTTCTAAGCATCCTCCGTCCTACCCCTTTTCAGATGAGAAGATAGTCTTCAAATTCTGTGTGTTTTCTCTTTTGCTTGAGGCTGGGTTGTGAAAATCAACCCTTCTGTTCTGCCGTCCTCTTTTCTTCCCTCTCTCATCCCCCCACCCCCAATCTCTCGGTATATGAATGAATGAGGGAATCCAGATGTTTGTTTACTCAGAGAGGGTTGGTTCTCAAGGGTAAGAGTGGCTCTTGGTCCTTCCTACCTTCCTCTTCCAAGTCTGAGCCATAAGATTCAGATGGTTTTAGAAATGGACCAAGTGTCAAAACAAAGCATGTTGAATTAAAGTAGCATCTGCAAAAATATGAGCCCTGAAGCCAGGAAGTAAATCAGCTCTCTGTCACTAACTAGCTGAGTGTCTAAGTCAGCTCAGGCTGCTATAACAAAATACCATAGACTGGGTGGCTTAAACAACAAACACACTTTTCACAGTTTTGGAGGCTGAGAGTTTAAGATCAAGGTGCAAGCAGATTCAGGTTCTGGTGAGAGCTCTCTTCCTGGCTTGCAGGTGGCTGCCATTTTGCTGTGTTCTCACATAATCTTTCCTCTGTGGTGTGTGTGTGTGTGTGTGTGTGTGTGTAGAGAGAGAGAGAGAGAGAATGAGAATCTGTCTGCCTCTTTTTAGGAAGGCACGAACCCTGTCATAAGCACCTCCCTCAAGACCTCATCTAAACCTAATTACCTCCCAAAGATTCCACCTCCAAAATATCATCACATTGGGGCTAGGGTTTCAATATATGAACTTTGGGGAGCAGGAGACACAAACATTCATTCTAAAACACTGGGTAACCAGGGGCAAGGGGTTTAATGTCTCCAGACCCCTGTTTCCTCCTCTATCTATAAAATGAAGATAATACCTCAAGGGGGCTGTGAGGATTATATAATATAAGTAAAGTGTTTGGGACAGTCCTGGCATCTGGTAAATATTCAATAGCATCAATCATTAGAATCACGGTATCAAACTTTGGAAGGTCGTGGACCACTTTCTAAAGGTAATCATAACTAAATCTCCTCCACCAAAGATAAACATGCACGTGCATGCAAAATTTTACAATTTTTGTGTATCTCAACTGCCGTAGAACTCACACCATCCTTGGGCCTTTCTGGTGTACTCCCATTAATGGGATTCTCCTTTCTCTGAAGACTTTTAGGGCATGCTGACAATCCCACACAAGTTACTCTACAGTTCTACTGTCTTGTATTGTTCACAAAGAGATTATGCTGATAGTTTTTGTGTATTGGCCTTCCCAAATAGACTATAAACCCCTTGGAGATGGGGCTGCATTTAATGCTTCATCATCTGTGGTAAGGGATGGGACAGAGGGTTGGTCCATGGTCGTAGGTCAGGTGGGCTGCATTAGACCCACCTAGGGAAGATTTCTGAGGCTCACCTGGAAAGTACCTGGGAATATGTGTCTCCCCAATTTATGTTGCTGCTCAGCCAGTTTAGCGAACCTTTTTTGTTACAGCAAGTAATCACGAAACACGCCTTGGTTGGGATTAAGAGAAGGCATTAGCACAATCTGAGGGTCTTCTAGATACCAGGCACTGTGTCGGGTGCTTTCTGTGCATGGGTTCCTTAAAGCCTAACAATCTGTTAAAGTAAATATTATCACCCTCCTTTTTGTGCATGAGGATACAGAGGTGCAGAGAGGTTGAGGTCTGCAAGTCACAGAACCCAGAGCCCAAGCCCTCAAAGCCACCCCACGCTGCCTACATGTGGGGGGATTACTGGGTCATCCCATTGCTTCTTGGCGGGGCCGCTGCATCGTGCTGTTCACCCTGTCGCTCAAAACCCCTCACAGATTTTTGGTCATTAGACTTTTGAATTTCTCTGATCAGAGTTTTGCCTGACTGCAGGGCTTAAGGTATGATATGGTGGGGGGGGGGGGAAGTAAGGGCATTTGGAAAAGAAGGCTCACGATCCTACAGTCAGCTTCCTCTGAATGGGGAGCCAAGGAGACCACCCTACGAATCCCTTTGCAGGGATCATTTCACTGTTTACTATTTTGATTGCTCTTAACTGACAATCAACAAGCATGGGCTGTCGGGCCAATGCTTCCAGTTGGCTGCGGAAATAGTCAAAGAGTCATTTTAAGCCCTTCATTCTCGACTTCCCAGAGTCCTGAGAAACATATCCTTATGCCATTAAAAAATATCTAGTGCTGAACCCCTAGTCCCTGCCTGCCCTCTTTGTCATGGATAAACGCACACAACCTGCAGCCATGAAGGATGGAATGCTTCCCTCCCCATGAAGCCGCTTCCAAGCAGGCTCGTGTTAGCTTCCGGCCGGTGTGTCCTTGACGTGGAACAGTAGGGAAGCGGGAAGGTCAATCAATCATCAGTCACAAGTTAACCCCCTTTTTATTTGAACACCGGACTCAGACAATTTGAACATGCTTTTAGGAAAAATTGTTTTCCCTTTCCAAAGTGATCTTGATGGAGACTGATGTTTTTATGATTATTAATAAAATCTCGGAGACAGAATTTTACGGGCATGCAGAGACTCTAAAAAGTCATTCTTTGCCTTGGAAAAGTGTGTATGTTGAGGGTGATGGAGGAAATTTTTAATAAGAATGTTTAAGTCGAAAATCAGGGCCCAAAAAACAGAATTTTTAGAATCTGCTGAGGCTCCTTTGGACATTGAACTTGCTTCTTGCAAAGGCCTCCTGGGATGTGTTTCCTGAAGACAGTCCATCCCCAGGAAGCAGTTTCAGGTGAGGTGGGCAAACAGAGACGTCTCTTTGGGAAAACATGTCGTTAACTATTCACTGGGTTATTCTTTATCAGTCTGCCTTGACTTCTCCCCTCTTCCTCTTCCCTTCCCTCCCCAGGTCAGTTCTGTCAACATTCTCTTCAGAGTTCCATGGATCTGTTCACTAAAACTGTGTAAAATCAAAGTGACTTACCAAGAGATCCCCATTCCTTTTTAGCCTCCAATGAGATGGGTTGGAAAATGGGACAAACGGCAAGGGCATGATGAGTTAAACATCGATGCACCCTGAGCAAACAGGAAGGGCAAAGTGCCTGACACCTGCTTAGAAATCAGCTTCATCATTCATGATGATCATGTGAAGGAAATTCCTTGCCAAAGCCTGGGAAAATTTAGCTTTGCTCAGTGCATGGGTACAAACTGGCCCTGTATCCATGCATAGCACGTGCTTCAGCAATCAAGAGTGGCTGAACCCTACATGTGACTCTCTCCTACTCACCAGTACTTCCACCTCCTCCACGCCCTTCGCATCCCTCAGCGTTGGGACGCCTATCAAATCCTGTAGGACGCCTATCAAATCCTGTATTTAAAATGAGAATTCTGGAAAAGTTGGTCCTTTTCAGCACATAATGACAGGTTGGTTAATTGAGAGTGTGCCTTCAGAAACGGGAGTAGGACAAACAAGGCAGCTAATTTTGATAATGAACAGATTCGAAGCAACCCAGAGACGGTGTCCTTTGCATATTGTTTTGTTTGGGTTCTGTGTTAATTTTAGAAATTGTAAAACACAACATGCTAAAGGGGTTGATTGAAATAATGCTACTTCCCAGAGGCTGACAATCTGTTGTTTTCTTGCGGGAGGCAAGAGGTTGTTACCCAATGAGTTGTAGGCAAGAGTCTCATGGAGAATTGAGATAGTCATCCAGGTAATTCAGTGCCTCAGTGAACAATGCTTTGAGTATTTTGATTCTGCTTTCTGTCTGTCTGTGTGTTCCTTCATTCATGTACTTATGCTTCTATTCATCGTGTAATTGGTTCAATTCTCTTTGACGGTGTTGAACTGGACCATATTTTGATCTGGAGCATTGCTATTTTA
Source organism: Mirounga leonina (assembly GCF_011800145.1). NCBI lineage: Eukaryota > Metazoa > Chordata > Mammalia > Carnivora > Phocidae > Mirounga > Mirounga leonina. The sequence goes on from NW_023270265.1 coordinate 37,213,929, forward strand.
GTCAAAGTTATATACAGTATTCTCCCTAAAGACATGTCAAGGAAGTTGATCATCTTCAATAATCTACAAATATTTATTCCTGAAGGGGATTGATTTTTATGGACTTTTAAAACCCAACAGCACGTAGTTGCTGGGTTTTAAAATGAATGTACATAAGGAAGGAAGAAAGGAAGAGAGGTGGTTTGGTTTGTGATTTTAAATTTAGACAAGCTCTGAAGAAACTTACCCTTTCTTTAAATAAATAAATAGTGTCTGCTAAATTACATTGTTGAATTGTAAATCATATGATAAAGTGGTACTTAGCAGGGCTATAAACAATAAAAATAAACATTTCTGCTTTCATGGGACTTCTATTTAAAAGTAGGAAAGATAATTTTAACAGATCATCTTATAATAGCGAATATGGTAGCTGGCTTATTATAAAATTATAAATGTTAATTTTTGAATCACATGTTGCCAAAGTTGGTGCTGAGCATGGTTATAGATGTCAGTTTCTGTCATCAGTCTCACTAAAAGAAACCATTCACTAGTGAAAGACTCGACACTGAGCATTATTTAATGGGAATAAAACAAGCCGGTGTTCAGGGGAGCTTTTGCTAGAGAGGAAAGTCCCCTCAGAATATCAGGGAGATACTTCAGATAAACATTCAAAATTACCTCCTGGCTAAGCAAGCAAGCAAGGAAAAAGAAAAAAAGAAAGAAAAAGAAAAAAGAAAAAAACAATCTCAGCCAAGACCCCCATGGCAAGTGGAAAGGATTTGGAACAATTCATAATTTGGGCTTTCAGCTATTTTGCTGGATTGTTAGTGTTTGGTTTTATCCAAGAGCAATTCTGGATTTTAAGGTATCCTTCCTTGCTGCAAAGATAAATAAATAGAAATTCAGACTTTCGGGGAGAATTGGACTTTTATTTCCTTCTTCCTCATTAGAACGCATTTGGACCCCCAGCCTCACCCCTTTTTCAAGCCTTTCTGTTTCATGCTAACTCTTTAAAGAAGAGAAAGAGGCACAAAACAAACAGCAACGAGAACCTTGGGTGGGGGTTCCTGTGAATGTTTTTAGAAATAAAACACAACTCTTCCTTTTTGCCATAACGAGCATTTAGGAGGCCCTGCTATCGGGCCATCGGTAATGAGAGAGAGGCATGGCTGTGCTTTACTATTGTAGTTTCAAGAGATTTAGAATCCAGTGAAATTGTTTTGTTCTAATTCGATCCTTTTTTTCGCAGTTCACCGACTTCTCAAAGAAAGACTTTGCCCAAGTAGCTGGCAGTTTCCAGTATGATAAGGCAAAGGAGGGGGACGTTTTTGTTGCTGTTTGCTCTGTCCTGCCTTTTCCCCACTTCAAGGATCTGAGGCCCCATGGAAACCCCTTAGAGTGCTCTTGGCCAGTATGGACTGTTATAAATAAAATACAAATGAAAAGCATTGTTCCACTGGCTTCTTTAGGTTCTTAAGCAGAAGAATGTTCTGATCACTAAAGCCATTTCAGGGCCCGAAATTAGAAAGTAATAAAAAATATCACACTCTCCCTGGTGGGTAGTACATTTAATTGGCTCCCCAGCAGGAGTCCAGCCTGAAGTCAGAAATGCTTACTCTCTAGATCTCTGCTTCCAAAGGACCGCATGCAAACATGACCAAATCAGTAAGAAATCGAGCGAAAGGAAACCGGAAAACCAGAGACAAATGCAGAAATAAATAGCTCAGGGCTAGGAAGAATAAAGAACAAAAAGTGCATTAACCCCAAATTTCTTTAAACACAAAAAAATCCGTGCAAACCAAGCAGCAAGTTTATGTGTTTAGGTCAGCTTGAATCAACACGCCTGTTTAGGGCAGAAGTTACTCTTCGGATTAAATTCTGGCTGCAGGATGTTCTTTGGAAGAAAATGCACTGTCCTCACAGAATCCTGACTGTTTGGGATTTGTCTTAAAAGACTGGCCGGAGCCTTGAGTCAAAGCTCACTCCTGGCCCAGGGACGCATCGCCGTCCTGGCCCCTGTGAAACATGCTCTCCAGAGTTTGGATGCGGAGTCGGTGGGACTTTGCGGCATTAGCCAGGACCGCTCAGCCCACAGAGGCTGATGCTCTGCTGCCACCTTCTGTCCCAGCCTTCGTGCCGAGAGCCTGTAAACTCCTGGCCATCCGGAAAACTCCCTGACTGTCCCCTCTGCGTTCAAGGGGCAGGCCCTGCGTAACCTGTCCCCTCCCCAGGCATTCACTCCCTCTCTTCGTGTCCACCTGGGGGCTTGTCCACTTTGGGTTCGGCCCTTTGAAATGGCTTCTTCCAGAACCAACATCAGCTTGTTTGCTTGCCTCCTTTCCTCCCCTATCTCGAAGTTTCCGTAGGTAGAGGAGTCTGGAAAAACAAAGCTGAAGGCAAAGACAGAGCTTTTTGTTTTCAAACGTCAGCACACTTTTGTCTAAATCATTGCCCAAGACAAATGGGATAAAGTGGAGGAAAGGAAAAGTGAGATTGAATAGCAGGAAAAAAGCCCTGACAGCAAGATCTATTGCCCTGTGGAGAGGCGTCCCCAGGGGCGAGCTATTGGGAGAGATATTTAAAACTCGAGTGGACAAAACATTAGACCCTCCACCACAGGGAACAATTCTGCAGCAGCTCCTGGGACCTGGCCCTCGTGAGCACAGAGGTCCTGTCCAACTCTAATTTTTTATGATTTCTCAATTGACTTCCCGTTCTATAAAAAGTGTTCAGTTGCCGCTGAGCAATCCAACTGCTTTGACATTCAGCTTGAGGTCAGGATGGTTTCAGTGTACTTTCATTTTTGTGCCACATTAAAAATGCCCCTACACCCAATCTCTTTGAGCCCGAGGAAAGCAAATTCACATAATTAAGCCTATAGAAACCTACTGGAGGCAGGGGATGGAGGAGCTGGCCCCTGACAACGGGCGGAGACCTGACTCTGAGAGCCGCGTGGCTTTGCCGTACCTCCAGCCTTCGGCAAATGCTTACCCCTCCCGAGTCTGCGGGTCAGGGCTGTTGGTCTCACTGGTCCGGATGATCATAGCCCATGTCTGCTGTGAACATTTTGGACAGACTGGGGGGCAGAAGAAATGGCTTAGCTCTGCATCTCCTGGCTAATGGCTCCTTCTTTGTATGGATCTTACACTTTGCAAGTTGCTGGCTGGACTGGGGGAGACAAAAGGGGCAAGAGAAGTGGGGTGTGGGATGTGCGGTCATGCGCTTTGCTTGCTGACGCTTCCTCTCTAGGATGACTTGGGTCTGCTAATTATCCAACCAATAATTATTAGGCTCCCATTAAGTGCCAGGCACCGAGCAAGGAGCTGGTGTGTCAAAGGGGAAGTGAGCAAAGACAGACAAGAAAACCAACGGAGTCCATGGGATAAATCTCCCAGTGACTTTTAACTATTCTTAGGGTAAAGTTTAAAATCCCATATTCTGCAAAGCATCCTGTGATCTGGTCCCTGCCTGCTTCTTTGATCTCGTCTCCGTCCTTCCTCCAGTCTCTGACACATCAGCAGGTCAGATCTACTCTCATCTCCCTGGTGAGCTCTGTTCCTTCCCATTTCAGTGCCTGCCGGGTGCTCAGCCCCAAACGCCGCTGCTACGGGTCTTCCTCCTACTCCTTCACCTAGTTAATGCTCCTTATCTCTCGGTTCCCAGCCGAAGGATCACGAGCAGCGGGAAAGTTTCCCAGGCCTCTGGGCCTATGTCAGGTCTCTCGAGAGTGTCTCATCTCCATCAGAGCCCAGGACCTAAGGACAGCTAATGATTCCAGGACTGGGGTTCCTGTCCATCACCCCCTCTGTAACATGCCCCGTGCAAGCGGGTACCCCACCTGTCTTGTTGGCCTTTGCCTCCCAAAGCCTCCCTCAGGGCCTTGTTCACAGTGCTTGTGTGGAATAGGATGAACAAATGGAGGACTGAATTAATGAAATGCTAGAATACTAGCCCTCACAGGTGCCGTCGAATCAACAAAGAGATAATGAATTCCACTGGAAGGGTTTCCAGGCAGAAGTAATCACTGAGCTGGGTTTTAAGGAAAAAGCCAGAGTTTCCCTATTGACATGGCCTGGGGAAGTTTCTACAAGGTGCACCTCCAGCCAGCCTTGGAAGGGAGCCATCTTTTAATTTCTTGCTAAATAGTACCTAGCTGCGGTAAGAAGTTCAAATATTAAATGTCTAAGTACTGGAAGTTACCAACCTTACTCCCACCCCCTAGGCACAACCACTAGTCCCCGTGGGTGTTCCCCTTCTCCCAGGCAGACTTTTTTACACTCGCCCCCGACCCGTGATTAAATTATTTTAAGGGATGTTGTATTCCACCCTAAAATGTGTATTTGTGTTGTCCCAAGGAAGAGGCTGACTCCTTCCTTCAAATAAATGGGGACCTTGGGCAGGCCTGCAGGAGTTTTAGGCCATTGTTTATCTCCCAGAGGCCCCAGGAGATGCATCAGAAGAGATTTTTGCTTTGTTGCAATAAGACAGGTCTGGCTTCAATTTCAAACCCCTGGGAAATGGGTTTTAGTCTGGAAAGACCTTTCGGTAGGTATACTGACTATTGGGTTCTGGTACAAAGAGGGCTGAAAAACAAGACCTACCAGGAAATCTTCATAGAATGGAAAACGTGAATAGCGTGAAGACCTTGATTCTCACGGATTCCCAGGTTCAGGAAGCTGACTTAGGTCCAGTGTCCGGCATGGGGCTAAGTGCTTGACATGTGTTGTTTCACTCCATCTTCATGACAACCCCGCAAAGTGAGTCCTCCTGTGATCACTCCCATTTTACAGATAAGGAAACTTAAGGTCAGAGAAGTGAAATATCTTGCCCCAAAGTCAGCAAAGCACGTAAGTGTGAGAGCTAGGACTTGGGCCAACACAGCTGGCCCCAGGGCCTGCAAGCCTCATTGCTCAGCTCTTTTGGCCTCTGGCCAAGTCTAAGAATGGGCAATGTGGACTCAGAAGTCCCAGCTCACCCCCTCTTAGCTTTGGGAACGGGAAATCTTTGAATTTCTCTGAGTCTCAGTTTCAACCCTTATAATCGGGGATGATAATCGTCATCCCACAGGGTGGTTGGGGTGACTAAATGGAATTGGACATGGAATTATTTGGTCAACTCCAGCACATTCTAGCATTTTCATGAGTGCCTCTCAGCTAATTTCACAGCACCTTAAAGATGGCTAAGCTTAGCTGAGACCCCTGAGAAGAACGATGCTAAAGGCGATGAATCACTCACAGCAGAGTTGGGGGTGGGGGTGGGGGCTAGCTGTCCTTCCCACCAAGCTGTCTGTGCCGGCTCCCGCCCTCAGACTCCACCTCCAGCTGCGTTATCATTGTGGGTTTGTGTCCATAGCAGCCCTACTCATGACTGCTTTTTTAACCATTATTTTATTGTCTTCGCTAAGTACTTTGTGCTTATTGTGAAAAGTCAAATAACACCAGAAAAGTAAAAATACCCATTTTTTAAAATACTCTGTGTTTTCTCAGAGGGGTAGACGAACCATGAGAGACGATGGACTCTGAAAAACAAACTGAGGGTTCTAGAGGGGAGGGGGGTGGGAGGATGGGTTAGCCTGGTGATGGGTATTAAAGAGGGCACGTTCTGCATGGAGCACTGGGTGTTATGCACAAACAATGAATCATGGAACACTACTTCTAAAACTAATGATGTAATGTATGGGGATTAACATAAGAATAAAAAAAATACTCTGTGTTTTCAATGTAATTCACTTTTTGGTTTTTTGCATGTGGGGTGTAGACTCCATATTACCCAAAACAGATTTTTTTTTTTTTTAAAAAGCCTACGAATACCATCCTGCCTTGAGACTTGTGAGATGACAGTGGGCAGAGTGGATAAGGAAAGGGAACCTCTTGAATGAGTCAGGTGGGCCTTCCCATCCCCCGCAGACTGGAATCAAGTTTTTCTCCTGCTTCGAATTGTTGTGTTTCTTCAATACCACACAGGGAAAGCTGACCTTAGTTTATAACATGCCCTGTAAAATGTCTATTTATTTTTTCTTTAAAAGTCCGAACACTGGCAGAGAATGTAAATACGCCTCCTCTCCTGCTCCATGGCCTCTTTCCTCCAGCAAACATGTGTGAAATCTCACACGTATTTGTGCGCAGAGACCGACTGTCTGATTCAAGATGACAAGGCTGTTCTCCATGTGTCTGTCAGAGGTGCCAAGCCCCCAAAGCCACATGAGACCAGATGGGAAACCACAAGGCCAGCCCCCTGCCCTCTGCAGTGTGTTGTCACCTCATTTGGGTGTGCATCGAGTGAGAAGACCAACGAGGTCAACTCCGTTTCTGAGCTGGGCTTAGCAAACACGATGGCTTTCCATACCTAGCTCGCCATGGGTCTCCAGCCCAAAGTTATCCTTAGCCTGACCACCTACCAGCCACTGGGTCACCAGCTTAGCCTTCCCTGATACAGAACAGACGTTGGGAAAGAACTCAGGTACACAGTGGCGAAACAGAACAGGCTGCAAGCAGTTGTTTATCTGGGGCTCGTGAGCTGCCTTCCTCGTTGGGGCTGAGTGAGGAGAGCAGAGATCATGGCGTTCCTCACACCTGTGGCTGTTTCAGCATCTGGGTGGATTCACTGTCCCAGTGGACAAAGGGACGGACTAATAGTAACACACAGAACATCTTCAGAGCTTTACAGTTGACCAAGCACTTGCACATTAGTGACCTCCTTTCAACTTCTTAACCACTGTAAGGAGAGCAAGGATGCCATCCCCATCTCACAAAGGAGGATCTTGGGACTCAGGAAGGTTGAGTGGTTTGCCCATGGAGTGGTGGGGCTAGCCTTCCTTCTCTCTACTCTCCCTGACACATTTCTGGAGAGCTCCTGATAATCTGCAAGTCATGCAGCAAAGGATGGACTTGGAGGACTGACTGCCAGATGCTGGCTCCTGACTCCCTCTGTCCCCTCCCCTCTTTGGGCCCCGTTTTCAGTCCCCTCCTGAGATCTGTGGGGGAATGATGTGCCCAGTGCCCCCCCACTCACCACCCCATCAGCCGCTTGTCATGGTCTAAGCAGAAAGTTGACAGTGACTGGTGGCTGACGTGTCTCTGTGGACTGCCAGGGAGCAGGCAGGCTGGCATTCTTTTTCAGGCTGTCCCAGGTGATATTTTTCGGACTTGTTTTTGAAAAACCCAGAAATCCAGTCTGGTTAGTGTCTCGCTATTCCAGAAGGGGTGGCTGGGGGTAGCATCGGCGAGGTGATCTGGAATTGCCCCAGGTTAGAAACAGAGAGAAACACGGTTTTTGACCTGCAGGAATTTGAAGAAGTGACACACAAGAGATGTGTTGGCCCTTGGTTCCAGCACTCAGGGCCGATCAAAGACCCCAGTGTTAGCCGTGACCCCAGCCACTCGTTTCCACTTGGATTTGCTGGTGACCACACTCAGGGGCATAGGATCATCCTACAAAGGCCAGCCACTTGGTTGTAATTTGCATAAAAGTCCACCAACAGAGATCTGCCTTATTTAAACAGTCTTCAGTCTTAAATTCTAGAAGAAGCCTGCCCTCTTTTTCCACAGCAGGTTTTCTCCTGCCCCTTCCCAGTCACGACTGTCTGTTTATATCAGAAGTGGCAGGATAAGGACCAGAAGGGTCGTTGCGCTGGAGGTGGCAGTAAGCCCATCAGTACTTTTGTTGGCTGATTTGGCACAAAATTTTCCTGTTATATGAATAATGACTCAAGCACTATGCCAAGAACTTTGAAACATGATCTCATTTCATCTTAAAATGAATCCATTAGGTAAAAGTGTGTTACTTTCCCCATTTTGTAGGTGAGAAAATTGAGGCTCAAGGAAGTTCATTAACTTGCCTAAAAATATACATTAGCAGGGAGAGATGAGAGCCACACCCAGAACTGTCTCATTTTAGAATACTTTGTACTTTGAGCTGCTTCACAGTGTAGACCAGTGATTCTCAAACTCCAGGTGCAGGTTGGAGGCGATATTTATATTTTGGCCTCGTCTATACTTCCGCAAAGAAAATGTTACCAACAAGCATGGACAGTGAAAAGCCTGGAAGGGAGGGCCTTTCTCCCAGTTGATTCTGGGATGAGTCTATTCTGCAGTTAGCAATTCAGCCACATGGGGGGTCAGCCTTGATTCTATGAAGGCTCCATGCTAGTACTATGGGATATAAAAGTCCACAGGCACAAAAACTCAGTTTCTTGAACCAGGGGTTGCCCAATAAAATACAAATACCCAGTTAAATCTGTATTTTGGATGAATGATGAATATAATTGTAAGATGAATATACCACATGATCTATTTGGGATATGCTTACCCTTCGGACATTATCCACTGTTTATCTGAAATGTGAATTTAATTAGGCAACCTGTATTTTTGTTTGCTAAATCTGACAACCCTTCTGGAACTCAAAACAAATATATCTGAACAAACCAAAAAAAAAAAAAAAAAAGGGTGATGTGACCCTGGTGTCCAAGTGCCTCTCAGAAACATAGTTAATATGGTAATAAAAATAATATTAGTTAAACACTGGAACACTAGTATTTCTGGGAAGCTTGAATGGTTTATGTAGGATCAACTTGATGGATACTTGAAGTAGAATTGGCCACATGGTTGCTGTATATATAGGAGGGGACTTTCGACTTCTGATCCGTGATTTCCAGTCCTGGCTATACATAGGAATCATTCCGTGACCTTTATTTTTTATTTCTTATTTTTTAAGATTTTTTAAAATTTATTTGACAGAGAGAGACACAGCGAGAGAGGGAACACAAGCAGGGGGAGTGGGAGAGGGAGAAGCAGGCTTCCCGTCGAGCAGGGAGCCCGACATGGGGCTCGATCCCAGGACCCCGGGATCATGACCTGAGCCAAAGGCAGACGCTTAACTGACTGAGCCACCCAGGTGCCCCATCATCTCGTGACCTTTAAAAAATGTCAGTGCCTGGGCTCTATCCCAGAGATTCTGAGGTAATTATTCTGGGGTGTAGTTGAGGCATGAAGATGACATGTTGACAATAAAGATCCCTCACATTCCAAAGCTTCACAACTGGTGTGTATGAAGTGGTGGGACAGGTGTTCAGGAGAGGGGATGCTCTATGACTGGAATGGTCCCAGTCACTTCCCTGGAAGAACTGGGAAGCCAACAGGGTGAAGGGTGGGGAAGGTTTGGATAAAGAGACGGGAGCAGGCAGTGTATGCCAGGGAGAAAGAATGACTTGGAGCCAAAGAGTAGAAAAAAATGTGCGAGCCAGCTACAGAAAACAGAGCCGTTGGATTAAAGCAGCATGTCTGGGTAAAAGCAAACTTTTTTTAGTGAATTGTTTTTATTTCTGTGTATAAAAATAATATATAAAGTTGGGGGAATTTTAGAAAATACAGTAAAACAAGATAAAGAAAAAGCACTGCCTATCAATCTGTCATTAAACGGAAATCACTTTTAAATTTTGACTACTTTTCATGCCTTTTGGACATTGTTGAGAACATATCGACATTCCATCACAAGCGTTTCACCACGCCATTAGAAATTCTTCATGAACATTTGTACCAGCTGCAATTGTTGCCACGATATTGATGTAGTGTAAGTGTCTCAACCTTCTTCCTAAATTTGGACGTTCAGGTTCTGCTCAATTTTTCACATGTTTGGGGTGTTGCTTTTAGATTTTTAAGGAGTGGGAGAGTCCAAATACAGGGCTTTTCCTAGTAGTCCATGGACTGAAAGCATTTGCAGACCCCACAATCAAACTGTGCTCCTTCAAGCCCTAGAGAAGAGCATCAACACTCAAACCAATCGTCAAGTTTATCCCCAAAGTCAAAATGGCGCTCACCTTGGGGCACTCTAAGCGGTGCGTTGGGCTTTCTCTCCTCAGCCCCAAATCACAAGTCCTAACAGAGGTGCCACCTCTCTTCATTACAGACTGCTGTCTGGCCAGAGAACTACTGTTGGGACCTAAGATTTTTTTAACACCCAATTAAATTGGTGTAATTGGTTGGAATTGCAACTTCTTTGCCTCCAGCTGTGAGCCATAATCTGTTTCACACCTGAGTGTTGTTTTACTTGATTTTTAAGACTTTTCCCAGAGTTGTGGAGATGGAGTAGAAGGAGAGAACCTGTTCCCACTTTTCAGTGTGTAGATGATTTTTCCTTCATCTGAAGGAGTCACTGGCAGTCGGACTATCGTTGTTAACCTTCCTTGGGCTAAGATTCTACCTTGACCTTGAAGTTTCAGCATCTAACTCTTTCTGGGGCCTGCTGTTTAAAATGCCTAAGCAATACAGAAAAAGTCTGATCAGGAAAAAACAATTGGTCAAGCTTGAGACTCAGCTCATGGGCTAGCTGTGAACAAAATGGAATCTCTTTCAAGGCTCCTCTGGCCCAATTCCCAAGGCTGTGGGAATGATGAGTAGATTGTGCCATTGTGTTACATCCTGACCAGTTTTAAAGACATGAACCAGAGGTACATTTTGTGGGTTGGAAGATAAATTTAATTGGAGGAGACCAAAACAGTGTAAAGTACACTCGATATGATGATGTTTCATCAGATTCTGCAGTGAAAAAAGAAAGTATATCAGGAGGGGTGTTATTTGGATCTATTATCTGTACTCATTTCCTCCCTTGGATCACCCTGCCTCTCAGACTGCACCTGTGCTCATTCCTGACCTCGGTGGATAGTCACTGATTCTGTAGAAGACTTGTATGTTGGATCAGTGGTTCTCACATTTGAGTGTGCACCAGAATCACCTGGAGGGTGTGCCAAACTGAGCCCACTTCTGATTCAGTAGCTAGGGGTGGGGTCCAAGAATCCGGCCCTCTAACAAGTTCCTAGGTGATGCTCTTGCATTGGTCAAGAGATCAACTTTGAGAATGACCGTGCTACATGTTGAAGTTCCCTTAAGAAACATCTAGTCATATTGCAATTCCACCTCCATTTTCCATCTCTTTCATTTCCTGGGCAGCCATCAGTCATCAGTCCTGCTCCTCTTTCCTCATGGGTCCTGACTAACCTCAAAATCCTCCCAATAGGGCAGTTTAGAACCTTGCTCCCCAAATTGCTCCAGGGACCAGGAGCATTGGCATCACCTGGGAGAAATTTGGAACTTTAAGCCCCACCCAACAATCTGCATTTAACAAGATCCCTGGATGATCCATATACAGAATAAAGTTTCAGAAGCATGGGTCTAGGCAACCAGAATCACACTGGAATTGAAGCCTGTTTGTTTGATATAAACCAACCATTTTATTTTGAAAATGAGAAAAGCCCACAGAAGTCAAACGACTCCCCTCCTAGAAGTAGCAGATTTTTCTGGGCTTGCAGAAGTGACAACTTACTTAAAGTGTCAGCTAATAACCTTCAAAATGCATCACTGATCCCAAACCCCACCATCTCTAGTGTTATCATGGCATTTTTAAATGGGTCTCAGAAATGGAGACATCTGGACTTCAGGGGAAGATGGGCTAATGACCGAATATTAGTGGGGCTAACTAGGTCCTCCTGACCCCCCACCCCAAACACCTATTCCTGGCTGGAATTCTGGGCTGAAAGGATCCAAGGCTTCCTTCCACTCACTGCTGCTCTCACAGAATGAGGTAGTAGACCCTGTACTCACTAGCCTCATAATCCTAGAGAGACATCTGTGTTTCTTTTCTCAAAAATATCCCACAACATTATAGGCAGGTCCAGAGAGAAGAGACTATTGCTTTGGTATATCACAGACAAGGTTTATATGATGTTGTATACTCTATTTAAGATGAAAAGGGAAAGGCCCGGCCCTGGCTTAAACATAGAGTGGGATGGGCCCGTGTGCTGAGCCAATTGTCAGGTCCTCAGTCCTGGCCAAAGGAGCCACTGGAGGGGGTGTCCAGGGCTAGGAGTGGGGTGTGTGGTGCAGGTAACCCCAAATTACCCATCAGGTGGGCATGATTTGATCTGTGCCACCACCATCCTCAATTATTAAAGAAACATAGAGAGTGGTTCTTAACTTTAATTATGGAGTCCTTAGAGAATCTAGTGGAAACTATGGACCCTCTCTCATCAAACAGAAGTGCACTTTTGGGTCATGCACATTTGTGAATACAATGTCAGAGGTTTTAGAGCCCCTGAGGTCCAGTCATGGATCTCTAGGGGATTCAAAGACCTCAGGCAAAGAACTCTTGATCAATGCTCTAAGTAAGTGCTTGTTCAAAGCACACAACTGGTTAGTTGCAGAAAGGGCACCAGGTCTCCTAACTCTTTGCTCAGGGCTCATTAGAAGACCCCAAAGTCTACCATTCAGAGAAACTTAAGGAAATAGCTCAAATTTAGGAGCTTAACCTAATTGAGCTCAAACCTCAAAATACTGTCTTGCCTGTACATCTCTGAAGTCAAATGAAAAGCAAAGGTCTAAGTGGATGTGTTCAGTCTATAAATATGTATTAAGCACCTACTATGGAAGAGACTGTTGGAAGCACAGGACAAAGCAGCAAACCAGTCAGATACTGGCTCTGCCCTTGGGACGTCTATGGTCCAGCCAGGAAGACAGAAAAGGAACAAGTACTAATTATTACAGGTTGCTGCTTAATGAGCATTAGAAAGGTTATCTTGAACTCTTTGGGAGAAATCGTGCTAAATAAATGATTAACTTTAATACTATAAATAGCGTTAAACCATCATGTTTATGAATAATTAAAGGTGCTTCCATTATGGAAACACAAAGCTCAGGGCCCCTCTGTTTTGCTGTGCCTTCTGTGAGTGGCTGTCCCAGCCTGGAGCTGTAGCTCTAGCACGTTCCTGTGGGTTTTTCACTTGGCGTATGTGCACTGGGGCCTCCTGCCCGTGGGAGATGGATGGGGTGAGCCATTTGGAGCTACAGCTAGACTCACTGATCAGAGTAGTCTGTAAATATTTACGGTATCTGCAGCACTCCTTCTCACATCAAATACCAGGGATAATCAGAAAAACTAATGAACTCAAGCCAACCCCATGTTACGCTACGATAAATATTTAGACGGTGCATTTTGGGACGATGGCTATGGAGCTGTGGGGAAGTGATTATGGCCACCTTGTTCTAAAGAAGAAAAAAATCATCATCACTCTATCTCCAAATGTCTAGAATGAAGTTGGGGAGGAATGAAACATCCCATTTGGGGAACCACTGGTGCTCGGGCCCTTTCTTATCTTGGTGTTGGGAAGCTCGCCCTCTTTATATGTGGGTAGTGGATTCATGGGGATGGATGCTTCTCAACACAGCTGTTGAGTCCATCAGAGATGGGAGATTTGGTGTATGGGGCTATGCCTTTTAGCCCTCTTAAAGTTTGTTATACATGCTGTTGGCTTTTTTTTTTTTTTTTTTAAGTTCCAAGTATATGAGAAGGCTGTTAGGGGAACCCACTCCTTGACTCAGACAAGTGATAATCTGGTGGGCCAATGATAACTGATTTAGTCCATTTGAACTGCTATAACAAAATATCACAGACTGGGTGGCTTATAAACAACAAAAATTTATTTCTCAGAGTTCTAAAGGCCGGAAGTCAGATAAGGGCACCAGGATGGTTGAAAGAGGGCTCTTTCCCAGATTGCAGACTTCTCACCATGTCCACACATGAGGGAAGGGGCTGAGGGAACTCTCTAGAGCCTCTTTTATAAGGGCACTAATCCCATTCACGAGGCTCCACCCTCATGATTTGAACTCCTCCTAGAGGTCCCACCTCCTAATACCATCACCTTTGGGGATTAGGATTTCAACATACGAATCTTAGGGACACAAAAATGTTCAGACTATAGCTGTAAAGAAAGACCCACAACCTGAAATGTGAGCCACACCAGAAAGGGGTCCAAAGTGTCCAGAGAATTTCTTTTTTTTTAAAGCATCCAGGTGAGAGAGTATGGCTTGGCTCCTCTCTGCCAAGCTGAGCCTCAGAGCACTTTGGCAATCACTACTCAGAGGTGTTGGAGTCTGGCATGCCGTGCTTTGCTCTTCACTCACCACTTGGCCTGTGTTGAGCTTGGCTGCCCTGGGATGCTGAGCTGTGTGGGGAAGCTAACTGAGCTCTCTGTGACCCTCTTCCTACCACCACCGAGGAGATCACTGATGTCAGTGAGCTCTCCGGATGGGGACCAGGTCTCCGCTCACATCTGGTGTCTTATCACACATCCAGGAAGGAAGTGCTGAACGAACTCAGGAAAGATACATCGGGGATGGAGCAGAAATGTTGTCTCCTGAAACAGTTCTTCTCAAGATATTTTTTCTCTAGAAAAGGTGCCCCCAAACTATCTGAATCCAAACCCTAGGCTGGTCAAGCCCGGGCCCATATCAACATAGGCGGGGCAAGTCCAGGGACAAGGAGAGTACCCATGTCGTGACCTCAACCCAGCTAGAAATCCAGTTTGGATGATTCGTATTTAAATTCATTCTTCCATCCCAAGAAAAAGACAGTACTTCCTGCCAGTTAAAAAAAAAAATTCAGTCATGTCTCCATTGTGATCTGCTCTGACAGACACATGAGGACGCTGGTATGGGTCTATCCCACAGCTTTGGCCATTTCCTCGCTTAGACAATTAAGATGTTAGAGAGAAAAGTTGTTGTGATTGTTTTTAATGAGAAGTTGAACATAAGTTTTGACTTTTGGGGAACCAAGCCAACTCACGACCAAGTGAACCCATGAGATCAGTTAAAAGGGTTGAATCAGGGCGCCTGGGTGGCTCAGTTGGTTAAAAGGGTTGAATCAATTTAGAAGAAGAATCAAGGATTCTGGCCAAGCTCCAAGCATACCAGGCGGCAATATTAACACACACCTATCTCTGGTGTGGGGGTGCAGGAAGCACCACTTGGCCAGATGCCTTCTTTCATACCATGCTTCCTGTGCTCTGTCTGCCTCTTCCAGGTATGGCTCTGCCATCCAGGAAAACCCAATTTCCTGCCAATCTCTTGGAGACTTTCAGCAAATGATCTGTCTCACTGTAACTCTGTGCATTTAGGTTTGCTCTCTGTGGGTCCCAAGATGGCTCTAGGAAGTTCAGGCCTGAAAGCACTGTACTCAGCCAAATAAAAGGAAGCCATGGAAGTGGGAAAAAGAGTCATTGCTTTGAGGAACATGGCTGAGTAGATTTTCAGACTTGAGCAATGACCTGGGCTGGATATTTTTAGCAGCAGAAGCCAAAAAGGAAATGCCTGGGCGACATGGTGTCTGCCTTCTCATAGCATGGAACCTACCCATTCATTAGCATCATCTGCCGAGTGGCTGCAGACGGAAATGGAGAAGTTCGCAGGCACAGCAAAATTAGTAGGAACGGTCTGTAACTTGGTGGACTGTGACATAATTTTCCATGATCACGTGAAAAGCCAGGGGCTAATTCCATTCTATCTCCTAAACCTTTTTGACTCTCTACTGGACACCAAGTTAGTACCTCTTTATGGCCAAGCTGTGACCTTTGTTGAGGACTTGTCCCCAAGATTTTGTGATTCTGAGATCCCCAATTCTGTCCACCCACTTTTATACTACCAGGTTCCAAATTTCGAGATGGCTTGTAAATCTACCTTAGGATCCCTGCTCATGACTCAGAATCTCAGTGCGTGGGCAACAGTGAAGCAGACAAACAGACTCAAACCTCCGGAAAAGTCAGCTACCTGTCAGAAATCAAGATCGCAGCCAGGGGATGGGACAACCATGGAGTGGTGAGCTCTGAACGCACCAAGGTCGGGGGATGCCTGAAATCCAGGCTGCTCTTCTCACGGTTTTCAGGTCTGCCTGGTCTTTTTGTGCCTCTGTGCTTGTGTACGTGCTGTGACTTCAGCAGGAAACGCTCTTCCCTGTGTGTCTGGTAAACTCCTCTTCATTCTCCACATTTCCTAGAGATCGAGCCTCAATGCTACATTCGTGGTGGGCTGCTCCCCACTTGCCCCCCATCATCCTTTGTTCTGCTATCATTCGGGACCATCACTTCCCTGTTTCTGACCTGTCTCACCCAGCAGACAATGGGACCCTTGGAGGTAGAACATCACCTTCTTCATCCTTGGGTCCCTTGAGCACAGGGCAGTATCTGTCTCCTCATGAGATAGTGTGTGGGGATGTCCGTTGACTGAATACAGCTAAGAGCAGAGAACTGGCCCCATCTGGTTGAAAGGAGTGGCTGGTGATGCAACAGATATGTCCCCCTCTGATGCTTCTGTGGAACTATGGGACCTTCTAATCAAGGCCTCTATGGGTAAGGATACAGCTCGAAGGCACGTGCCCCAGGTTCAAAACCTAGCTCCTAAACTTCTGTGTCCTTGGGTGAATTACTTGACTTCCCTGATCCTCGATTTTCTCACTTGTAAGGTGGTGATGTGACCTACATTACCTGTTTGGCAGCAGGGAGTGTGTGAAGGATGCATGGGAGAGAGAGAGAGAGAATCGTGTAACATACTTCATACAGTTCCTGACATGTAAACAAGCACTCAATAAGTAGTTATTATTGTGAAGAATATCATTGTCACTATGATCATAATGACTCACGTTGAAGGCACCTACACAGACCAGGGCTGGGGTCCTAGGTTAGCTTAATAAGGAGCATTTAACCCAACCCCTTCCGCCGGCCTCAACAACTACCAAAATCCTTTCAAGATGGCAAGAATGTTCTTTCAAATGATGTGGTCTCTTGACACAAAGTAGATTTTCAAGACACAAATGTTTCTTTAAAAAATTACATTTCCAGGGGCACCTGGGTGACTCAGTTGGTTGAGCATCTGCCCTCAGCTTAGGTTGTGATGTTGGGGTCCTGGGATCGAGCCCCGCATGGGGACTCCTTGCTCTGCAGGGAGTCTCCTTCTCCCTCTCCCTCTGTGCTCTCTCCATCTCTCAAGTAAATAAATCTTTAAAAAATAAACTAAAAAAATTAAAAAGTAAAATTACATTTTCAGGGGTCTATTACCCTTTGAGCAATAGTCCACACATCCTGAATGTGAGGTGTTTGATCTTTTCTCCCCAGAAGGATTGAGATGAGGAAATAAAATTCATTGTCTGAGTGGGCTGTGAGATCCCTGGAGAACAGAGGTAGGCAGGCACTCTGGGGGAGGGCGTGCTCCCTGACATGGGATGAAAAAGGAGCGTGGAAAGGACCGCTTGCCCAAACTTCTCACCAAGAGACCCTTGGAACTTTCTTCCTGCGCATTTTAAAGATCTCTTTTCCTTCCAAATTCAGGTCCATATTTCTGAGCAAGAGTTCAGAGGCCGTTCTGAAGTGACTCAGCATGACGTTGTAGATTTGAGCTCTGGTTCTCATCCTGTGACCAGCTCTCTGTGTGTCTTTGGGCAGGTTACTTAACCTCTCTGAGCTTGGTTTCCTCATCTACAAAAGGAGCACCGAACCAAGTGATAAAGGTGCTTTCCAGTTCTCGCCTTTGTTGAGGTTTATGTCAGGGAGGTAGCTTTCCTCCCAACCAGCTTTGTGTCCACCTTATGGTGTAGAAACCCCCATTCGTGTTGAGAAGGTCAGCCAGAGCTGCATTCAAATCTCAACGCAACCACCTAGCAGGTGAGGGGCTTGGGGCATGTCTCTCGCTATCCCCAAACCTCAGCTTTCTCTTCTGCAAAACAAGAGAGCCCTTACACGCTTTTCCGGGCTGCGGTAGGAGCCTAAATGAAGTAGCATCTTCAGTTTCGAGCTCAGCACTAACCAGACCTTGGGGAAGGTCAGTTTCTCTTTCTCTCTAATGCTCATCATCGCCAACTTCCTTTCCCAGTCCAGATGCTCTGCTCTTCCCTTCCCATTCTGCAAAGCCCAGACCAGGAAGGTGAGAGTCATGGGGGAAAAAAGCCTTCCCCCATGAGCCCTTGGGCCAGCCCTGTTTTCCATCCCTCTTCCCAAAATTGTAGCTAAGTGCCCTTTCCAAATTCATGAGCATTCCCCTTCCAATGATGAGGATGCAAACAGCATCCATTGCACATGGCAGGCTCTGTACTGAGTGCTTTAGTGGTGTTCTTCGAATCCTTTTGCTTTCCACACAGTGAGGATGGTATGATACTCATTTAATAGATGAAGAAACTGACACTTGGGGAAGACTTGATAACTTGCCCCATCAGGAGGAAGACAGTCACTATGCTGGGCAGAAGCCCGACTATCTTGATGGACCAGGCGCTCCCCGCTACTGCCCTGGTAACAGACTTTCTGCCTTGGGTCACCTTGAGCATTTGGTGCAGTTAAGTCGAAGGCTTCAGCCAGGCAGGAAGGAAAAGGATGTGTGAGGATGGTGGGGCTGGGGCGGGTGGGCAGCCAGGAGGGGAGATATCCCTGGGCTGGGGGTGAGGCTGCAGCCTGGTGACCCCCTTCCACCAGCATCCCTCCTGACCCCGCCTGGGCTCTGGGGCTGCCCCATGGAGAAGGGGGGCCACCCAGGGGGCACTGACTGTACAGTCCCGAGGTGGCTGCTGGACTCTAAGTGATGCTCAGGCCCTTAGCCCGAGTGGTGCCAAAGGTTGTGCAGGGAGCAGGGAGTAGGGAGGCATGAGGCCCTCATGTTACCCAATGGCCAACTGTGACCCCACACGGCTGGGCTTACACCCCTGTGTGCTTCTGCCTGGGAATGGGGTGAACTCTGCCCTCCAGCCCGGGAGGAGTCCCTCTCGCGTGTGCATGTGGGTTTCGGTTGGCGGCCGGTGTTCCCGCGCCTGCACCATGAGGAGGGGCTGACAGTGATCGTGGCTCCTCCCTGGCAGAGGAGAGAGAGAAAGAGGGGACTGGGAGTGCGGCCCATGGACCCAGAGGCTGGAGAGCAAGCCGCCAGCTAGGAATGAGCAGAGCTCACCAGGCCCTGGGCGAGGGTTTTTCTCCTTCCGGTATGTATCTTGCGCTGGGTCCTGGCGGGGATTCCGTGCTCGAGGCATGGTCAGCTTGTGTCCTGAAGCCTAAGGCAGGACTGCTCCCTTCCAGACCCAGTTCTTCTCTAGGACACAGCCCTGGGGTGGAGCAGGTCAAAGCAGCAGAACTTAGGGGTTAAGATTTCGTTTTGTCTGGGTTTGAAGTACAGTGATGCTGGGTGGGCTAACTTGAGCGAATTGCCCAAATGCTTGGGCCTCAGTTTTCTCATCTGTAGAATGGGGATAAAAACAGGCCCTACCTTTTAGGTTCATTCTAGGTGCACAAAGATAGGGAACGTAAAGCACTTAGCACCAGCCGCGACGCATGGCAGGGGCTCATTAAAGGTCATTAAGCATTCAGAATTCTTCGTGGTAGCACATCCTGCCCAGATGGGTCTTTGGGTCATAATATTAATCCAACTTGGCAACTTTGCAGAAATCTACTGACCCGCACTTCCAGATCCAACAGTGTGCCCTCCCAGATGAGCAACACCTGCCAATGACAACCACTAAACGTGATCCAACACTTACTGACTTCTAGGAACATGAAAACAGCATTTATTATTTATGACTTTATCTGGTCTTCACTCTAACCCTGTAAGTCAAGTACTATTTGATCTTCGTCATCCCTAGCGTAGGGGATGATGTCATGTGCTCAAGGTTACATAGCCAGAATGAGGCAAAGCCAGGGCTGCAAAGCAGAGTGCCCTGAGCCAGGAGGTGATGCTGCCTCTTCAGTTGTAGCTACACAAACTCAGGTCACTTCTCATCTTGTAAAGTAGAGGGCTGAAGAAGATTCCAGAAAGGTGGCAAGGGGGCCTTTTGTCTCAAGTTACCCTCTGATTTTGATAGAAGTCCTGAATCTCTGCAGAGGTGGCTTAACTTTTCCCTTGACCTAAAAGACAAAATGCATGAGCTTAACGTTGCTTGTGGTCACCTGGAAGCCAACAGAAATGCCAAATTCTGCTTCAAAATCCACAGTTCAATATAGTGGAAGGAAAATGTATAGTCTCTGTACTGGATTGGGTATCCCCCAAAGAGATACAACTCTGAAGGTCACCTTATTTGGAGATAGGGTCTTTCCAGATTTCATCAAGATAAGAGGAGGTCATACTGGATTAGGGTGATCCTAATCCAATGACTGGTATCCTTTTAAGAAGAGGAAAACCTGGACAGACACTGACAGACAAAGGAGAGAGAACATGTGAGGACAGAGGCAGAGGCTGAAGGGAAGCAGCTAGAAGACAAGGAAAGCCAAGGATTCTCACAATCACCAGAAGCTAGGAAGTGGCAAGGAAAGATTCTCCTCTAAAGCCTTCGGAGAGAGCATGGCCTTGCCAACACCTTAATTTTGGATTCTTGGTCTCCACTATTGTGAGCAAATACATTTCTCTTGTTGGAAGCTGCCCAATTTGTGCTAATTTGTTAGAGTAGCCCTATGAAACACATACAGTCTGCTAGAAAGGAAACTCTGGGGTCATCGTGGAAACTATTTCATCTAAATGTACCTGACAGATGGGGAAACTGAGGCCCAGAGCGGTATGCAGGTCAGTGAGCTTAGGGCAAATCAGCAATCACACCATGGAGGGCCACTGGAGGGTCAGGAGAGGTGACAGCTAGGTGTTTTCAAGTTCTCAGTGAACCGAGACAGTGCCCAATGTCACCAAACAGAGTGAACCTTCTGCCCAGTGTGAGGGTTTCGCAACAACACACATCTGACAAGAGTGCTTCCTCCCTCTGGGAGTGGGTCCCCTTCTTGGGAAGACATCACTGGACCTTAAGGAAGGCTGTATCCTGCCCCCTGCTCAACACAGCACACCCTCTCCAGGCAGGCTGAGGCCTGGGCAGAGCAAGATTTGACCATCAAGCAGGCTTATGGGCTCCATTCTTCATGCAGGGGGAAGACCCTGGCTGGGGTTGGATAGTTTCCAACATGGTTAGTATTTGAAAATTTTCCATATGAACAGATGTGCGCACAATGGCATTGACTTGGCTCCTCTCTCTCCTAGTTTGAAAATACTGAACATACCTGAAGACTCAGCTAATGATCTTCGGGAAACAAACATTAGAAATCTTGAAGTGATCTTCCATTGCATGGAAGACAGATGCCAATAACCCTCTGAGGCCACCTGTCTCCACCCACCCTGCTAGGGGAGCACTCCTGGTCGATTGTTCTGCCGAGTGATGCTAACTGGGAATCATGCACCTGCTGGCAGATCATGATCCTACAAGAACCTTCTAAAACCCAGCCCTTTGCCCCATTTAGGAGATGTAGCTCCAATTATCTGAATATTGAGGGGAATGGGATCACACAGATAGTTGTCTCATTTGTTTTACTTTTTAGGGGTAGGTACAACCCCACCCCCATGCCCACATCAAGTCTGCCATCTTTGGGAAATGGATGATTTCATCTACTTCCTGTCTTATTTATTTATTTACTTATAATTATTCACCTGCGTGTTATTAATTTTTGCTTTTTATACAAGTGCATGAGCCACCCATTTGAAAAATTCACAAGTAGTTGAATCTTTGCCTTTTTTTAGATTTTACCATCTTTTCAAACTATTATGAATCCTATTTTCATCTTCAAAAACTCTATTGAAATGTGAAATCACCACTATTTTCTTCTTGATAAAGATGACAGTCAATTCAGTGGTGGACTTTAAGATCAGCAACTGTTATTTTAGGTTCAGATCACTGTGTGAGACTTGTAATAAGGAAATTAACTCCTCTGAGCATGCAGAGGATGGGGGTGGTTCCAGAGGCTTATTTCCTGCCTAGAAAGAGTTTGAAGAGCAGAGGAGGGCAGTGGCGCTGTGATGGGCTTTGCCCTTGTCTTTTCTAAGATTTACCCTTAAAAAAAAAAAAAAAAAAAGGCAAGTTGCCATTGCTTTCAATATGGGGGAAATGCTGTGCTTTTCCTGCAGACAGTGGCTGCCGGGGGTGGGGGGCGGTGGTCCAGAAACACAGATATCACATAGGATGCTGCTTTCCATTGCCCTTTAGGGACAAAGAATCAATCTCCTTGATTGAATTGATTAGATTCTCCAGGAAAACAAGTATTTTGACTCCATCTGGGCTTCTCCCAGACATTGACCAGCTATGTGCCTGAATTGGCTATTCTAGCTATGCACAGGTAGGTTAGTGTCTGAGCTCCCTGGACGATTTAAAATCAAGAAGTTTCCCATAAATGCCATGGATTTCTCCAGATCCTTCTCCCTCTCCCTCCCCCTCCCTGCTGCCCTCACCAAGAGACAACAGCTTTACAGGAATAGCCATGTTGGCCCCTTCCCATCAAGGGCCATGACAATGCTTCAGGGCAGAAGGACCCTTTGTGGCCCTGGTGAAGCCAAGACCAAATCCAGCCTGTCTCCCGTGACCCCCAGCATATGGGCTAGATAAAAACAATGGAGCCCTCCATCTCCTGCAATCATATCCAACTACCTCTAGGCCCCACTGGGTAGAAATTCTGGTGTTGCCTTGGAGTTCACACCATGTTCTTGGGTTAGAACCTGCAAAGTCATTTTCTAAGGCCGGTAGGAAGCCCTGAGGGTGCTTAGGTGCTAGAGTGGAGGAGCAGCAGTACCATTCTGCTCCCAGCACCCACTAAGTGGACCCCAGAAGCCCTCTGGACAGTCGACCACACAGCCCTCACTAGCTTGGCTTCCTATTGCCTGGGGACCCCAGAACTCCCCTTGGACGGCCCTGGGCTCTGCCCTCCTCCTGCTGTTTCTGAACCTCAGGCCTCCCTCCCCCACCGGGGACATCACTCCCCACCCCGGAGTTGCCTCTCCTCCACCAAGAGCCTGAAAACAGACCTTCCTCCTCCCTAGGATGCCTCCAAATCCCCTCAGAGGCATCTCTTTCAGGGGCTCCTGAGGCCAGTGTCATCTCTCAATGGCTGGAGAATGTATTTTAAAATTCTTGATAGCGATGCTTTACTCTTAAATACAAAACCAGCCCTTTTCAAAGGCCCCCTGAAGGGCCAAGAATATTCCCTGACTATAGAGAAGGAAACATTTTATCCCAGTGATTTTTAAGCAGAGAAACACCCAATTGATTGGGCCGCCAAAGTGTGAAATCATTCACACTGCGAGTCGGCAGGGGCAGCCCCGGGGCTCCCTAGGCCAAGCCCAGGTGCGGCTCTTCCTAATCATTGCCTCCCCTCTCAGACTCCCTTCGTTAGTGCACGCGGCACGGGTGGGAGGGGCACCGAGCTGCCTCATGCTTGCAAATTAATTGTACGCCCACAGCTTTGCAGAAACATCCACTTTGGCTCTGGAATCTTCCTTCTGACATGCATAGAGAGCCAGGCCTGGCTTCCAAGGTCTTCCGAGGTCTTTGCTCCACTAAAAATGGAGCAAAATGGGGATGGTGGATTGGGAAGTTGAGGCAGAACTGGGCTTGGACTCCTCCTGAGCTAGCTGTGTGACTCGGGGCAAGTTACCTCACCTCTCTGTGCGTCATTTCCCGGCCTATAAAATGGGACTAACTAATCCTAGCACCAGCCTCCTAGAGTGGTCGTGAGGATTACGCGATGTAAATGTTTGCAGCGCTTAGCACGGTGCGTGGCTCATGCTAGGTGCTCAATACGTGCTAGACAGCATCACCAGCATCCCGTGCTTCTTTACGATTCCAGAAGTGGCCTCTAGGCTGTTGGCATGGGAGGAGCCCAGAACCACGGTGATGAGCCCTCCAGTGTCCTGCTCACTGCGGGGAAGGTTAGTGTCGCCAAGTTATCGCTGTGGGGAGTGCTTTGGAGTAGTGTCTATCCTAGAGGTTTTTATTTTTTATTTTTATTTTTATTTTTTTAAGATTTTATTTATTTATTCATGAGAGACAGAGAGAGAGAGAGGCAGAGGGAGAAGCAGGCTCCCAAGGAGCAGGGAGCCCGATGCGGGACTCGATCCCGGGACCCTGGGATCATGACCTGAGCCGAAGGCAGACGCTTAACCATCTGAGCCACCCAGGCGCCCTATCCTAGAGGTTTTTTATGGAGATCAGAACAGCTTTGTGGAAAATGGGCTCCCCTGGCCCACGATGACAGTCTGTCACCAGAAGTGTCCTAGCAGAGGCCGGGGACACTCACTTATGACCTTGGAGAGGGAGTTTTTACATGACAAGGGGCATCCCCCCCCCCCCCCTTTAGACCCCATGATCTGTGCGGCTATGGAAACAGTAGCTTTGCCTTATGGCTCAGTCCATTAACAAGGGGCCACCGGTCTTTTGTCAATTTTTTCACTTCATAATTTTTTTTTCATTGTCTACTGGTGCTGTACTAGGGTCCGAGGAGATTCCCATGGAACTTGATTCAGAGAGAGGAACAATCAGAAGGTGAAGGAAAAGATGCCTGAAGGAATGGAACAAGAAGACTCCGAGAAGGGGATATGGTTACTATAAATAGAGTGGTCAGGGAAGATCTCTCCCAGGAGGTGGAATTGGGTCTGAGACAATGAGAAGGAGCCAGTTCTGCCAAGAGCAGAGAGAGCGGGATTCCAGGCAGAAAGAAGAGCAAATTCGAATACTGTGGGGCGGGAAGAGTTCCATGGGGTCAGGGAAGAGAAATAAGGCCCATGGGAGGAATCCTGCACCAAGCGGAGGGGGCAATAAGATAAAGCTGGACCTGCAGCTAGGGCCCAGTCCCTGCAGGGCCTTGGGGACCTTGGCAAGCATATGGGATTTTATTCTAAAGCAATGGGAAGCCACTGGAGGGTTTTAAGTAAGGGTGACATCCTTGGATTGACCCAGAGTAAACACATTTGAATACAGGACCACCTTTTGTCATTGTCTCTTTCAGATAGTAAGAAAGTGTTTTGCAGGTGTAGACCAAAGTAAGAAGGGAAAAACTCTGCGAAGGAGTACACGGGGCAACTGTGGAGGCCATCCGGATTTACATTGAAATGTGCTTTGAAAGGCTAGGAACACATTCCCGACCAATACCTGAGTCTTTGTCACCGCTTTCAGCTCACTTGAGCTGTAATGAAGGTGGCCCTTATCAGTCTGAGCTTGAGCTGCCTTAATTAGACCCAGATTCTCTATCTTTAAATTGGTCTTACATCAAAGCTAGAGTTATAATTGCAGGTGATGCATTTGCGAGCTGCATTGTTATGTAGCATGCGGCTGCCAGCAGGTTGTGTTGGGATTACTGAAAAGCAATTTGCAGGGGAGGTCTATGGGGGAAAGGTAGTTCACCTCACTAAGCCTAAAAAAAAGCAATAGACAGCTCGAGGTCTTGGAGAAAACATGTTTAACAAGAGGTATTAAGAAAAAAAAAACACAACACAACCCCTCAGCATTTTACCAGCTCTATTTTGCATGCACATCTGGCTTAAGCCACTCCTGGCTCTGAGACACATAGCTGTGAAAAGTCCACGGCGTTAGAGGTCATTGCTGGTTTGCGGTCGATATGGTCGCAGGACTGTTTTGTGGGTCAGAACGGGTTATCGGGGAAGCTCAGGCAGCTTGCAGCAACTCTGTGACCACTCACCAATTCCCCGCTCTGAGTTTGGGAACTGGGAGATTTCAGGCTTACAAGGTGCTCATAGAAGACGCTTGACTTGATTCTTTGTTCTGGAGGGAGGTTGTTTTTCTGTGTGGCTGGCTGTACTCACTGGAGAACCTTTTCTTGTCAGTGAAGGAAGATTGCCACTCAAGCCCTAAGGACTATATGGATGTGTTCCTGGGTTTAGAGGGAGGGAGCGGGGGAGGCTTGGGGATTGGAGACTAGCTGAGAGCATGATGTCTTAGAACTTAGAAGAGGCCACTTAAGTTAAAGGGGTCACTCAACTTCCAAAACTTCTGGGTGGCAACGCCATTAAGGGAGAGCTGTGTTCATTCATTAACCACTGAAACATATTTCTTTACCTCTTAGCTTCAGATGTCCAAAAAGAGTGTAGGATCTGGATTCCTGGGAGTTCGCCTAACTCCTTGATAAGTTAGGTGACACATAGCAAACTAATTGCTCCCTCCACCCCAACCTGACTTGATACAGTTCCTGCAGATTTAGGAATCACACGTCAGATCTCCCAGAAATCCCAGAAAATGTCAAAGAAACCTAACAAGGAAACTTTTACATAGTCTCTCCCTCTTGCCCTATATCATTTTTTCTGGAGCTGCTTTGTCAACATGAAATAGCTTTTCATAGCAAACTCAGATCCTCGGGGTCATTGATGAAGTTGTGTTATTTACAGTTTTGGTCACTTCTGTGGGCATGAGGGTGAGGGGAGCGGAGAGGAGACAGCCATCTGTCAAAGGTTCAGAAACACGCCATGATATGGCTGAGTTTTTCACTTTTCAACTGTCTGTTCTGGTGGTGAACAGTCTTGACCTCTGGGGAGATAGGTGACCTCTTGCTTCTTAAGTTGGGATAATGTCCCTGAGCAAGAAAGCAGCTTTATCTCTAAAGAACTGATGCTTAGGGAAGGGGAGGTCACATTAGTCACCAAGGACAGGGAATCCAGGCCTTTGCTCCAAACCACATTCGCTTTTCTAATCAAACTCGCTCATATGATTCCAATTATTTTTCCATCCTCTCCAAGGGCAGTGGGCCATGGGGTAGGCTGATGACCTGTGAAATTTCAATTTTAAAGAATGAAACTGGTTTTGATTTACTAAA
The DNA here is from genome assembly GCF_011800145.1 of Mirounga leonina. Taxonomy (NCBI): domain Eukaryota; kingdom Metazoa; phylum Chordata; class Mammalia; order Carnivora; family Phocidae; genus Mirounga; species Mirounga leonina. The sequence goes on from NW_023270265.1 coordinate 37,240,321, forward strand.
AAGTCAGCCCATTCCTCTGGTTCTGTGTAGATGTAGAGAAGGCAAGAAGAGCTGCCAAAAGGCTGGGTCACATTTGATGACTCCCGTCCCCCAGGCTTGGCAGCCCCTCAGGCCAAGTTGCTATGCCCAGAACACATGGAAAACTCTCCTAAGACTCGATAGAGAAGTGGTCTGGAGGTGCAGAGCCATACATACATTCCTGACATGGTTGGCAGTGCAACCTGGGTGGGGTTGTGTGAGGTTGGGCACCACAGACGCCCTAGAAGATGCGGGTTTGTCAGAGTGGAAGTGACTGGGTCAGTGTCCACTGTGCTTGACTTCCACCCCTTCCTTTTTTCCTTCTCCCATGTCTGGTTGACATGGTTGAGTGTGGCATCTGTGGGAGTCCATTCTGGACTTCTAGGTCAGTGTGTAGGCTGGAGAGAGAGCCCAGAGTTGCTTCACTTAGTAGAACTTTCTCCTTTGTTCTCTTGGACTCCGGTGCTGACTTGTTGACACAACCTACATGCCCTTTGTCTTATTTGCCTTCATCCTTCCCTTGGAAAACTACCCAGTTGTTAGAATGAATGGACTTAGTGTATGTATGCACCCATTGACATGTATGGAGCTTAAAAACACAATCTTGAGTTAAAAAAAAAAAAGAAAAGAAATAGGATGAGGTAGATTAGACACTGTGATTTACATAAATTAAAGTGGATGCACATAAAGCAGCAGTACATGTAGAACAGAAAGATCCCACTAAACACATTAGAAGAGCTACCTGTGGGAGGAGAGGGATGGAAATGGAATATAGGGATCAAGAGGAAGAAGTAAAACAAATGAATGAATCAACCAATCAGTGATGATGATGGGCCATGAGCTTGAGTATGATTCACTCAACACCCCATCCTTAGGGTAAAGAAAATAATGAAAAGCAATGTAATTTTGATAATCTTCTAATGTTAGACCAGGGACCGAGGGCCCACGTGTCGTTATGATGCCAACATGAATGGCTCAGCCAAATCCTTCCATGCTCATGGGCTTCGTATCCAGACACAAAGGACACTGGCAGAAGACAGGAGACATGCTGCCAGGGCAAGCACCTTCCAGAGGAGGATGTCTGCATCAGAGGGGGCTGCTTTTTCCTTCCCTGACCAGTGCCACTTCTTCACCTTGTGATGTGAGTTATGATGGGGCCAAGAGCAGGCTGGCCTTCAGTTTCACCATCTTTAAAATAGGCAATGCCACCACCTCCCTCATAGGCTGTTGGGAGGAATGAACGTCTACCTGTCTGCTCTGCTCTCAGCAAGGTGTGTGGCTCACGGGAAGTGCTTGCCATTAGGACCGTAACCACGATAATACTGGCTAAGAATAGCAGTAAGAGCCACAATAATAAGCCTTGTCAGAGGAAGCATTTTTCTCCTTCTTACGTAAGCCTTGCTCCAAAGGTCCATTTTGGGAGTTATTCTCAAGACCTTGGTGTCCAGCCAGACATGAAGTCAATGATGTCAGTGAGGTCTTCTGAGATTTTGGAAGAATGTTCTTTGTCATCTCTTAAGTCTCCTGAGGACCCTCATAGGCTGGGACCACAGCAAAGAAAGTCCTAGCAGCAATATCAGATGCTTCAGTGTGGGTGAGCAGAGCCTAGAGTCCCAGCAAGAGGGAAGAGTTGCCAGACAGTCAAGTCCTGGGTGCTGCTTGGGATGAATAAAGACCAACTGGTGACCCAAACTGCCTGCGGTGGCTGCCTGTTCGTTCCTAACTCTCTTAGAGTTTCTCATTGTTCAAACTACCTTAATACTTCTGACTTCATTTGAGCCCTGGGACAATCTCCCGAGGAGGTATGGGACCCCCATTTTCCAAATGGAAAAATGGGTCCAGAATATTCCAAGCCCAGGATGTATGTGAGTTGTCGATTGGGGCCTAGAACTCAGACATACTAACTCCCAGTCCAGGGAGTATATAGTAATAATCATGGCAATGATCATGACAATTACTACTTACTACTTGCAAGTGTCTGTGTGAGGGGTTTTATATTTCATTTCTGGAGCTGTGAGGCCTCCATATACCCCTACACTTCTCAAACCTGCTACCATAGTTCCCCTTAACCCCTACTGCTTGGGCTGAGTTCTACGCTTAGATTTACCAACTTTGGGAACATCTCTGCTCTGAAAAATGCAGTAGGACCTCACCCCTTGACATGTTTTGAAATTACCATACAAGTCAATGGTTTTAAAACACTCTGAGGCATGAATCTGTTTAGAAATGTGCTGGGAGCTATGAATTCTATTCCTGTGTGGTGGGGCTCCTAGATTCATAATTTTCATATAATATTAAGGGATTTTCTCAACTTTTTGAGACCCATCTATGGAATACCTGCATGTACACACACTGGCTTGTTGGTTCCTCTCGTGGGTCATCATCATTTTCCTTTGTGCTGGTTCCACTTGGATGCTTACATGTATGGCCCTATTAGTCCACTCATAAAACTTGCTCTATGGCCTTTTTGTGACCTCTTTGCCTGGGGAGTTATCTAAACTGGCCAGCAGGAAGCCATTTCCCAGGATAGTACTGGGAAGAAGCATGGGAGACCTCTGAACTTGTTTTTAATTTAACATCTTTACCTTTCTTTGGAAACAGAGAGCAGACAGATGGCACAGTCCATTCAAGAGACTTCTGCACTTCTCCCAACTTCTACAATTGGAGAGGACAGAAGATAAGTGGAGGAGAAACTTTAACGTGGAGCCTGCACTGGAGACACCAGGAGGACACATTTTCCCGAGAGGCTTTTCTTCAAGCTCACTTTGAGGATAGAACCAGGTAGCATGTTTTTTCTAAATATATTGTTTCTCAGAGAGCAGGGACAGGCCCGGTGGCCACCATCTCTCTGTTTTCCACCCACACTTCCCCATTGTTTGGGAGCCTGACTATTTTATCACCCCTTCACTTTCAACCTTCTTCTTGCAGTATTTTATTTTAAGTACTGCTCCTAAATATTAGAAAGCCAGTTTGGGGTATTTTTATTATCCAACCTGGAAGTCTTCATTCTTAACTACGATGGCTTTGATCCATTCACATTTATTGTGATCACTCAGCAGCTTGAATTTATTCAAACCATTTTCTTTTGTGTTTTTTCACTTATCAAGTCTTCCTGTTTCCCTACTTGCTTTGCATTGAACATAGTGATGAGAGAAAACATTCTGTTTCCTTTTTATCTCAAACAAAGACTACATATGGGTGATTCTCTGACCTCTTTAGGAAATTTTAACCTTTGTGCCCCTAGTCTCCCCGACTCCTTATTTCCCTGAGACCTAGAGATCTAGTATAGGAAGGAAAAAATCGGGTGCAGAGCCAAGAGGAATGGGGTGTTGCTCCCTTCCTTGGTCTTCCTGCCCACATAACAATAGGGGAAAAAGACAAAGAATGAGATCAGAGAGAGCAACAAGCAGAGAAGGTGACAGCTAGTGGCTTGGAGAACCACCAGACAGATACAGGGAAAGCTTCAGAATCTCAGTGGTAGAACTTAATTCACAACTTGTGGATCCTGCTTTGGTGGCAGAGAGATTTCAACCTTCTGAGTCCTTAGGACTAGTAGGAAGCAAGTAGGCTTTCTCTCTGTTCTTGCCCCCACTATCAGCTGTTCACTCCCATGACTGTGACTAATTAGCCAGCACTTAGAACCCAATCCCACGGCATCCAGATGTCAGCAATTGCTTTTGGCTTCCAGAAGACTCAGCCAGCCTGCAGCTCTGCCAACACCTCCAATGGAGATGTAGACCAGTGGCTGCACACTTGCCCTAAATTTGGCCGGACTCTAGGAACAAGTGGTCAGGGCTGTGTTGAGCAGACAATGTGTGTATGTGTGGCCCAGCCGAAAGCTCTTAAAGCATGCCCTAGAAGACATGACCCATAACAAGCATTTGTAAATTGTTCCTTCTTATGTCTCCAGGTGGAGGTCAAGAGTTTTGGTCTTCTTTGAATGGAGGAGGAAGAGTCCAGTGCCTGGGTGCTCTCCATTAGCCTGGGTGCTGCTCCCTAGCCTGGACGAGCTATGCACACATAGACAAATACTTTAATGGACAGTATGAGGCAGAAAGGTTTATAGTAAGGCCAGGAGGCCAGGGTCCTTGAGCTTGCTATACTGAAGATAATTAGGCCAAGCCAGTCAGCCTAGAACTACATGGTTGACTTCATGCTTTATTCAGAGGAACACTGAGTTTTGCTCTAGAGTGAGTTCCTGAGGCAGTGGCCTGCTGTAAGCTGGCTTGACCAAGACATAGAACACACACAGGCTAGGCCAGGGGGAGCCTCAGCAGTCTCTACCTATAAACTGCAGTTGGGCCATCCTGAGGTCAATGTACTGGAAGCAATTCAATTCAAATGACCTCTATCTCTCCTAGGGTGAGTTTTGGGGGCCCAGCAGAATAAAACACAGCCCTTTGGACTTCAGAGCATAGCATGGTATGGGGAAAGTGGGACTTACACATGGACATTGGAAAGCAGCAGGAGAGCACAGCCAAGAGACCAGCACTGGAAGGGTGTCCCCTGGGCTGCAGAAGTCTGGGAAGACATACACAAAGTGCTTAGGATGCCAGGCTCTGGTGTCCCTCTGGGCTCGAATCCCTATTCTGTTTCTGTTTATAGATTATGTGGCCTTTGGTAAGACATTTTCTTCACCTATAAACCTACCTTATTGGATTTTGTGAACATGAAATGAGGTAACAGGCATGAAGTTCTTAGAACAGGGCAGGGCGTACAGTAAGTGCTCAATAAACAAATGAAAGCTATTGTTATTTTTAGAGGAAGTGGTCATTTCAAGGTCACTGAGGCCTCTAAGGGAGCAGAGAGAAAGAACATTTAGAGCAAGAGGAACAAAGAGTATGACTGACTACAAGTCAATAAAAAGGACTAACTCCAGAATTTTTTTGGCAGGCAGGGTTCATACATTCAATAAATATTAAGTTACTATTGGCCTTGCAGCATGGAATACAGTGCTGAACTAGGCAGAAGTAATTCCTGTTCTCACTGGCCATTGTGAAGGAAGAATTGGGGGAGGGTGTGGAAATATTCCATCTAATTCAAGACAATATTTAAGTCACAGCTGAGGGCTTTGGGATGGAGAGGACAGACAATGGACCCAATGATCACCATTACATAGTTTCGAGAAGCTCATTTTCATAACTCCATTCCTAGCAATTCCACCATGGAGAGTGGTTTATGGAACATCATGGAACTTTCTGGAATTCCTGGAAAGTCATACATCCCTGAACATTATCATCTAATGTGAGGGACACCTAAACTACAGAATGGTGGACAATAAGGCTAACCCCTCAGTGTCTTTCTGCTTCTCCCCTGAGTAACAGAAATGCTCTTTTGTGATTTGACCACAACTTTAGGGGTGATCCCATCCTTCTAGCCAATGAGAGGTTTAGGAACAAGCAGGCAACATAATGGAAGACAATGCAATACAACAAGAGCTAGACTGGGGGCTTTTGAGAAAGTCTGTCTTTCTTAGTGGAGAGTATCCAGAGAGTCTCTCCCTAGGTTATCTGATGGATACAGCAAAGAAATGCTTCATTCACCCCGATTACCATTGTCAGCCATATGGCAATGGCAATCAATTAAGTGATCAATTAAAAATCACAAGGGAAGTTCGCCTTAGGATGATGTCAACTCGGTGGATGCCAGATGGAAAGATCAGAAGAACATTGGGTGCTTGATCTAGCTGATTGGCCAGAACCAATTTGGAAGCTCAGCTACCTCTGGACTTCTTGCACATAGGGTGTTAATACAGTCTTTAGTGTTTGGGTCTGTGTGTATAGAATAAAGCACTTCCTAATGGACATACTTGATAAAACAGAACCAGAAGTTTATTTCTGTGCTTATACCTCCAGTTGGCTTCATCAGGGCTTTGGTCCTTCTCCAAGGAAACGTACTCAGCCAGGTCCCATCCCTGCTTATCTGGCAGTCTGTACAATGCTCGTAGGGATTCTAATTCTTGTGTGGATCGATCCCTACTGGAAACACAAGTGGTGGGGATGTCAGCCTTTGGATTAAGTCAGGTTTGACCATAGCAAGCACTTTTCCAGAGCTTCCTGTGCCTCAGGGCCATGGCTGAGCAGTTTATACACTTTATTTACTCTTCTCAACAACCCTGTGAGGTGGGTCCTACTGCTTCATACATTTTATGGTCAAAGAAGGGGAAACATTACCAACACTAAGTAACGTGTCCAGAGATACACAGCTAGTAAGTGGCTGAAGCTAGACTCAGATTCAAGTCTTCTGGCTTCCGAGTCTGTGCCACTAGCTGAATTTTTTCTCATTTGAGGTGGTTCTATGATTCACAGATAAAAAGTGTATAAAGGAAGAGGCAGAAGTGATCAATTAAAATAGAACACACTTGAAATTATAAAATGGGAAAAATGCACCTTTAGACTTTGATCAATCTTCAGGGAAGCCTCTGCAGGCTTTGGAGAACAGAGTATTCGTTTTTGGCAATTACTCACATTTCTCGCTATTTCTTCATAATCTCATCTCCATCGTTTCTCTGTGACTGTCTCTCTTTTCATCTCTTCATGTGTGTTAAGAACAAGTGAAACGGCTACGTACCGAATCAGACAAATTCTGCAACATCTGGCCACACTTTGATAAGAATTCTATATTTTTACCTACTATGCAGGCAAAAAGAAAGTTCTGATATGAAAAGAAGCCCCATGTGAGCCTTCTCTCTGCCAAATGAATTGAGCTCACCCCACCTTTTTAATTTTGCAAAACATTTGTGTTGTGTCTCCGATCTCCCATGGTACACCAGTGGGCCGGGTGAGGGAAGGAGGGCCTACAGGGATGAGGTGCCTGGCTTGGCCCTACGGTGGGCTGCAGGTGCTTGGGAAGGCCGGCCAATGGGAGAGACTTCTTGGAACAAGCCTGACAAGTTACTGCTGGCCCAAGCCTCAGGCCTGATCTCCTTCCAGCTCGGCCCCAGGTCACCAAAAGGAAATGTATCTAATTTTCAAATCCCTCTTAGAGCCAAAGAGAATTCCAGCAAAATAGCCATAAACATTGAAAGAGTCTTGTCTGATTTAGGAAAACATTCCATTGGATTTAAAATGAAATATCCTGTGACTAATCTCATGGACGACTGGGAACGAGTCTAACTGCTCAATTTGGTGGTCAGTGAGAAGACTCTAGAGAGACTTTGTCCCTCCTCCACACCTCTTTGGGAATGGCAATAAATCAGCCAGGACTGAGTTTTCAAACAAGGATTGTGAAGGGTTTGCTGTTTGATCCTCAAGACCCCCTTCTTCTCAATTTGTCATTGATTTCCCATCAAGAGAGTTTGTGCAACTGAATCCCCTATGCAATTCTGGCACTTTGTAAGCCAGTAAATAAAACCCAAATGTTAATTCTTATGAGCACAGCATTTCCTGCCAAGAAGTGAATAATGCACTATGAAGGAAACAGCACCATGAATCCTTGGATGAGGCAACAAGAAACAGAGGGGCAGAGTTGGGGAGTAGGGAGTAACCAGGGGGGTCAAACCAGAAAGGGAAGTCAAAGGGAAGAGGAAGAAGGAACTGAACTACTTCTTAAGATAGTTGTCTTGTCCCCTTGACTTGACCAGAAGCTTCTGATGGCCAGCACCAGGCAGTAATGAGAACTAAGAGTAATTGTTCCATGTGTCTGCACTGCATGGAGCACTTTCCACATTAGTTTGTTTTTTCCTTACACTGATCTGGGAGGCAGGTTCTGCTGTTGTCCCAGGTATAGATGGTCCCACAGGGGGGTGAAGGGATGAGGCACCTATTGGGTGTCGGAGCCCACTCAGTCCCACTGTGTTGTCTGCCCCAGACAGGGAATGTCAAGTGTGGGTACGGTGACCGCCTGGTCCCATGTGCCCGGGATTGAAGGGGGTCCTGGGAAGCAGGACTTCCAGCTCGAAAACCAGGAATGTCCCAGTCAAATTGGGATGGGTTGGTCATCCTAGGTATGGATGGTCTGACAATGAGTAACCTCCTTAGCTATTGATGTCAAGAGCATTTTCAGAAAAATGGGCACTCAGCCTGTAGCTCTGTCTGTCCAAGGTGACCTGGCAAGTTGGCCTAGTAAAGATGATCTCATTTCTTGCCTAGAGGGCACCCCCCAAAAAAATACCCTCCTGATATCTGACAAATGAAGAAGGGGACAACTATAATGACACATGATAATGTGTTTAACGAGACCAAAATTTCCCCTTGAACAATCTCCTAGGCCAAGATGGGAGGAAATCATCTTAAATTCCAGTTCCAGAAAGTCTGTAAGCAAATCATGATTCTTGTTTATTATTTTTAACCAACGGGTCCAACTAAAGGCACAGAGGTACTCTTTCTGCTTACCATTGGATCTGTGTAAGGCAGAAGAAAAGGATCCTACGCAGGGACCTCGTTCCCATTTCTGGGCCCTACTTCATGAGCCAAGACTTCTCACTTGTGAATTATGCTACAGTCAAGCCTCTGTCTGTCTCCTTGAGGAGTAAAGTCAATCTTGGAGTCCATCCAGGAATAATAGTTTCTACAACAAACAAAGCCGTACATTTGTAAACAGTGTTTTTACATATGTCATTGGATTTGAGCTCCTGGCAACCCTGTGAAACAAGGTAGATATTCCATGATGGGGAGGCCGAGGTCAGAAAAGATAAGAAATCGATGGCAGATCATACATTTAGGGATGGGTGGAGCTGAAAATCAAATCCGTCCCTTCTGATTCCACATTCAACATGCTTCTAGTGGCTCCTTCCTCTTAGGGGATCAGGATCGTCTAATGGTTTTAATACCAAAAAGAGCTTATGTGAGCTCCTTAAAGGAAATGGATATATACAAAGTAAATATCTTTGTATTTCCCAAACTGATCACAGTTCTTGGCACCCAGTAGATCATCAGTCACCCACCTGAGACAGAGGGGGCAAGGGGTAGGTCTGCCTCCAACATGAACTGGACTGAAGTTTGAATCCTAGCCCAGCTGTCTACCTGTGAACTTCCAGGCAAATCACATCACCTCTGAGCCTACAGGCCCTCCCCAGGCAGAGGTGCAGGTGAAAATGCCCTCAAAGCTGTGGTGCACGCCCGCAGTTAAGAGCCCAGGAGGGCTTGGCATGCACCAGTACTCCATAAGAGGTTGTTTTCAGGGGCCAGGATTCTGGCCACTTCCTTACGCCCAGCCCAGTGATGGAAATAGACGACCCAGGGCACAATGCTCTAATCTCTGGAGGCGGGCGGTGGACCAGATGCTTTCTGACCCTCTGTCATGTTTAACTCACCTTTCCCAGCAAAATGAGAGGGAATGTTCTTGACTCAGTCAACACAGTGACAGCGCTGTTGATGACCCCTTCCGTCTGTGCCTGGGGCCAACCTACAGGTGATAATTAGCTCTCAGAAAGCAGAAGGACATTAGCTCCATTCCAATTGAGATAATTAAATAAAGTGCCCACAGGTGGATCCAGTTAATGAGGCATCGACTGGGTTGCCACTGAGCCAGCCAGGCAGCAGGCATGGAGCTGGGGCAGGCACTTAGCATGGCTGACTAAGCCGTGGGCATGACCAAAAGCACGCAGCAATCCCCCCTTCTCCCTTTTCAACCCTCGGCTTGTTCCTGCCCTCGGTCCCCCAGGCACGTGGGTGTCTGGGAGGCAGGGACTTGCGCTCCGGGCTCTGCCACTAGCTCAGTGCATAACCTCCAGCAAGTATCTCCCTGTCCCTGCTGTGCTTCCTCAATTGTAAAGAGAAGGAAGCGGTTAAGGGGGCAGCTCACAATGAAAGAGCTTGGGGACAACAGGATTCAGTCTCACTTTCTCCTTGCCTCTCCGATACTGCTAGTTTCTGCTTCTCTCTTCTTGGCCTCATTCTATTCCCCTATAAATAGGCTGTCCTGTAAACAGGCAGCCTTCAGCAGTCCCATATTCATAGCTTTCCAGCGATGACATAGGAGGCAGAGTCGGGCTCCCTCCCAGTTACAATTTTTAAAATCCTAGAGGAGGACCTGATTGGTCCAGCTCAAATGAGAGGTTCACCTCGTGGACCAATCATTTTGGCTGGGAAGTGACAAGAACTTGCATTACTCCAGAGGCAGATCTATTGATCTGTCACCAAAAGCCACTTGAATTAGAATCTTCCATGGTGACAGAATTGTTGCACATGATGATTCTTCCCTCTTCTACAAAGCAGAGCAGAAGCAGGTGGTATTCCTGGTGTGTGGGGGGGTGGGGGGTGGGGGTGGTGTGGTTGTGGGTGTGTTGGTCCTCTGGAACAGGAATAGATATTTGCTTATCAAAATGATGTTATGAGTGATGGTTATTCTTCCAGATCAGTCTAAAAGTTAATTGGATGACCACGGACAAGTTACTTATCGCTCTGACTTTCAGTTTCCTTGCCTGGAAAATGAAGAATAGTAAGATTACTAGCTCACGGGTTGTTGAGGTCATTAAATAAGTCAGGTAGATTCAGTCCTTCACACACTGGCTGGGCAACAGCAAGCTCAATAAACTGTAGGCATTGTTATTAGAAAGTAAAGCACTGTGTGTATGTGCTTTAAACAACCATGGGGAACTTCACTTATAATGAAACGAGAGACTAATAAGACCCCTGATGAAAACACTTATTTTCTTTATTCTCAAGCACTGGTGGGTACAGAAAGGCAGGTTTAAGTGAAGAATGGTGTGAAGATTCTGATGTGAATCTTGGGAACACTTTCAAGGACCTTACATAGTGAATGTCCTCTTTCTGGCTAATTTTGCTGGTCACTTTCTTTTTCCTTTCCTGTCGCTGACATTACTCATTTGCTTTCTCGTGGTGTCAGAGACTTTTTAAGGGGGAGGGGAGGACTCAAAATAGGATGTAGGAGAAGAGAGAGAAGAGACAAGAAGAAAGAGACAGAAAATACAGGTTCTCTTGATGTGCCTGAGGAGTGTGCCACAGAGATGAAGAATACAAAGGAATAACTCTTATAATAGTTAACTAACAGTAACTAGTAGCATCGTAACTGCTTGGACCCGTATGTGAGACAAGAACCTAGCTGGGATACAAACAAGTGGGTTCCATGCAGTAGTAGACAGAGTGGGGGGTCTGGAGTGTGCATCATTCGCTTCAAGGGGATGGGTGGGAAGGACATGTGTGGGGTTTCTGGTGCTGACCCCCAAATGGTGCAGGAGACCAAGAACAGCTATATTGGTTCTTGAAGATCTCCAGGAAGGTACATCTCAAGGAGAAAATAGCAACAATGTTCCACTGAGCCTTTCTTTGTGTTCTATGCCCAAGTCCCCTGCTTTGAGCAATATACTCTGTCCTGCAATATACTCTGTCTAGGTAAGGATTGCCTTCTTGTTCCCATAGTGCTCGGTACCGAGCTCAGTCCCCAGGAGGCAATCTATAGCCATTGGAGGCAGTGAGTACTTGCAAATCAAAGTTGCTCCTAATGCTTCTCTCTGTGGATCAGTCAAGTTGCTCCCAATATTGATACTGCAGGACGTTTTAGTTGACTTAGTAAAAGGGAAAGGGAATTCCCTTTGAGTGGTTTCATTCACTCATTGAGTCATTCATTCATTGATTCAACAAATAGTTCCTGAGGGCCTGGTGTTTATAAGGCTGTGGCGACTGCTAGGAACACATTGTGACCAAGACAGGCAAAGTTCCTGCCCTCCTGTAGTCTACATTTTGTAGGGGAAGAGAGATGAGAGGCCGCCAATGACCTATGACACGTGGTAAGCACTCCCAATGAAAATATAGGAGCATCTAGGAGAGTAGTATGTAAGGGATGCCTGAAAATGAACAAGAAGTTAATATTTTGGTCCCTGTTTCAAAATTAAGATCCACATTCTTTTTGGAACTTCAGTTATACTTAGAGTCATAAAGGAAATATAGACTCATTATGGAAAGCCTGGAAAATATAGAAAGCGTAAAGATGCAAAAATCTCCCATAAACCACTGTTAAAACCACACTTGTTTTATGCCTACTTGGGATCATATTGCATATAGTTTTGTAACCTGCTTTTTCATTTCAAATTACATGGTGAGCCTCTCCTCCACTCATAAATATTTAATTTAAAGCATCATTTTAAATAGCTGCATCCTATGCCATTATATAGATGTGCCATAAATTATTTAATCATCTCCCGATTGTTAAATATTTGGTTTGTTTCCATCCTTACAAACACGCTTCAATGACTCTCCTTGTTCCTAAATCTTTGTTTGAGATTCTGTTGGTTTCTTAGAATAGTTTCCTAGCCAGTCAGTCCCCAAATATGCATTGAGCAATTATTATATGCCCAGAAGTTTCTTTTGCTTTTCTAGCCTGTTTGGTCCTGTTAGGAATTCTTGACTACACTATCCTTAGATTTGTTCACCTGACAAAGTGGGCCTGTTGACCCTCATCGTGTCTTGGCCTCAGTTGTGCCCTTGGGCTCAGGGCATGAGGGGACCCCTGTCTTATTTGGACCTCTCTGTATCAAGTCTCTTTTCGTCATGATCTTTTATCTCTTGCTACTCAAGCTCTCTGAAGCTGTGTGCTGTGTTCACACACTCAGGCTTTCTGTGTCTTACCCATTCTCTTAGGGGCTGGGGCTGTGGCAGGAAGAGTCCCCAGAAATTGGACCAGACTCCTGAAAGTATATGTGTATTCTGGGGGGCGGAAGTGAAGCAGAGAAGGGGGCAATCCCAAGTCAGTGTGCAGGAACATAGAAGATGAAAATCTAAGTGGGGACAACGGGAAACTGGACTGCCTTCCTCTTGACCATTTCTTTGGATGGACTGAAGGAGGACTTGGGTTTCTAGGGTATATCACTGACCTGTCCCATTAACTGTTCCTAATCTGTAGGCAACCTCTGGAAAATTCCAAGGATACTGGAGTAGGTTGATTACATAATGGCCTCTCTTATTATATGTCTTTACCCTGTATAACTTTATAGCCCCTTCCCACTCAGATTCTGGCTTAGCCATGAGACTAATAGGACGCTAGTGATGGGGGGCAAATAGAGGTTTGAAAGCGTGGATCTATTTTCACCAACCCTCTTGCACAACTAGAGTCCCTCTCCATTCCAACTCTGACACTGATGTAAGAACATAGCAAGGCTAGCCTATTGAAGGGTTGTAGGAGCTATGAGGACCTAAGGCCATCCTAGGCCAGCCAGTCCACTGTCAATCTGTCACTGACTGCAGATACATGAGCAAGCCCAGCCAAGATGTGTGGAGGCTTCTCAGATCAGCTGAACTAACCCTTAGGCCCTGAGGAAAAAATAATAAATCATATATTAAGCTTTGGGGTTTTTTGTTACTCAGCAATAACTAACTGATACAGACCTTAATACTGAATATTAGAGAAGGTGGGCAGTGGGGGAAAAAGACAGGCAGAAGGTACAGCAACAGATTGAAACACTCAGAAAACCTCAGCTCTGAATTCACATGAAGCACTACTGTACAGCAGGACTCCCACCCCTGTGGCCGCCATTTGACCTCCAGGTTCGAGCTTGGCTATCCTTTCACTTGAAGGTATGCTCCCTTCTGATTAGCAGTCCCAGGAACCGGGTTTGTCAACTCCTGGAGATTATCTTCAGGGACTGACCCATCCTAGTTCTGAGGTTCTAGAACTGCACAACCATCAGGAGAGAACATTGGAGACCCCACGTGGGAATGCTGGGGGCTCTTTTGTCCTTGTCTACACTTTTGGCTTCCCCCTACCCACGTGGCTGACCTCCTGAGCTCAGGTTTCATTGGTTATTTCTCATCTGGAGCAGCCTGCAAGACTATATTTCATTATAGTCTCATTACTGGGTCCCCAAACTGGACAACAGCAGGTTGGTGAGGATAGATGGGAGGTCATCAGATGGATCAGTCCACCTCCTGCACAAAACATCTCCCTTTCCACCATGTTTGCCTCTTGCCTCATGTCCTGGGCATGGATGGGGCCATGAAACACAGCCCTTGGGGAATCTGAAACACACAGATTCACTCAATGCAAATAAATGGCCATTCATTCTAGTTTCTTTTTCCTTCAAGCTGGCTTCCAAACTGGAGAAAGGCAAATCGGCCTCCACTCTTCCCTCAATATTACATGGTGGTTTCAATCTCATTATTGTTGCATTATATGTAGCACATCTGTTACTGGTCAGGAGCCAACTATTTAATTCTATTAGATACATCTATACAGCAAAGTGATAATCTACACCAGGTTTGTGGAACAAGCACTTAATACTTGGCAGTGAGCAGCCGAAGGCTCAACGCACAAGCAAGAGAATGTCGGAGTCCCAGCTTAGCTGAGGGTCGCAGGCAGCCACAAAGCTCTGCTGCATTCTTCTTCCCCAGGCCTGCATTCCAGTGTGGGAACCGAGTCAGTCATCGGCTTGTTCCAACATCTGCAAGATATTGATGAGAATGAGGGAGGTGAAGAGGGGAGGGAGAGGGGAAACGTTTACCTAACCAAATGCTAACTCTTCCAAGGGGATTCATGTCAGCGCAGACTAAATGATGTGAGAGCTTTAGGCACATGTGGTAGTATTTACCCCCCAAGAAATGGACACAGATTCGTGTCTTGTTCAGTAAGTACAGCGCCTTAGACACACCTTCTACAGTTGCCCCCGAGTTCCTCTCTGTGTTTCTTGACTTCTTGTCTGCACCCTGGAGAATGGGTTTGCCCTCAGCATGGGGGCCACAGATGGGCACTGTGTGCTGGGCTCTCCGGCCCGGATCTGAGCCCGTGAAATGCTGGCCAGCACGGCTCCACAGTCTCCCAGACACCCCATCTTGCACACCCTCTGCAGCCACACTTGCTGTCTTGCACCCTAACTAGGTCACTTTTTGTTGGCATCTCTTGCATTTTTGCCCAGAGGGCTGGAGAAATGGGGAAGGAATGCTGATAGAATCTCTGTCTAGTTTCCCCTCCATCCAGCCGGAAGAATCGTTTTAAATCTCAAAATTGATGAAGGGAAGCAGGAAAGGGCAGGTCAAGGAGTAATCATGTCTCATATTTCATCGATTTTAAGTAAGATGTCATCAATTTGAAGATGCATCATTATTTTATATACAACTAAGAAAGAAAAAATGCTGACTCTTCAGTTATGATAATGCCATCAATTAAGAGACTCATCTCAATTTCAGAGATGTTAAAATACGGGGACAAAAATGTACATCTCAGCATGTTCAACCCCAGGGCTCTCCCAAGGCTGGCCACTATGACTTGGGTGACAGTGGAGACATTATTTAACATCTTTGTGCCTCGATTTCCTCATCTGTAAAATGGGAATAGTGAAAGCACCCAGCTCATACCGTTGTTATAAGGATTAAATACTAATGTATGTAAAGTGCTTCAAGGAGATGCTATGGGAGCATTTACTTACCATGTGACCTTAAATACATTGCTTAATATCCCTGAGCCTGTTTCCTCAGTTACCAAATGTAGGTGGCAATATTGTCCTATTTATTTCCCTTTAATGTGAACCAATGCTTGGACCTGCACTAGCCGGGAAGACAGGGAGATAAGGGGAGCTGGTGGAAGGAAAGAATCCATTATGGTGAGTGGACTCACAGGCCAGCACGTTGACCCATCCCTTCCTGGTCCTCCCAGTTGTCCGGGCCACATCTGTGGGACTGCCTTGCTGACTCCACTTGACCACACCAGGCTGCCCTTCTTTCTAGGAGTTCAGGGGAAAGACCTGGTTTGTCATTGGCCACTGTCTTTGCAGTTGATATGAACTGCAGTTGACTTTATATCCCAAATAGATGTGTGCCTTTGTCCCTGGGGTGCTTTAATCATCATTTGCCAAGAAGTTTCCTATTTAGTCTCATGGCTAATTTTCTTAATGGCCCTGGAGGGAAGGGAAGGTAGTATTATGATTGCTATTACTAAATGAGGAGACTGAGGGTCGAAGAAGTGAAATGGCAGCCCAGAGTCACCCAAAGCTGCTTCTCTTAGACATCGGTCACGGTACTTGTCCTGGTATGGTTGATTGGATTTCTGCCTGCCTCTATTCGGTGCCTCTCCCCGCCATGACCCTTCCTGCAGAAGGATTCTACATTTCTGCCTGTTGACATCAGACTTGGCCAGGTGACTTCATTTGGCCAGTGAAATGCAAGCTTCATCCAAGAAGAACCTCTAAGAGCTCTGCTTCATTTGCTATATGCCTGTTCCTTCTGCCATAACGTTGGCGAAGTTCCAGTGAGAGGCTGCTTTATCACTGGGTCCCCTGGTGAGGACAATGTGAAACAGAGTTGCAGATGGCCTACAAGGGACATGTAACATGAGCAAGAAGCAAACGTTTGGTTGTAAGCCATTGAGATTGTGGGGTTGTACGTTACCATAGCAAAACCCAGCCTATTCTAATAGATACAGTGTGCTTTATAAAACATACCGTCCATGCACAAGATCTGTACCTTTTACCACCCTCTACCTTTATGAAACATTTGCTCTTTTAGAAGAAGATAGTACCAGTGGCTTGGTAATGACAGCCTCTGATTCCTATCTTAGCACACACTCGTCTTCTTCATACAGTCCTGATTAGCTCCCCCTCGGCACAAAATCAAATATTTCTGATTATAGGCTAGAGCAGTGCAGTTTTAGCCATTGATGTCTCTTGGTATGGGTTCAGTTGTGCCCTCCGCTTCCTGCCAAATCCATGTGCTGAAGTCCTAATTCCCAGTACCTCAAAATGTGACCTTATGTGGAGACAGGGTCTTTACAGAGGTCATCAAGTAAAAACAAGGTCATTAGGGTGGGCCCTAAGCCAATACGACTGCTGTGCAGATGACAAGGGGACATTTGGACACAGAGACACGCATTCAGTAAGAACACCATGTGAACATGGAGGCGGCCATCCGCCAGCCAAGAAGAGAGGTTTGGAACAGACTTTTTCTCATAGTCCCCAAAAGGAACTGACCTGCCAACACCTTGAGGTCAGACTTTCTAGCCTCCATATATGTGAGACAATATATTTTTTGTTGTTTGAGCCAACCACTTTGTGAAACTTTGTTATGGCAACCCTAATAAATACACCTCATATATCTTTCAATTTCTTAAGAGTATGGAGATGGAAACAAATTGGTGGTAGCAAATTAGGGCAGAATGAGATGATATTTGGTAAATAAAAGTAGGGGTGGAGAGGAAGAGATACTCCACAGGCATGGCATCGGCAAGCTGCAGCATGGGGAATCCACCTCATGTCTTTGAGTTCTGGAAAGTACACTGATTCTGCTCACGTGTTGGGTGAGAGATGCTGGAGAAGGTAGGTTGGGGCCACGTCATGGAAGCAAACCTTGGTCTTGATGAATGGGCTAACTCTGAATGCTTTTGTTTTTTAAAAAAGATTTATTTATTTATTTTACAGAGAGAGAGAGCAGAGGGAAGGGCAGAGGTAGAGAGAATCTCAGACTCCACACTGAGCACGGAGCCCAATGTGGGGCTCAATCTCATAAGCCTGAGATCAAGGCCTGAGCCCAAACCAAGAGTTGGTCGCTTCACCAACTGCACCACCCAGGTGCCCCAGAATGCTTTCATTTTTGACAATCAGAAATTGCTACAGCTTTCTGAAGCATTCTCTGGTGGATCTGGGGTTTGTAAATGGTCAAAATTTAATCAGGACCAAGTCTAGTTGAGCAAAGGCAATCATGGAGTTGGGACAATAAGTAATGAAGTAATGAGTAGTTTTCTAGAGTGGTTGGCTTTTGGGAAGTAAATAGATCTCCCTCTGGCTACGTAATTGCACATATTGCTTCTTAAAGAAGGTACTTTGTTGGTCAAACTTCTGATACATCTCTCCGCTTGGCAGTGACATCTCAATCAGCCCCCCTGGAGGTGGCCTACTGAGTCTTGGCAGGCCTGTTCTCTCCAGCCCCTGGCATCAGCCCCGTGCTTGAAGAGGTACACCCGAGTCGGGCAGAACACTGCAACCTCTGACTGGCCAAAGTTGGGTGTGCAATGAGTAGTGCTGCCCTAGATCTGCCACAGAGGAGCCCAGCCTTGACCTGATTCCACCATGTTTGCCCCATCTATGGCCGTGTGATAGTTTCTGCCTGCCTTCCTGGTTTTCCATTCCAGTTTTTCCAGCTCTCTGAGTTCAGAGCACTGAGCATCAGCCTGGGGCCTCTGGGCCTCGATGGACTCATCACGCTGAGGTTCTGGCAGAGGTCCTCCTTCAGGTGATTGGGACCTCATGCCTGGAGAACCATGGCAACATGATCCACTCCTCCAATCCATCTCCCATGGGCACTGACTCCACCCAGCCTGTGTTTACTGTGACAGCTTGTGTAATATAAAATTGGACAATGGGTCACCCTTCTGAAAGGTAGTCAACAACCTTCCAGCCAGGCCATTGTTCAGGAGGCTGCCCCACCTGGATTGCTGAAGACCCTGTATACCGCACATCAAGCTCCCTTCCCCCAAGGTATAACCATAACCATTCATTTCCACAGATAACGGGGCGTGCTTGTTACTCCTGATCCTCAAATGAACATGGAGGGCTAAATGCCTAGTTTTGAAGGTGCCTGGGGACCTGCAGATAAATGATGGCACTCAGAAGCCAGGGGCTCGTGTTACCGTTGAGCTGCCCACAACTGGCTTTCCTCACTCTAAGTACCTTGGCAGCAGTGTCCTTTCCAGCTGTACGTCTCTTACTTAATGGAGAGCCCGTCCAGTGCTCTGAAGCAAAGGCCATGAGATTCAAATCCCATTCCAAGCAAGTGAGTGACAAGCAACTAATTTCCAAAGCTGTGCAGTGGATATTTTTCTTCCTTCAACCCTCTGGGAGAGAAAATGATGCAGATGAAATGCCCCAAGGGGGAGCAGCTTGTTGTAACTTATGATTAATCTTGAAAAACCACATGAGTTAAGCATCCCAGTCCTGGAGCTAACCTAAAACCAGGAACATGATACCGCTCCCTCGCACACCCGCTTGCTCCCTTTCTCCCCCGACCGCTCCCAGAAATCTTAGTTGCATTTATACAATGCAGCTCTCTTGCTGCTCAAGCCAGTGGGGGGGACATTTGCTGGGACCAGCTAAGACAAAGCAGCCTTGAGTCTATCTTGGGGGATAGCTCCTTTAGTAGGAATAATAGCCCCAATGCATCTTTAAAGGAGTTTGCTCTTTCAAATACTTGATTTTGTTCTTCATGAAAGCCCAGTGTTGGGGAGCATTTCATCCTCTCCTCAGTCCAATAAAGATGCTTCTGGAAGCATGTTGGGCCACCGCTGACCATCAGAGAAAATGGTCATGGTAAATGGAGCCCGGGGTGAAAGACAGCCCTCCCACCTCTTCACAAGTAAGGCATCTAGGTGCCCCCAAAGGGCTCTCTGTGCAAGGTGCCCACCTCTGACTGTAAGCAAATCATTTACCCCTCAGGCTCATGTTCTTCATATCAAAATTAGACCAACATTGTTTGCCCTACCTCCAAGATTGCTTGGGGAAACAAAGTCACTATGGCAATAACATCATCTGTGTGCCTCTGCTGTCTCTCTTGGGGTTTTTATGAAAATGAAGTGAGTTCATGCATGCAGCATGCTTAACAATCGTGCCTGGCACACAGTCAGTATGGAGTAAATGTTGGCCATTATTTTTGTTGGCTTTGAATGAAGCCACACCAAAGATGGTGAAACGGAGAAAGTGTGTCACCAGCAAGAGCAGGAATTACCTCCCTATAATCACAGCTCTCAAGCTGTGACCCTGAGCAATCCATAGGGCAAGACATTCTTTATCCCAACTACAACTGATTCTTCTAGGTCGCCCCAACAGCAAAGTGGGACCTTTGGAAAAGGCTGTCATGAATCAGGGACATTTCAACATAGCCCTTTTGATGTTGAGCCATCGTAATGCAAAACTGAGCCCAACCTTGTCCTCAAAACTGACCCTATGGGAGGGGAAGAGGAAGTGTTGCTATTTCTACAGTTCTTGTTAATAACTTCTTTTTTTAATGGAAAGTTTAAGCATTTGTTTTCTAGGCTGCATCAGAGCATCCTGGGTCAAAGTTATGATGTCAGATGTCTGTCCTCTCCCACAGACCACCCAGTCTTCTCAGACAGAGCTTCTTTCCTGGAGCTTGCTGTGGGTCGCTGGCCTATGAGGCTCTGTGGCAGGGGAGTAAATCAAAGGCAGAGTTGGACCAGTTTTATCCTAAGGAGAAAGAGGCAGCATTATTGGCCACAAGCTTGGGAAAGCCTGGGTTGGGGTACTGGGGTGTCCAGGCTTGCAAGGCATTTACATTAATTGGCCACCATTTATGCCTTCGTTCCCAGCTTATTTTAATTAGCTGCTTCCGGATTTAATCTCCCAAATGTTCTGCCTCCTGTCCTTGTTTAATCCTGCAGTCTGATGGGCCCTTATTTATGCACATCAATACTGTTTACAAACATGAAAGCCGCCCAGCGGTGTTTGAACTTTAGGCACTGCCATTGGTTATCGATAAGGAAAGGCAGCTCAGCAGGTGGCGCATCAATACTGACAGGTCAATATTGCATGCGCAGGCAAGATCCAGGCCTTTATGCATGGTCTGGGGGAGGAGGTTGCAGTTGGCAGAGGCTCCATCCCACTGGTCTTTGCCCTCTATTATCACCATCTTCTTTCCCATTCTGAGTCACTGATCACCTACAGGGTTGATGTGGTTATTGAAGAAGCTTGCTGTTGTAGCAATGGAAGAAACCTACCATTTTGGAAGAATGTCTTTTTTCCCAACAGACCCATAGGACCATGGTTCTCCTGGGGTGCTGGAATCGGAGTCAATTTTCTGCCAGGCTCCCACACTTTGGGATAAGTCAGAAGCTCTCTTGGCTTCCCTTTTTAAGTCTAGAAAATATGTCTCAATGGTTGAATGTGGTAACACATTCGAAAGTGTTTTTATAACAGTATGATGGGTCAAGTGGGTTGTGCAATGGTTTACGGAGCCCGACAGACACAGGTTCAAACTCCAGTTCTGCTCCTTCCTGGCTGGGTGCCCTCCAGTGGTTTACACAATCCCTCTAATTCCCAATTTACCCGTGTGTTAAATAGGCTATTTCAGAACTAAATGAGATTAAACATTAAAGGGTGTATGTAGCCTAGTACCTAAGACCTAAGAAAAACCGTTGCTCCATTATGATGGCTATTTTATTAAATTAAATTTATTAAATTCATTATCGGGACACCTGGATGGCTCAGTCGGTTAAGCGCCTGCCTTTGGCTCAGGTCATGATCCCAGGGTCCTGGGATTGAGTCCCGAGTTGGGCTCCTTGCTCAGCAGGGAGCCTGCTTCTCCCTCTGCTGTTCCCCCTGCTTGTGCTCTCTCTCTCTCCACAAATAAATAAATAAAAATTTTTAAAAGATTATTATCATTATCATTATTATTATTACAATTCCCAGGTCAGCCACTGCTTAACTGAGTGAATTTGGAGAACTTACTATTCTTCCTGAGCCCTGATTTCTTCAGTTGTCAAATATGAATCATAGCATCAATGTCTCAAGATTCTCAGAATTGAATGAAAATATTGTGTGATCCACAGACTGGCATATTTGAGGTTCTCTCAATGCACCGTCCCCCAACGGTAGTTTTCTCTCTTTCCTTCTGTGGAGAGATGTAAACCTCCTTTTTTTTTTTTTTTTTTGTGCCGGCACCGGATGTGAGAACATGGCTGACTTCCCTCAGGTGGTGTCTCAGGTGGCAATGTTCACAAGACCCCTATGGATTTTTTTTTTTTTTTTTGTCTTTTGTCACTTAACCATCTCCTCCTCTCTGCATTTCGCAATGCAATCTGTGGGAAGCAGCTTGGTTAATTCAGGACTTCATTTTTACAAGTTCCTGCATGGGACTCCAACTTCCAAGGGGGTGAGTCCCCACAGCCCCTCTGCTGTGTGACAGAGAAACTATGTTTCTAGGACTTCTGCCATGACAGCTGCCCAAGCCACATATACACATTTAGCCTCTCATGATGCACTGAGGGGCCTTGGTCTTTACTGAGGTTATTAACTGGCTGGGTGCTTTGGGATTAGCACTTCCCCCAACGGTAATGACTCTCCAAACAAACAATTTAAAAATCTGCCTTCCAGGAGAGTGACTGACTCATCTGGATTTGCCTGAACTTTCCTTCTTTCAGGACTGAAAGACCCATGTCCCAAGAACCTCCTCAGTCCTGGGCATCCTACAGCATCTGTTACCCTACCTTCCTGGGTGATCAAATTATCTTCCCTTTAAGCTAAGGATGACACGAAAAAAACTTGAGACCACTTGTGGGGTTTCTCTTGCAGAAAGGAACAGGGACACCCAAAGAGACCTGGGCTCCCGCAGAGAACATACGAGGCAGGTCTTTCCTAGAAGAGATTCTGTAGAAAGGACTAGATGGTATGGATGGTGTGATGGGATACACCACTCAACTTCTTTGAATCATGACCACCCCTTTTCTCTACTCCCCACCTCCCCTTTGAGTCATATGTAAGACCTCTTGGGGTAAAGCACAGCCCATAGTAAATCTAAAGACAATTTTGGTATCTCTCTAGGTTTAAGAGTCATAAAAGCTCTAGTCTCTTTGAGAAAGAACAGCAGAAGCCACTCTACCAGATATGTAACAGAAACTTGAGAATAATTTTAATCATAAGCAAAACAAACCAGGTTAAAGATACTGTTCAGGTCTGGTATAACTGATGTTTCTGTGGACTTTAGATTTTAAAGAAATGGAGTAAGCGAGGAAAGCAAATATAGTAGCTGATGTTTCCTGGGTATGTGGTGCACCCCAAGCACTGTGCGAACCAACTGCTCATCAGCCTCATCTCATCTATTCTAAGTAGCAAGCCTAGAAGAGAGGTACCATTATTATTTGTATCTTGGAGTTGAAAGCATGAGTTCCGAAGATGTGGAAGGAACTGGTCTAAGGCTGTACAACTAGCGAGGGTCAAGGCCAGGATGTGAAATTTGGTCTTCAGGGCACAGAGCCGTGGTCTTGAATAGTGAGCTACACTGCCTACCACCGTCTTGTCTTCCCCTTATGTTCAACCTCACCATTGCCACCATAGATTTTTAACATGATTTCTTGAAAACTTCATAGGTGCTTTGCTCAAGAGGAACCCAAGTAGTCTATGCTATTGTAATGCTGTCTGCCATGTGCACGCATGCACACGCACACACCTGCACACACACGGGCTGGTAAAAATGCAGAGACACAAGTGGAATCGTTGTAAAACATGTAGCTTTTCTTTTAACTTTGAGCTTTCCATGCATCTGTCTCAGTGACTGTCAGCCAGCCAATTTAGAGGGTATAGCCCTCCAAATTCCGAAGGATTTGGAGGGGGTGGGGGAGGGAGAGGAAGATGCTGGTGCAGCGGGCGGAGAGCCATAGAAAGTAGAAAGCTCTGTGTAGGTCATGGCCCCTCCCTCTCAAGTCTTCAGAAAAGTTAAAACCTTTATGATTGGAAGCCTTGAGAGCAACAAGGGACCAAATCTAGCCTGTGGCCATCCTGAGGCATCACCCCAGGAACACATGCATAGAACTTCATGGAGGGTGGGGGAGGCTGGGAACTGGGAGAAGCTGGGAGGAGGGTTCTGGGCTTAGTGGCTGAGCTGGGAGGCAGACTGGAATTGGGAATATGAGTCAAGTTCACCTGGTCTCTCAGGGGAAGATGGTTTCAAGTGTGTCTGGGCCACACACATCCTTCAAGTCCTTAAACATCTGGCCATGTGTTTTCAAAATCCCAGATTCTGCTAGCCCAAGACTCTGAGAGCAAGGAAGTGCTGTTCTGGGCAGCTTACCCTTCTCCATGTATGTCCGCCAGAACCCTAGGGGCTGGAAAATTCTGATTCTGCCACAAAGGTCCTTTGAGTGCATCTCCTTTCCCTCCCCTCTACCTCAGGTTCCTTCTCATCCCTCCTTCCCCCAAAGAATGCCAACCAGTTTATAAGATACTTTGGGTTTGCCAGCTTCCAGAAGCAGGGTGAACTGGGGGTACGAAGCTGCAACTTCAACTGCTTTCAACGTTCCCCCTTTCATGGGAGGCGAACACAAAAGACAGCCCCAGACCCATGCGGTTGACAGTTGGGAGATACTTCTTGGAGATACCTCTGGCACTAAATTCCCAGAGGCCTCCATGAGCTAGAAGTCGCTTTGTTTACCTCTGAGAAAGGATCCTCCTTTATGGACCGTGTAGACGGTTTGGTGTCGGGGGCCCGTTCTCTGAGATTCTGGAAAAGTTTTCTTAAACATCAACAAGTCGCTGCTGGGTCTCCAAGACTGTCAATGCCTCTTTAGCCAAACGACGGACAGTGTGGAGCTTTGGAAAACACCATCTTCACAAGGTAAGTAAGGCGTTCGGCAGTAAATCTGGACTTTTTTCTCCCCCTTCCCTGTCTACCTTTTTTTTCTTGCTAATTGGCAGAAAATTAATGAACGAGGCACTGATTGAACAGATGCTCCTCATGGAAAAAGGCAGAATTGGAGTTTTTCTTGCCCTCTTTTTGTTTTTGTTTTTGTTTTGAACACATCAAGAAGGTAGTAACATGTGGCAGGTCAAAAATTAAGAGAAGGTAACAGTACAGATTGTAAAGAACACAAAGGAGTTGGAGTGTGTGTGTGCGCGTGCGTGTGTGTGCGTGAGTGTGTGCGCGCGGGGGTGTATTTTCTCTTTTGTTTTAACTTCCTTGCATCTTTTTTTTTTTAAAGCTCATATTCGGCTGTAGCTCATAATTAGCAGCTAGGCCTCTGGGACCTAATTAACCAATTCAATTAACAAAAAAAGCACACAAGTCACCCTGACATTTGTCAGCCATTAGGAAGGATGTCAGACTGGCAGTTTCAGCCGAAACATTAATGGTGATTAGCTCATTTTGCGACGCACTTTACTCCACTATCTTCCTGGTGAGGCGGCTTCTAAGCCACACTGTCCGGAGCTATGGGCCAGTAGCTTGACCTTCAGAGGTCAATAGACTGCTCCCTCCTAGCTCTTCCACTGGGTCAAGGGGTCCCGTCCCAACCTTAGCTAAGACACGCCTGCACTTCTCCCAAGTTCCCACTAAGTCCTTTTGGATAAGCCTAAATACTCTGGGCTATTTCTCCAGGGCATAAGAATTCAGCAAAGGCTTATTTATTAGGGATGAAATTTTTAAAATCTCATTACCATTATTATTTTTGGCCTATTGGTTCCCACATTTACTTCCTGCACTCAGCAAGGTTGCTGCAGCCAGATCCGGCAGGCAGTTCCTGCATTTGGGCACTGTCGTTGTTCTTGGAGTGGATTAACTCCGGTATCTTATGGGAGGCAGACAGGTATTTATATGGGAGCGGTGGCCATCTTTGTCTCTGATCTCCCTTAATGTAACTCTACTTCCCTGGACTCCC
Organism: Mirounga leonina; assembly: GCF_011800145.1. NCBI lineage: Eukaryota > Metazoa > Chordata > Mammalia > Carnivora > Phocidae > Mirounga > Mirounga leonina. Next base: position 37,265,596 of record NW_023270265.1, read on the forward strand.
GGATTTAATAATAAGCAAGGAAGTCTATGTAAATAAAAAGCTCAGGTGCACGGGTGGACAGATAAAGGGGGGGTTCTGAAATATCAGAGACTAGGTGGTTTTCTCCCAGCGTCTTCCTCTTCCTGACTTCCGTCGGTCTTCAAGGAAGTTTCCAAGGCTTGTTGTGCCAGCCTGAAGAAATAATAATCAGCAGGTACCACAGGGAGATTGTGCTCGGCCGCATGTAAGTGAAAACTCAAGTAAGCATGAGTTAAATGCATGGGGATTTATTGTTCTCACCCGACAAGAGGGCCTGAGGAAGGCACTCAAGCTGGTACAGCTCCTCCACAACTCCATAAACCTTCCCCCATCCTCTACCCTCTGTCCCACTCTCCTCAGCCTGTGTGGGGCTTGTCCTCATGGTTGCAAGATAGCAGCTCCCATCCTTCCAGGCCTTGCAACTGTGTTCTGGGAAGGAAGAGTGTGCAGGGCAAAAGGCGAAAAAGCCTTGCAAAGTCTGTTTCTTTTTAAAGCAAGAAAACCATAGTTTTCCAGGAAGTCCTACCCAGCAGACACCCCCCTTTGACTGACCAGAACCATGTCAGATGGATACCTCACCTACAAGGGACACTGAGAAATCGAGATTTTCTTGGCTGGATACACTGCTGGGTATTGAGATTCTGTCAGTAAGGAAGGAAGGAGGGACAGATATTGGTTCACTAGCAACATTTGCCTCAACCATGTATTGAATCCCTACGAGCGGGACCTGTTTTCTCTGCAAGAGCTCTGCAGGTTGGTGATGAGATCCCTGTTTGACGGATCAGACAGAGGATGCTCAGAGAGGTTAAGGAGTTTGCCTAAGATCACATTGATGGCAAGCGGCAGTGCAACGATTAAGATTCAGATGTGCTGGAGCTGAAGCCTGTGGGTTTTTTCTGCCATTACCACCATAGGCTAGCTGTGGGTTCTCAACGACTCAATCTATAGCCACACAGCAGAAACCCCTGCCGATGGAGATTTTTGCCCAGTTGAAAACTTGGGAACGGGATACTCAGAAGGTGCTCTCGCCCCTCCAGGTTGCCTCTGTTGTTTGCCTGGTTCCGAGCCGCATGCTAATAACCACACATATGGGTCTCATTTCCCCCAGAGCTTGCCCAAGTAAGCCCCCAAAGCCACCTTGCTGGTCACCCTCTGCGCCTTCCTGCCGGCCCCCAGCCCCCGCTCACACACAAAGTTGACCCATTCAAGCTGGAGACAGCCCAGGCTGTGCAATTAGGCTGGGGGAGAAAACAGACGCTATTTCAAAAGGTGACTCCCTACCATTTTGAAATAAGGCTTCATTAATTGCAGGCCCCTATTGATTCATTACCATGAAACAGCCTGGACTGCTTGCCTGTAGCATAACCTTTCTCAGCCGAGGGAGCTGGACATTCTTTGCAGGTAATCTACAGGGCCCAACAGCAAATATCTGGAATCGGGACTATTCATGCATGAACAATATAGCAGCTCCTTATTGTCACGCCCATTGTTCCTGCACAAAGAGCAGCGGGCCGGTTAAATCTATTTTAGCTGAGAAGGCTCTACAGAAAGCCTTGCTACCAAGCATTTGATAGTGATCACAGAGTCACATCAGGGAACAGCCGCTGAAAGGAGGAAGTCATTTTTATTGCCGAACGTGAGAGGTGACAACCTCTCCTCAGCTCCGGCTCCCCAGGACTTAGGCCTCTAAGTGGGAGTGAGGGTTTTGTTTTGTTTTGTTTTTAAGGCCACTCAATGAGAGTGGGTTTTTAAAGGGGGCGATGGTGCGGATAGGCGGGAGGAGAAAAAGGTATCACACAATGTCGCATTCAGGCAACATATGTGAGCTGGGGATTCATTCAATTTTAAAACCGTGTTCCCAGGGGAATCAAGTCTGTGAGTGTGAATTATAGCAAAGGGTGTGGTGGCCGGAGAGTTGCTGGTGCCAAAAGGGTACCATTTGGAATGAGGAGTCTAGCGTGGAGAAAATGGGGATTCCACCCTGCATTTGCCTCTCTTTGGCCTCTCTGCAGAGGGTGAGCCCATCAGGGATGGTCCCTTTGAGATTTCTGTAATGTCCAACGCATGGCAGGGCTGGACGCCGATGGAGAGAAGATTCAGCCGGGTAAGACACAGAAGGGACTGAAAATATTATTTAGTCCAGCGGCAGAGAGAGAACCGGGAAGGCATCTGGGGCTTTCCCTGCTTGTTAGTTTGGGATTAGAAGCCAACCCACCGCTTCTCATCCTCCTTGAGTAGCCATAAGCATGCTCTCGTGCCCTCCCAGGGCATCTCAGAGCTGACCATCAGGCCTGCTCTCGACGTCAGGAAGCCGTCATGGCGCGTTCACCACGGTGAACGAACCTCCAGTTACAGGGCAAAAAGGCGGGGTGCAGCTGACAGCCATCTGTTTGCCAGTCGGCGCTGCAGGAGACAGAATCCGGGAAGTGGGTACCATTGGTTGCTTGGAATCATTCATTCCACAAATATCTAGAAAGGTGTGGGGAAATAAAGACCAACCAAATGAAAAAAAGTAAAGGCTATTTAATTAGAGCTTGCCACAGCCAGGGAGTCAGCCCCCATCGCTTGCCTTTGGCAGAAACTCAAAGGCAGGCAGGAGTGAGGCAGCTTTGCAGCGGGCAAGAGAAGCTGGAGGTGTGGCCTGCCTGGAGGCTGTTGGCCTGGGGAAGGGGGAGGTGGGAGAAGCCAAGTGTCCTAGGAGGAGAGTGTCCCGTGTGGTTGGTTAGGGTATCTATTTGGCTTGATCTCCTTGGTCCTAAGTTGGAATCAGAGATGACAACTAGGGAGGCTGTCAGCTATTATCCGAGTCCTGGCTATTCGGGGCTGATGGTTACAGACGTTCCTGTTTTGCTCCCTGGATTGTCCCTAGAAATAGCAGCCTGGCTTCCTGGGCTGTTGGTGGCAGATAAGGGGGCGCTGCGGGTTGTGGGTCAAAGTTCTCTTCTTACTTGTGGTCATTGTGCCTTTGTATTTTCAGTCTCTCAAGTAGATAAGGCCCTAAGTTGAGGATAGACGCCTTAAGCCCTCAGGTTGCTTCTAGCTTGGTTTAATGTGCTTGGGAAAAATAAAAATAATTACACAGATTTGCTTAGATGTGCCTTCTCAATAACTACAACCGACTCCTCACAGATCTCACTTTGTTCCCAAATCACAAGTGCCTCTAAAACTGAAAGTCGAAACTGGTTGCTTCAGGTAGGAGACGCCATGTTGCTTTGTGAGCCACGTCTCCAAATAAGAGGGACCTCTGGGAGTCTCACATCTACCTTCCTTCTTCCACCCTGGCTCCCACACGGTCAAGCAGATTCATAGTCAAGTCCGGGGAAAATACCATTCTGCTTTTGGCTTTGTGTTGTACTTCTCATGGTCTTGGGTCCAATGCTACATGCTAATATTGTCCACCCTGTGGTAATACATGTGTGTACACATATAGATTTCATTGTTGTAAAGTTATATAGCTTATATTAACATACGAAACATCCTGTAGATCCTAAGCGTAAGAACAAAGAGTATGTGATTAAAAAGTGAACCAGTGGGGTGCCTGGGTGGCTCAGTTGGTTAAGTGTCCAACTTCTGATTTTGGCTCTCGTCATAATCTCAGGGTCCTGGGATCGAGCCCCATGTCAGGCTCTCTGCTCAGTGGGGAGTCTGCTTCTCCCTCTTCCTCTGCCCCTCCCCCACCACCCTGCCCGTGTTCTTTCTCTTTCAAATAAATAAAATCTAAAAAAAACAAAAAAGATTCTCTCTCCCTCTCCCTCTGCCCCTCCCCGCCCCCCCTAAAAAAAAAAAAAAAGTGCACCAGAGACTTTCACAAGAGCAAACATAGCTTAGATGTCCTTAGAAGATGATACAAAAGGTTGTAGAAATTGTTTGGTTTGTGACAGTAATTTTTTTTAATTAAACAGATAATACAGAGACATTTCCTGTATCCTTTACCCCTGCCCAGCTTTATTCAGGAATAATTGACAAATGTAATTGTATACATTTGAAGCAAGCAACATGATGATTTGATATGCATATACGTTGTGGAATGATTACTGAGATCAAGATAATTAACACACTTATCACCTCACACAGTTAACTCTTTTTTGTGGTGAGAACACTTAAGATCTACTCTCAGCAAATTTCAAGTATTTGATATCATATTATTAACTGTTTGGTTGCTATGCTGTACATTAGATCTGAGGATCTAATGTTATAACTGAAAGTTTGTACACTTTGACCTACATCTCCCCATTTCCCCCTCTGTCCAGCCCCGGCAACCACTGTTCTAGTCTCTGTTTCTATGAAATTGATCTTTTTTTTTTTTTTCCAGATTCCACATAGAAGTTCTCTGTCAGGCTTATTTCACTTAGCACAACACCCACCAGGTTCATTCATGTTGTTGCAAATGTCAGAATTTCTTTCTTTTGTACGGCTGAATAATATTCCACTGTATATGTCTATGTATATATCTCTCTATATATCTCACATTTTCTTTACCCATTCATTTGTCAAAGAACATTGAGGTTCTTTCTATATCTTGGCTATTGTGAATAATGCTACAATGAACATGATACTGATTTTGTTTCCTTTGGATATATGCCCAGGAGTGGGATTGCTGGATCACATGGAGTTCTATTTTTAATTTTTTGAGGAACTGTTACACTGTTTTCCATAATGGCTGTGCCAATTTACATTCTTACCAACAGTGTGTAAGTATTCCTTTCTCCATGCCCTTGCCAACATTCGTTATCTCTTGCCTTTTTTATAATAACCATCCTAAATGGGGATGAGGAGATATCTCATTGTGGTTTTGATTTGCATTTGGTTGCCCTTGGTTAGTGATGTTAAGCATCTTTTCATTATCTATTGGCCACTTGTTTGTCTTCTTTGGCAAAATGTCTATTCAGGTCCTTTGCTCATTTCTAATTGTTTTTTTACTATTTGCTTTTTTACTATTAAGTTGTGTAAGTTCCTTATATATTTTGGATGTTATATATTTTGGATATATGATCAGATATTTGATTTGCAAATATTTTTTCCCATTCTGTGGTCTGCGTTTTCAATTCATTGATTGTTTCCTTTGCTGTGTAGTATTTTAGTTTGATGTAGTCCCACTTATTTATTTTAGCTTTTGTTGCCTATCCTTTTAATGTCTTATTCAAAAAATCATTGCCAAGACCAATATCAAGGAGCTTTTCCCTAATGTTTTCTTCTAGGAGTTTTATAATTTCAGGTCTTACATTTAAGTCTTCAGTTATTCTGAATTAACTTTTGTGAGTGTTATATGAAAGGGGACCAGTTTCATTTTTTTGGCATGGGGATATCCAGTTTTCCCAGCACCACTTACTGAGGGGACAATTCTTTCCCTGATGTGTGTTCTTGGCTCTCTTGTCAAAGATTACTGGATTGTGTATGTCTGGGTTTCTTTCTGGGATTTCTCTGTTCTGTTCCACTGGTGTATGTGCCTGTCTTTATGCCAGTACCATATTGTTTTGATTACTATAGCTTTGTAATATAGTTTGAAATCAGTTAATGTAATGCCTCCAGCTTTTTTTTTTTTAAAGATTTTATTTCTTTATTTGACAGAGAGAGACACAGCGAGAGAGGGAATACAAGCAGGGGGAATGGGAGAGGGAGAAGCAGGCCTCCCGGGGAGCAGGGAGCCCGATGCGGTGCTCTATCCCAGGACCCTGGGAGCATGACCTGAGCCGAAGGCAGACGCTTAACGACTGAGCCACCCAGGCTCCCCAATGCCTCCAGCTTTGTTCTTCTTCCTCAAATTTGTCGATTCAGGGTCTTTTTTGATTCCATATGAATTTTAGGATAGTTTTTCTATTTCTGTGAAAAATGCCATTGGAATTTTGATGTAAATTGCATTAAATCTGAGATCACTTGGGATTTTATGGACATTTTAGTTGTATTAGTTCTTCTAATCCAAGAACACAGGATATCTTTCCAAAGAGGCTTGAGAGTTAAGTAAGGGCCAAATCCTGTAGGGGGCCTTGCCTACCATACTTGGAGGTTGCCCTTAACTGAGTAGGCTCTTGATAGCTCTGACTCTGAACAGTAAAATGACGTGGTCAGATTTGAGGTTGAGGCAGATTTTTCTGGTGGTTGGGTGGAGGATGGATTGGAAGGGGACAAACACGATGCCAATTAGGAGTCTGCCTTGGTATTCTGGTAGGAGATGAGGTCCGATAAATAAGCAGTACATTGGTGGCATAAGAGTAGAGAAACTTCCATTTGGTATATTCCCAATTTTAACCAACACCTTGAGAAAATACTCCCAAACTGGTCTGAAAGCCTCTCAGCAGAGAGCTTAGTGTCATTGAAAGCGACCAAGACCTACCGAGAAATAGCAGCAGGGTAAATGACATCATGACAGAGGTAGAGCGGACAGAGACATCGGGACCCTACTTTATTCTTTTTTGCCTCCCATTACATTGCAGTTTTAGACACAAAGTCGGTACTCAACAAGTGACTTTTGAGTGAATGAACAAATTCACTTTTGAAGGTTATCTACCACCTTGAACAAGTTTACCACTTTCAGGGAGACTCTCACCACAAAGCGGCCAAAACAAGATGCCCTTGGTTAGTTGAATTTTTACCCCAAGGTCTTATTAAGTTCCATCCTAAGATTATCTGTTCATTTGTTAAAGACAGCACGAGTTAGGGGGTCTGAGCCTTTGGGGTTGTGCAGGCTATGGAGCAAATGTCCCTGGTGCTAAGGAGCAGAGAGGAAGTTCGAAGTCAGACCCAAGACTCTCCACCCCTCCCACCTGCAGCCCATAGTTTCTCAAAGCATTTGTGCCTCATGGTCCATCCTGAGTGTATTTCAGGGGAAATTTCTTCCATATGGTTTTGATTCACTTACACTTAACTCATCAAAACCTTACTTTTTCCTGGGAGAGTTTGTTGCCTTTCAGGAAGTGTGTTCAGATGTGATAAAAGCCATTAAAATGAGCAGGGAAGAGGCTGGGAGGTGGCCACAGATTCGACATGTGAGAAGGCTAAGGGCCAGGCTTGGGCTTTCTTGGCTCCAGGTCGGAGGTAGCCAATTTCAGTCACATTTTTCTTCCTTGACCTGAGAAGAAGACCAGGGTAGGGTAGGGAAATATGGAAAATGTGGGAGAGAAGCTCCAAGCTGCAAGCACTGTAGAGCAGGGAGGATAAGGCCCCGGACCCACACCTTCAGACTGGCTGGCAGGGAGATGGGGTCTTGAATCCAACCACCTCGCCTACAACTCCATGCTAAGCCCAGTTCATGTGGCCTCAGTCTCCTTGGTTGTTGAATGTAGATGGTTATGGTGGGTGGAGAACAATTTTGATCCATATATATATATATATTTTTTGGAGAGAGAGAAAAAAGAGTGAGCGGGGGAGGGGTGGAGGGAGAGGGAGAGAGAATCCTAAGCAGGCTCCATGGCCAGTGTGAAGCCCAATGCAGGGCTCAATCTCATGACCCTGAGATCATGACCTGAGCCCAAATCAAGACTCATATGCTTAACCAACGGAGCCACCCAGGTGCCCCATCAATCCTCTCAATTTACATATGAGAAACCAAAGCCCAGAAAATCAAGTGACTTGCCTAAGTTCACATGTCAGGTTAGTGGCAGAGGAAAATCTAAACCAGGCCTCCTAAACCCCACTCCTGCATCTGCCCATTACTGCAGATGTGACCCTGCGCTGAAATGTAACTAGCTGGTTAACACTCTCCTTGCTGTGTTCTCTTAACACGTGTTGGTATCAGACCCCATGATAAGCACGTTGTGCACAATATTATGAGGTGTGACCTCGGGCAAGTCACTCAACCTCTTTTAGGTTCAAGAGATGATAAACATGGTGGTCAGGAGTAGAAGCTCTGAGCCACATTGTCAAAGTTCAAATCCCAGCTCCGCCACAAACTAGTTAGCTGATCTTGAACAAGCTACTTAACGTTCCTGCCCGTCAGTTCTTATCTCACAGCACTGTGATAAGACCCAATATTCTTATTATTTCAGATAATCCTCCCTAATGACCCGATGATGGAGCTACTCTTGTTATCCCATATTACAGATGAGTAAACTGAGGCCGGTGACAGTTATGACTGTTGCTCAAGATAATTGGCAGAGTTAGAATTCAAACCCAGATCTTTCTGACTCCAGAGAAGTAGGTCTCTGGGATTTACTGGATAATATGATGAAGTGTATTTGTTTATGTTTGTTTATTTTTTTCCATGATATAGTGTAGGCACAGCTCAATTTCTCTTACATCTTTAATATCTACAAGACAAAACAACTCTGATGGATATTTTGTAACAAATACATTTCAAATGAAATTTTCCATTGTATCTTCAGCTCCCAGCTTACTGATAGAGTATTTTGAGAATGTTTCTATATTAGGAGGCTTTCAGGACTAAGAGACAGTAACTACTCAAATTTGCAAAAGACCAAATGAAATATATTAACTCACATTATTAGAAAAATTCACAGTTGAATCCAGCCAATCAAAAGATGTCACCAGAAATCTTTGTCACGGCATCTCCTTTCTCTGCTTTTCTCTGGGCTGCCTTCAGTCTCAGCTGGTTCTCCTCATGTAGGGGAATTACAGCCATTAATTTCAGGCCGAGGGGCTCCCAGCTTAGCAACCCCTGCAGAAAGAATGAGGGTTGTCCCCCAGTTCCAGCAAAACCTCAGGATTGACTCTTTTATGGTTTGGCCGAAGACTCATACCCACCTCTGAAACGATCCCCCCTCCAGAGTATGAGGCGTAGGGATTGGTTGGCCCTGGTCATGTGCCCATCCCCAGAGCCCGTGAAGAGAGTAAGCTTCATTCAAACCAGAAGCCTAGGAGTGAGGGAGGGGAGGGCCCCCCACAGGAAAACCCAGGATGCTATGATGAGAAGAAAGGGAATTGATACCAGCTGGTAGAAACATCAGATGTCCACAACAACTTTAGCCAAACAAGTTTAGAGGGAAAAAACGCGCTGTTTGCATCACACTTGACAGACACCCCCATTGGACCCAAACCCCTCAATCCTCAAACATTTGGTAACACCACTTTTCCCTTTATCTGAGAAACACTTTAATCTTCCAGGGCATCCTAAAATCCAAGGTGTCACAAAGAGCAGAGTAGCAGTGCTTTGGGTGTGGCTCAACTGCGATCCATCCTCTGGGCTGCCCTGGCCTGCGGGTCGCTGGATGTCACTGTTTCCCTCGTCAGGTCGGGGGAGATCTTCAGAGGCATTGCTGTTTCCCTTCTCCCCCGGGGAACCTCGGAACGGCCTTTCCCTCGGGGGTCTGCACATGGTTAACTTTACCCCTGATTGACTTGGGACAATGAGATCTCCTTCCTAGAAGTCAGATGAGACAGCCATAGTGCCCGAACGGGGCTCTGAGGGACTTCCTGTCCCCCAGATAGGCAATCAGCCCACCTGAGTCCGCTCACCCCAGGGCAGCTGAAGGTGGGCTGGACAGAAACTAAGGACAGCATGTAAGCTGGTGGGATGGCCACGTCATACTTTCCCAGCACCCTGTGTTTGTCATGTGGAGACAGTACATAGCCTGTTAGGACAGAACTGGTCCATAGGACCAACACAAGCATTTGAGTGCCTCCCTCTTTCGGCCTGGGGACAAGCTAGCTGTAACATTCTAGCCAATTCCATCAAACGTCTCAAGACAGCCTTCTGGATTTGGAGTCTGACTGCCCTGGGTGTAAGCCTAGCCTCAGCACGTATTTGCTGAGGGATCTTTGGCCCCCATTTCCTCACCTGTAAGGATGCTCACACAGGGGCATGTGCCCAGAGGGTGACAGCAGGTAACAAGTATCACCCAGTAGCTGCCATGAGGGAAATCACTCCACAAAGGGAGTGGCCTTCCCTCTTCCCTCCCTCGGCTGCCTCGTTGCTGACCTGACTGGTCAGCCCTTAGATCTTTCTCGTACTCCATAAGGATGGGTACTGCCCAGGTCCTGAAAGCTGAGACGGTGGCCTGGGTACCCTGCCACATGGTTGGCATCAGCTTTCTCTGCCGCCCCTTCAGGTGGTAGGAAGAAGCAGCAGTGACTAGCTGAACATTGGCCATTCATTGGCCAAACGCACACCTTCATGGGCACCCGGGACTTTCCATATGGCTCTAAAATGCAGATTTAAGGCTTTACATTGAGCTTTGATATCAAGGCTTCTAGGTCTAATAATAACAGACACCAGGCGTGGAGCTGGATCCTAACACTCTTTCCATAGCTCATTTCGGACTTACAACAGCCCATGATGTCACTATTATTATTCTGTTTACAGATAAGGAAACAGCCTCCGGGTGGTGCAGTCAAAGCCTCCACAATTCCGGGTGGTCTGTGTGAATAGCGCCCCCTGGAGCTGCGAGGTGCATGACAGTAGGGAAGGCGGCAGGTGCATTGGTCTGCACACAGGATACGCCCGACACTGTTAACATCGTGCATTCTCTAGTCCTCACGGCCATCCTGTGCAGAATCTCAGGAACCATACACAGGGACCCCGGCTAAGTAACTTGCCCAAGATCAACAGCTAGTAAATGGCGGAGCCTTCCAGAATCCTTGCCGTAAGACCCTGCACTTTTCCTGCGGAGCCCTTGTAACCATTGTAATTAATTCATTCTCCCCTCCATCCCCCAACTAGATGCACGTTCCCTGATGGCGGAACAGTCATTCTTGGATCCCCAGGACATGGCAGGACACCTGGCTCAGAGTAGGTGCTGAATAAATATTGAAAAGTAAATGAATGAACGAACAAATAGAGTATGTAAAACAGATACGGGGAAGAGTTGTGTGTGTTTTTTTTTTAAAAGATTTTCTTTATTTATTTGAGACAGAATGAGAGAGAGAGAGAGCACATGAGAGGGGGGAGGGTCAGAGGGAGAAGCAGGCTCCCCGCCGAGTAGGGAGCCCGATGTGGGACTCGATCCCGGGACTCCAGGATCATGACCTGAGCGGAAGGCAGTCGCTTAACCAACTGAGCCACCCAGGTGCCCCACGGGGAAGAGTTTTTAACAGCACACACTGTCCACTCTTTCACACCAGATGCTTGGTGCGGGCATCCAGGGTGGTGGTCGGGGGTGGGGTGGGGGGACCCTGCTTGTTTGCAGTGGTGCCACGCTCCACAGAATAAAGTCCCCTGGAGCATCCAAACTGAGCTTAGTTAGCGGGGATGGACTCTCTAGAGCACCGCAAAGTTCCTTGGCCTCCACACAACATCTGGCCAAACAAGCATTCTGTTTCTCAGACAAACTAAGACAATCCAGCGCAATATCCAAAGTGGCCACTGGCCAACAGGCGCTTGGGTTCACGCTGATTTTGTTTAAACAGCTGAATGTGCACCAGAGAGATCCAGCCCTTCTGCTCTCTCGTCTCTGGCTGAGGACGAGAGCATCTCAGGTCGTGACTCTTAATCCTCCTAAATACGAGGGAGGATATACTCCTGACTGGACGCCAAGGCACCCCGGCGCTCTGAGAGGCGGCCCCGTGGGGGGGATGATCTGGAACATTCAGAAATGCTGCCATCTTGTGGTACCTTCAGGCCAAAGCAAGGTACTCAGGCCGATGGCAACAAACCAGCACCTGGAGGGAGGGCTCCTCCCAAACTCACCGTTTCCCTTTTTCTCATCTTTTCCCATCTTGACGTGACAGCGCCCCGCCCCCCCAATGCACACCCTGCTTTGATTGGCAACAAATTCAAGTTTGAATATCATTTGGGAATTTGGATTTTTTTTTTTTTTTTTTTTTTTTTTTCTGAAAAGAGCACAACTTTTGAATGCACTTTTGAATCCTTGGGCATTTTTTGGAATTCTTTCTTCAGAGAGAGCACTTCATTGAGAGTCTGTGAGGAGAGTCTCCCCAGTGTGTGCAGCGTCGTCCGGGGCCCAGCTCAGAGCACAGGCCACAAGGGCTAAGCATGTTGGCTCCTCCATCTGCCAGAGCTGCTCCTGCCGGCCGCCCTGTCCAGGAAGCCCGTGCTGGATGTGGGTTTTTACCCTCAGCTTCCGAAATCTCCCTTGCAAACTCTACGGCATTCGCACTGAACGATTCGGCCTGAATTGGAAGAAACTGTGGGTCAGGGACAGACACCAGCAAAAGTCCCCCAAGGGCTCCGGGTAGAAAAGCCACTTGCCAGTTCCAAGATGATGGCACCGGGACAGTCGAATGTTCGCAGACTCTCATCCTTCCCGTAATCCTGTGGCGTCCTGGGCTCCTCATCTGAAGATCTCATTTAAAATGAAGCAAAGCCTCGACTGGGTGCTCAGAGACTGATTGCTGGAAGATATTGCTCCAAATAGGCCGTACAGATCCTGCATGTTTGCATCACAAGGATCTGAGCTGCGGGCGCCACCAAGCTGGTTCTGCCCAGGGTGGATTATCTGCTCCGGGGCCAGCCTCGGGCAAAACTGTCAAGGGGAAAATAATGATCTTTTGCACCTCCCAGCTCTCCTGGAACGTATCAGGTCTGCAGAGGGTAAGCTCCTGAGGGAAGGGGGTAGGACACAGGACAGGCAAGGTTTTTTTTAAAGATTTTATTTATTTGACAGAGAGAGCACAAGCAGAGGGAGAGAGAGGGAGAAGCAGGTTCCCTGCTGAGCAAGGAGCCCGATGTGGGACTCGATCCCAGGACCCTGGGATCATGACCTGGGCCGAAGGCAGACGCTTAGCCAACTGAGCCACCCAGGCGTCCCCAGGACAGGCAAGTTTTGACAGAAAAGGTAACTGGGTTACAATGTCTAGGACGCTCCCCCAAAAGGAGAGGCGGGTCCTAATGGAGCTGCTTGAGCACTGAGCTGATTGGCTAGAATCAAAGAGTGGGAAGGCGCCCTCATTGTAGCCCTCCCGGCTGGGGCAACAAACAGCAGCAGAGAGTAGACGCCCTGCACTTGAATAATCAGGACTATGCCTGAGGGCAGCTCCCCGCTCCGCCTCCTGGTAGCTTTGTGACCTGGGGGAAGTTACTTAACCTCTCCGTGCCTCAGTGTCCTCAGCTATAAAATGGGGGGAATAAGTTATGCCCACAAAGGGTTTTTTAAGGATTAAATAATTTTTAAGTCATTTAAATAGCGCAGGTGCACTGTAACTCCTAAACAAAAATTAAAGAAAACGTCATGTGTATTTGGAAGCAGTATTAATCTTCCCCCACCTGGGCCCTGGGCTGGGTGTCAGAGGTGCAAAGATGAAGAACAACCTGGCAGGTAAGAAGGGCTGCGGGATCAGAGTTGAAGGCACCCTGATGTTCCGGTCAAGTAGAACTTTCGGAAATACAGGAATACAGTTCATGGGATGAGGCGGGGTTTTGTAGAGGAGGGACCACGGAGGGGAGTGGGACAGAGAGATGAGTGTGATGGGCAAGTTGTGCCCTCTGCCAAGTGTTTTCCGATCCTGCCGTGCAGGCGCATGGTGGGTTTGTACTTCCTTTTACTCGTGGCCCCATGGAGTTGGGTGGAGCCTTGTGATTAGTTCCTACCAATGGGTGTGACCAGAAGTGACATGTGTCCCATTCAGGCCAGAGTGCTAAACACTCCAAAGCGTTCTCATTCTTTGATGGCCGCTCCATCGGCCTAGGTCCCCCCATGACGGCAACAAACAGAAGCATTGCCAACCCACGATGGACTTGTAGGATGGGCGACAAATAAACTTGTTATGTGGGCGGTTGTTTGCTACCGTAACACAGCTCGCCTCTCCTCACTGGTATAATGGGCTTGATTTAGATCGATGACTCTGGTTATTAGGGAAGAAGGTATGACTTTGAACCAGTCACTTGCCTTCTCTGGGCCTCATTGTTCCCTCAACCCGACAACATTGTCTCAGAAGGCTGGCTGCTAAGAGTCCATGTTCAAAAAAGAGGGAGAAGCAGCAGAATGGTCCAAACAGACCACCATCCTGTGGCTTCTCACGCTAACCTAAGGAGGTAGGCAGAGTAGGTGGATTTTATACTTGTTGAAGATGGAGGAGGTTGGGTCTTCTGCATTTCTGGTTCCCCCACACACACATCTCCCCCTACCCTCTCCCACCGCCCCATCTCTCTCCCTCCCTGCTCCCCTCACCCTCTCTCCCAACCCACCCCACTCCCCCCCCAACACCCATACAGTGACCTCCATCTTTTCAGACACTGGTTGCCATCTCTGGGTAGTCATTAGAATGTCTGCTGGAGTTGCTTTTATTTTACTTTTCTAAGAGTTAAAAGTTTATGTATTTTGAAACCAATTCTGGGCTATGCTACCATCTTAGTTTAGATCCACCCCAGGGTCTCAGATCTACACTGACAGCTTTTTACAGAGAAAATGGACGCTTGCCACAATGGCCCCAAGATGGGATAAAATCCTAAGGTGTCTTCAAAAATGAAAGGAAGAGACAACTGTGTGTGAGAGATCTTCAGTTATGGAAGGAAGCTTAGGGATGGGTTTTTCAGGTTATGCATTAGAAAAATGAGACCAGGAAGATCAAATGACTTGCCCTGAATGATGTAGGAATGATATAATTATTGGAAGAAGATGGACTGAGACCTCTGCTTCCCAAATTCCCTCGTGTTCTTTTGCAAGATGGCAGTTTGCAGGGCCTCACAGGGATTCTGTTCAGTCGGTCTGGGGTGAGGCCTGATCCCATGGTTTTAAAGGCTCCCAGGTGGTCCAGGAGGCAGTCAGGGTTGAGCGCCTCCATGGAAGTGGGCAGGGGTAGGGGCCAGCCGGGAAACTGATGGCAGGGTCCTTTGGGTGGGAAGCTCCAGGCAGCTTGTAGAGCGCAGGGGGCAAGGCTATTGTCCTTCAGTGAGGCTGCTGGGAGGAGGCTATTGTCCTTCAGCGAGGCTGCTGGGAGGAGGCTTGCCGGGTGCCTGCAGACCCAACAGGTATGGGGCAGAGCCACACAGTTGTATATTAGTGTTGAACTGACTTCAGCGGTCCCGGGGCTGGCCAGGCCTGGAATGTTCGGGATGATAAGAAGTGATCATGGCCCCGCTTTACTGATTAGGACACCAAGGCTCACAGAGCTCATGGCAGGGCTTAAAGCATTAGGAAAAGGCAGAGTTGGAGCCAGGCTGTATTTGCTGTAACAAATTACCACTTAGTGGCTTAAAACAATGCAATTTTAGTACCTTAAAGAGTTGTCTCATTGGCTAAATCAAGGTGCCAGCAGGATTTGTTCCTTCGGGAGGCTCTAGGGGAGAGGCCTTTTCCAGCTTCCGGAAGCCACTGCATTCCTTGGCTCGTGGCCCCTTCCTCCGTCTTCAAAGCCAGCAGTCATGTATCCCCCCTGCCCCTTCTGCCGGCACACCTCCCTATCCATAGCTAGGAAAGTTTCTCTGCTTTTGAGGACTCGTGGGATTACTTTGCACCCACCTGGATCATGTACCAGTGTTGGAGTCCTTAATTAGCCTTAATCACATCCACAGAAGTCCCTTCTGACAGGTCAGGGAACATATTCACAGGGTCCAGGGGATTAGAGTGTGGACATCTCAGGGTGGCGGGGGGAGCTTTGTTCTGTCCACTACACAGTCTCCACTCTTTGGCTCCTACTTCAGAGCTCCGGGCAGTCCACCAGGCTGTGCATCTGCCCTTTTTCCTTCTACTCCCTCCCAACCTCCCCTCAACACAGGGAGTGACTCCACCTCGGGCTACATCTGCTTCCAAATTGCGTGCACCGTTCTCACCCAAACCCGCCATCTGACTCAGAAATTACATGCAGGACTAATTGTTGCTTGAGGCTACTTGTGAAATGGGGATAGTTTGCTACAAAACAATCCCAGCACAAGGATTCGAGGTAGGAAATGAATTGCTCTGGGAGTGGTATCGGGACACACACACACACCATTCGAGCACAATACAACACCTCCTTCCTAGAACCCACAGAGGCCTCCTACGGGGAAGGGGAGAGTGAAGACACATCTTTAAAAAAGTTTTGTTTAACCCGACACTAAAAAGGAAGCCGACAGGCAGAGCAAAGCTAGCTGTGGGCTCAGTCTGGACCACCACCGGTTCTGCAATTAGAAAGACCGTGAGCAAGTCATCCCCTCCCTCTGGACACCGGCTTCTACATCCATCAAAGGAGAAAGGGAGAGTGTACCTGTGTAGTTTCCTCATTATTAAAATACACACATGCTCCCAGGGCTCCTGGAAAGCTCAGCTGCAGAACTGAGTAAAAAGCCCTCAGCACAGGGTCCGGCACTGGTGCGCATCAGTAAATCCTGGCTCCCATTTCAATGCTATAACTTGCCTTATTCTCCTTATTCTGGGCAATGTGCTTTGTATTCATCATCTTATTTAACTCTCACGACAAACCGATGAGGGGGGCGCTAGTCTTATTCATATTTTCCCAATGAGGACATTGAAGCCCAGAGCTTAAACAACAGGTGTTGGGTCACACAGGGTTAATTATCTTTTGTAGGGTCACATAGCTTCCCAGAAGCAGAGCTGGGAGGGAAGCTAAGGACACAGAGCCCAGAGTCTCTGCTTGCACCCCCAATTTATTCTTCTCTGGGGTGCTCACCCCCTTCTCTTTAGCTCTTAGTCCCCTTCCAGCATCATCGATCCTCAAAGATCATCATGGAGTGGTCATTGTGAGCCGAAAGCAGATTCAAAGAGCACGTCAAGGATTATTTTTTTACTTGTCAAGTGAGTCTGAAGGAAAAATTGTCCAGATAGAATAGAGGAGGAGTTTAGCCAAATTGTTTAATCAATAGGCCTTTGAAAAAGAGGGATTTTAAAATTAGAAATGTTTGCTGTAGATTTTCCGAAAAATGCATTCGGTGATAACCCCCAATTGTATGTGGCCCAGTGCCTCCAAGTTTACCCCCCAGCTGCCAGAAAAAGTTGGGGCTGAAATCCAATGATTTTTTCCTGAAAGAATTCTTTTACCTCCCCGTGTTTGTAACTTGGAGTCTCTCGAACTTTATCTGAATGTGTTTTTGTTCCTAACTTTACATGTTCCTCTTTTATTATGAGCCCCCTCAAATAGTTTTGGCCAGTTCCGGGTATACATAATAAAGCCATGGTGGGTGGGAGGATCTTTGCTCAAGTCTGAACTGCCGTCCCCCAAAGATGCAGGCATGTGGGGTCCAGGCTGTAGGACCTGGGGCCCACCCAACAGGAGTCTACTTACCTGAGAGATGGGAGAGCCTCCCGGGATGGGACTCATCCTAGGGGAAGGAACAATGGACAGTGCTGGAAAAGATGGGGTGGGCACTCAGGTGAACCTCCGATCCACCCACCAAAGCTGGGCCCGAGTCCTCAGAGGAGGGTCCACAACAGAAGAGGACGAGTGGAAATTGAATGGGTAGGACAAGATGCCGAGTTGGCACAGGCTGCTGTCCCCTTCCCTGACCCCGGTGCTGCAGATGCCACAGAGGCCAGAGCAAGGTGGATGAGACCCGCAAAGTAAGGGAAGATGGGGGAGAACTCTGAAGGAGGCCCAACTCCAGGTTGAGGAGTGGGAGCACCCCAAGCAAAAGAGGGTTGGTTCCCCAGGTGTGGGAATGCCTTTAAGGTCTGCCCTTTTCTCTTCTGCACACTGCCCAGGGCAGACCCCTGATCTCTTTGTCTCCTGTGGGAGGCACAGCGGTGCCTGGACAGTGGCTCCTGGGGGTGGCAGGTAAGCGTCAGGGTGAGCTCCAGCCTCCCGTGGAAGCTCCTCTCCAGCCGGAAACAGTCTTCTCTGTGTTCCCTGCCCTGTTCTGTGTCCCCGATGCTCCCTGTCCTGAGGGCTCTCCTCTCACACATCACTTGGACAAGAATTCCTGCCTCAGGCTCTGCTTCCGGAGAATTTGACCTAAGCCAGTGTGGCAAATGCAAACACGTGAATAAAGTGACACGAATGAGTCCTAATATATTAGTTGTAAATAAGTTAAATTCACTTATAAAAAAAATTGAGATTCCAGATCAGAGCAAAAGTAAAAACCAAACAAATGAATGAAGACCAAGGTATGGAAGTATCCATAATTAGTAAACTCAAATGAGGTGTTTATAGAACAATGCATTTTACACTAACTATATATACATCACGTTTTGAGCTCACATAGAACCCACACAAAAACTGGCATAGATTTAGCCATAAAAGAAGCCTCAAAAAATTCTAAAGAAATAAACCAGACAGTGTTTTTTGATGGTGTTAAGGAAATAAGAAACCAATATCTAAGTATTAGCTTAAAAAATTATATGATAGGTAACTAAAAAGTGGGCTATTTTATTACTCTTGGGTCAGAGAGAAAGTCATAAAGGAAGTTCTAAAATACTTAATGCTAAAAGCAAAATGAAAACACTGTATGTCAAACTTGTGTGACAGATAAAAGGAGGAACATATGGCTTTAAATACATTTGTAAAAAAAAAAAACTAAAAACAAATCAGCTAAGCTTTGGTATTTAAGCTTTTACACTTTTTAAGTGGCAGAAAAGAAATCTCAGAAAGGCATGATGGGAAGAAATAATAAATATAGGATAGAAATTAATGAAACAGAGAACAGAAAAAAAAACAGATTTTAAGACCAATAGGACCAAAAGCTAGCATTTTGAAAAGGTTAGTAAGGAGGATCAAACATCTGGCAAAATTGAGTTTTTCACTGAAATTTTGGTTGAGAGAATTGTGGATTTACATGCAATCAGAAGAATTAATGTAGAGAGAGTCTCATGTACTCTTTCCTCAGTTTCCCCAAAGGTAACATTTTGCAAAACTGGAGTACAAAGCACAGCCAGGATATTGATGCAAATACTATATACTGATTTTATTTAGAATTTCCCTATTCTACTTGTACACATTGGTGTGTGTGCATGTGTGTGTACTTAGGTCTATGCAATTTTGTTGCGTTTAGATTCATATGTCCCCCACCCCAGTCAAGACACTGAATAGTTCCTTCACCATAAGGATCTCTCATGAAAGATCAATTTTTTAAAAAAGGAGTGAAGATATAAAAAAAAATAGATACACAATGAAAGCAGATAAATACTTACAGATGCAATATAGAGTAATAAAAGTATATTATGAACAACTGTGTACCAAAAAAATCAGAAAAGTTAGGCAAAATGGATGAATTGTCAGAAAAATATAAAAAACCAAAATTGGGATGAGAAAAATAGAAGTATTGAATAGACATAATAAAGTAATAGATAAGGTGATCAAATAGCTTTCCATGTTAAGTCCCGGTATCAATTTTAGAAGTAAATTCTATTAAATTGTCAGATTAAGAGATAATCCTTACTTTACACAAATTTTGTTTCAGAAATCAGAAGGAGAGAAAGTTGTTTAACATATTTTGTGGGAGGCATATGCCTCAATGGAACACCCAGATAAAACAGTAAAAAGGTAAGAGCTAGGAAAAGATTAGCGAACCAAATTCAACTCTATAGCTAAAATAGATAATGGCAAAGTAAGCTGTATTTCAGAGTGCAAAGATAACTTCACTTCAGCAAATCTAGTATTGTAATTCACCATATTAATGTACTAAAAAGAAAAATTACATGGTTATCTCAGTATTTCCAGAATATGATTTCAATACAGTTCAACATCTAATTATGATTTTTTTTAACTGAGAAAAAAGGTAAGGTTACTTTTTAAAAATATATAATATATATACTAAATATATATATGATATGTATAATATAGTATAGTACATTCCATTCAATACAACAGTATAAGAAAAAAACAAAACATGAAAATTAAAAGAATAAAAAGAAAAACTTTCTTTGCAAATGGTAATGATCAATGGGAAAACTCTTAATACTCAGAAGTGTTCACAAGACCGCCAGATTGCCAGAATTGTCAAGAGTAGTTGACGTATGTCAGTGAAAAAAGTCATCTCTGACTTCTGCCTACAGTCCTGTTGAAGTACCAGGACAGGACTTACCATCCTAGCATAAACAACTAGAAAAAAGGATAAAATATATGAAGCAGCTGTTTTCAGGCATCTAGCAGCAGGCAACACAGGACTGTGGTCTCTGAGAAAAGGCAAGCCAATGAAGTAAACCCTACGATCCCTGCCCTTCTTCCTAGAGGAAGGTTCTAGAATACAGCACAAACAGGAGGGTCTCAAGCAGTCCATGGCTGCTTCACTGAGTTGAGAAGAAAGTGATCAGAGGCTTTGGTGAGGCTGAGGAGACAGGAATCTGTGGGCAGAGAACCAGAGAGGAAGGAGGTTAGAAGCAGAAAGAAGTCCGTGAGTTTACTAGAATGTGCACATGCGGGGCAAAACTCTACAAGGCCGGGGAAAGGACTTTCCTGTAAGTTTCCACTGTGAGGTAAACAATGTCCAGAGTTGACCCAGGGCTGGGAGACACTTGAGTTCTGACCAGCTAAAGAAGAGTCCTTTGTATATCTGGGATTTTCAGCAGTCACTGAAAGAGTCACACTGTAGTGATAAGACTAAAGTAGCCCAGAGTAAAAGTTACTATTAATCACCCCTTAAAAAAAGCATGAGAACAAGACATTCTACGATGTCGTAAAGATAGTGGGGTACTAGGGCAAAAACAGACAAATAGAGAAACAAAGGAAAGAAAATAACTTAGAAAGAGATCCATGATAAATGATTGAAAAAAAAAAGAAAGTCACCGGGATTCAGTGGAGGAAAAAAAAAATGAATTATTTAGTATATTCTGTTGGGGTAACTGGCTCGCTGGATGAATAAAATTGTGGCTCTAATTCAAACCACATTCAAAAACGAACTCAAAAAAGGCCTCGATGTAAGAGAAAAATGCTACGTATTCCATAGAAGAATATGTAAAAGAGTATCTTTTTGACGTTAGGGTGGTAAGGATTTCTTCAATTAGACACCAGAAACATAAACCACATGGCAAAGATCGGTGGACTGCATCAAAATGAAAAATATCTGTTCAAACGTGGCCACCAGAACCACGGTTAACTGATGGGAGGCAGATTGGGAGGAGATAATGAACATTGTCTAAAACCAACAAAGAAACAGACTCTAGACTACAAAACACTGCAAACGAACAAGAGAAAAACAGGAAACCCAATGGAAAGATGTGCACCGTTCCTAGGAGAGGAAGCTGAATGGCCGGTACGTTGATGGAGGACTGTTTAACCTCATCAGTCATTAGAAATAGGCAATTAAAAATAGCAATGAGGGGTGCCTGGGTGGCTCAGTTGTTAAACGTCTGCCTTCAGCTCCGGTCATGATCCCAGGGTCCTGGGATCAAACCCCGCATCGGGATCCCCTGCTCAGCGGGAAGCCCGCTTCTCCCTCTCCCACTGCCCCCGCTTGTGTTCCCTCTCCCACTGTCTCTTTCTCTGTCAAATAAATAAATAAAATCTTTAAAAAATAAAAATAAAAATAGCAATGAGATGCTGATGGGCAAAAATTGGAAAGGTCAGAAAGAAAAGACAAAATGTTAGTGAAGGTGTGGGGAATCGAAGCGTCCAATCAGCTTTCGTGCCAGCAGTCAGCACTGGGCATCATCCTCCAGAAAGACAGGGACCCAGCATCCTGGGTGAGCTCTGGGTTGCTAGCTGGGTGCCTGGGCAGGAATGGCCTGGAGCCATTTCAAATGACACACACACAAGGTGGAGCTGTAATGAGCCTCCAGGGCTGCCTGGATGCGGGCACCAGGAGAGAAAATTCAGGAGAGGGGGAGGCTACAGAATGCAATTTCTTTCCACTTAGGAATGCATAAGACAAGGTGGGAGAAATAGAGCCAGTCCAGAGGCATTGGAACACTGATACCCGCCCCTCATCTCTCATTCCTCCAAGAAGAGGGCAGGTGTGAGTGAGATCCTCAGGCCTGGCGTCTCCAGTGCTTCTGACACGCTCTGAGAGCCTGGGTAGGACCCTCCGGGCCTCAGAATCCTCATCCACATGGTGGGAAGGGGTCCTGGCCCTAGCCTACCTCACAGGCCAGGTTACATAAACACGAAGGCCTGTGATTTCAAAATGCAAGTGGTGAGCTGGACCATTAAGGAGAGTTTGCTGGGCTGCTTTGAGGTTTGACCTATTTATTTTTCTCCGGGAGTTTTTTTGAAATTCTCTTTATTAAGGTTTTTTCCTTCCTTCTTCCTTTCTTCCCTCTGACTGACGTCAGCACAAAAGCCGGCGTGGGCAGAATTTGGGCATTCAGAGATACTGCAGAATAGTCCATTCCTGGCCCCTCCTCTTCCCAGGCCCTGGTCTCTGCAAGAGTCCCATTGAACCCCAAGGACAAAGGACAAGGCTTCTCATCCTCTGTCCCCCAGAGGTCCCACTTTCTGGTCCCTCTATTCAGCAGCCCAGGCCTGGGGTCCCAAGCAGAAGCCTCAGGACCCAAGGTTTATCCTGGGCCACGTAGACCCAAGGCTTAGTCACACTGCTCCCATCTATTACTCCAAAAAAAGAACTTTGGTTCTGCAAAGTGTACCCCACAGAACATTCAGGAAGCAGGACAGACTTGAATATAGGATGAGACTCTGGCCACCAGCTTCACATCCCCTAAAATTTTCCCTACTTGGATGCCCAATGTCTCAGAATTTGCCATTAGAACTAAAATCGAACAAGGAAAACTTGAGCCCAGCCAGAAGTATTCCATTAAGTCTTACTAGTCATTTATGGCTCAGTGTGAATGAAATACTCGGAGCCTTTCCTGAGGGTCAGGTGTGAGAAAATTCTAGAACCTTCCAGAAGCCTGCCTGTAATAGGGGAACTTCTAAGAGGTGGAGAGGGCACAGGCAGTCCAGGTGAGGGTGTCAAAGACAAACCCCACCAACTCCTGACTGACCCTGGACTGGCCTGCCCAAAGACTTCCCAACCCCCCTCCCATGCGGCCTGTTTCCTGGTCCCCCACGGGCCCCGCCTCCCAGGCCAGCCCTCCTGCCCCTGCCTCTCCCTTCACTCCTTCTCTCGCTCTCTCTCTATGGATCTCCCCATCCCTTTTCCTTCTTTCTTTTTGCTTTCTGTTTTACTCTCATTTTTTCTTTTCCTTTCTCATTTTTCGTCATTCGCTTTTGCTCACATTTTTATCTTATTTATTGCCTTTTGCCTTCTCTTTCAGGTTCTCTTTCACGTTCCCTTCTTCTCCTGCACTTCACTTTCACTTTCTCCAACTTACTTTCCTCTGGGGTGCTCAGCCTGCCCTTCCAGAGCCTGGCGTCTTCCTCACTTCCCCAGGTCTTTCTGCATATCCTTCAGGGGAGGTTTTGGTTCCTGTAAATGCTACACGTCGATGAGCATATATATATATATATTTTAATCTCTTTTCCCACTTCTTTTTCTTCCCCCTTCCCTGGCCCGTGCCTCCGTCCTCTTTCCCTTTCTCCCTTCTCCCTGGGTATCCTTCTCTTCCCCGTCCCCCTTTCCTTCCAGCTGCACGAACATCTCAATTGTACCATGTCGGCAGATCCTTGCTGGCCTGACATTTTATCCTAGGTGCGTCTGCTTTAACTATCCCACTTAAAAATTAAAGCCATCTGCTCCAAACTGAAAACAGCCTCTCCCCCACCAGGGACAATAAATATTGATGACTTGAGGCATGATTGGCCTTATGATGTTTGATGACAACTGGTCTCAGTTACAGAATTTACATCATTTAATAAAAAAATGAAAAGCTCTAGCAGGGATGTTGCGTGTCAACAGACATTATTAAATGTCAAAAGAAATACATTTTCTTCAAGAGCCTGAAGCCGAAACAACGTGAGGGTGCCGGGGAGGGGTTGTGCGCGGGGAGTTTGGACAGCTCGAATTTGAAGTGCGGAATATTGTTTCTTTTTGGGTTCGCCCTCATTTGCTCCGCTTGAGTTTTCCTAGAGCCCTACTGTAGCCACCACCACTAAGCCTTTCTCAAGAAGTCCTCTTCCTTTTCATTATCTGAAAAGCTGAGCCCATTTGACATCTCTCTCCTTTCCCCACGGGAGAGCTCTCAGATGCTCCAGGGGGAGAAAGCTGGATGCACCGAGGGGCATGACGGCTGGAAGCCGGAGATGAGGTGAGAACGCTTACTTGGGTCTCTCTTTATTTTTATTGTCAGTACGAACTCAGGACTGTCTGGCTCTGAAGTTGAAAGCAAATAAACCCAGAGCTGCTATGTGAGCCTACTGTGCTTCCATTTATATCCTGATAAGCTAAATATAAATAGTGCTATTAAAGGGGTGGCTGCCCACATTTCTATGTGGGGTACACTCAGTCATTAAAAAAAAAATCGAAGGGTGGAAACAGTTACTGCTATTTTAAATGTATTTATGTGTTTTACGGAGCTGGGTTCTGACTACCTAAGATGCTTCTGGAGGCTCATGTGGGTATATTTAGAAGGATCATAAATGCTTGTGGTCTTCAGAGCGGTTTCGTGAATTAAGTCCCTAAAGGCGTTTATAATTGAAAAGGTTAACATAGCTTCTTGGAATTCCTCACCGACCTTCCTCCCCCTCCCAGTGGCTTAGGCCAGGGGAGAATCAGACTCCTTTTTAATCACAGCAGTTGTTGTGGTCTTTCAAAGAAGGTTCTGGAAAAAGAGAACAGAACTGCAATAGGAATGTAGGGATTTATGCTACTCGGTCCTGCATTTGTAAAGCAGGGTTGTTATTAATATCTACTTGATGGGGTCATTGCGGATGTCCCAGAAATGTTATTTGTGGGAGTGTCTTCACAATGGAGAAGGGACTGAGAGGTGTCTCTTCTGGAGAAAGGGTGTGTCACCAGGAGATCTCTGAACTTTGGACACTTAACAGCTGGGGACTTTGGGCAAGTCGTATACCCTCTCAGAGCCTCGAATTTATCACCTGTGAAATGAAAATGCTAATACCTACCTCTCAGGCCTTTAGTGGAAATTAGATGCCAAGTGTCTGAAACTGTTTAATAAACATGGAGTGCTGCCTTCTTTCATTCAGAAATACTTGGAACACAGCCTGTGAGCCGGGAAAGCAGCTGGAAGCTGAGGATGGGGACAGAAGTTGCCAGAGGAGCAGTTCTGACCTTGAGGGTGCCATTCTGCAGCTCTGGCCTCGGAACCTGGAGGCATTTGGAACCTGTGGGGGAACTGCAGCGAAGGTGAGGAATGTGGGAGAAAGTTCCAAAGAGGGATGTCAAAGAGCAACTGGGTCTAACTTGTCCCAGATATGGAGGGTGGGGAGTAGGGGCACTGGGGAGTGGGAAATCTGTCTGTTCTTGGCGGACGAGTCATCCAAGGCCGATGGAAGCACAGCATGTTGCTGAATGGAAACAATGATGCTGAATTTGGACAAAGGAGATATGTGGAGGTTGGAACGATGAGTCGCAAGTCCTTGGATGAGCAGAATGGCAAGCAAAATGCAAGGTTCATTAGGATTTTTATAGAGATTGCCATTGTGTTCACATCAACAAGATTTGCCCTGTTTTCTCTTTGTGTGGTTAAGGTTGGAACGAAGCTGGAATGCTCGGAAGGTCCAATGTCCAGGTTCTGACAGGTTCTCTCAGACCCAGCCCATTACCTGACAATCTTAGTCACCTGAGTTGGGGGGTGGGCAGTTGGCAGGATTCTCGCCAAAATGTCTTTCTTGTGATTTGTCCAGCAACTCCTTCCCTCAGCCAAACCAGAAAAACCACTGAATCTGAGGTATTTGGCGTGGGTAGATGGTGTTCTGGATCCTTTAAGGGCAAATGGCTATAAAATGAAATGATCCCCTTAAAAGCTCACTTCGTCCTTGAAGTGTGTGTGTGTGTGTGTGTGTGAGCGTGTGTAGGGGAGGAGGTCCTGTAAGGCTCTCACTTTTTCCAAATGAACTTCCCCAACTTCATTAGGAGCAAGTGCAAACAGATGGGGAGGGCGTATTTCCTAATAGCAACAGCCTCTTCACCACTGACCACCATGAGAAAAACAGCACTCCCCCTCCCCCCCCACTTCTGGAAGTTGTCCCTTTAAGAGAGATAGGAAAGCTGGAGTTGTTTGCCTCCAAGGAATTTAAGAGAATCAACATGTTTTCCTTTCCTGGTTGCTCCTGTGGTTGGATTTGCTTAAAATTTTTCACTTCTTAAAGTAACCTCAGTTTGTTACAGTGGATTTTTTTTTTTTGGCTTTTGTTTTGTTTTTCTCCCCCTTGTTTTTGTTTTGTTTTGTTTTGAGGTAGAGAAGACCAGCTCCAGGAAAAGAAAAAAAAAGAAGAAAGAAAGAAACTTCCAGTTGTCAGAATCAGAATGCATATCAGTTATGCTGGAGACAATGAAAACATCAAAAAGCACATACAAGCCATAAAAAATTCAGGTCCTCGGAAGCAATGTGGGACACGCTTGGTTGCGCTCCTCATTTGCATGTCAGTACCCACAATGCTCTGCAAGCTCCCAGATCTTTCTGAGCAACCCCAGTGTCTGAGCTCTAGGGAACAAAGTGAAAGGTTGGGGCGTGTGCTTGTGGGTGAGAGAGGGACTTTGGTATCGGCGGGAAAGGCAAGGCGGGCGTGGGGAGAGAACGGCTCCCACCGTGGTGATTCGCAGCCAGCCCTTTAGGGCTTAATCTCAGGCTTGGGAGCCGTACCTTGAGTTTTATTTTTTGGTTTGTTTTTTGGGGGGTTTTTTGTTTTTGCCTTCCTCTTCTTCCCTTTGCCCAGATACGCTGTGATGGTGAAGGCACGCTGTGCAGCCTTTAGAAGCCCTGACTGATGGGGTTGCTACAGCACTTGCCTGGAATTGGAGATTTTTGTGCAGTGTGTGTCTTCGGATGCTGGCCCTCATTCCAAGACATGTTGGCCTCTTCGGCATTTGGGCTCCCATGGACAGCCCTCGCTTGGTCAGTGCAGAAACACAGAGGTGCCACCGTGACCCGCTGCTGGGGACCAACGGGGCACCCTCTGACTTCACTCTTCCCTCCCACGCACGACACTCTTCTCTGCAAACCTTGGTCCCCAGGACCCCCACAGAGCCATCGTCTGGACATTGCAAATTCCAGGGGCAGATTGGGAATACAGGCCCCAAACTAAAAGTCGGTAGAGGCAGGGCCATAAACTTGGCCCCTGACTAGGTGTCCTCCGCCTCCTGGGTGGTCTAGGGTGTGTTGCTCGTTCCCCACCATGTCTCCTTTCCTTCCCAAGCCTGTCCTGTCCTGGGAGGACCTACAGGGCATCTGTGACTAAGACACCTGTGATTTTTAATGTGGCCAACCATTCTGGGACCTGACAAAATACGTAAAAAAGAAAAGTGAAGCTCAATCTTTGAGGCTTCCATCTGGAAGGTTTTTGTCTGGGCTTGTCCTTTGATTTTTGAGCATCACTTTTCTCAGAGCTGCAAAGGAGTTCTTAGGCTAGATTAACTTAGCGGTAGGAAGATACGGGCGGAGGAGTGAACGTGGATACATGCGGGCTCTCAACCCACCCCCTGACAACTCCAAGCGTCAGAGGTAAGATAAAAGCCAGCCCCCACCTAGAATCGAGAAGCTGCTCCGGAAGCTGGACCCAGCAGAAGGGTTGGTCTGCTTCAGCCTGTACACAGTGCTATAAAGTATGTTCCAACAGTTGGCAACAATTGAAAATCGGGAGCTTTTATAGCTTTTCTTAAAACATCTGCAGATCTGACCACCCTAGGCCTCCATTTCTTCATAGTCACCAGGAGACAGCGGCTCCTGAGGGTGGTGGAGGCTCTCCTCTCCTGCAGGGCCTGCCTTCTCTGGCCCACCCAAGTCCTCCACCTACGTGTAATCCAGTCTGGCTTTTGCAGGCCCAGCCTTGGCCAGACTCATGCTCTGAATCCCTGAGTTTTCCCACTTTGTTACCAGTCACATCGGCATAAGGATAACCCAGCCCCAGCCCCCGCGCCCCCCACCCCAGCTCTGACAGCTTTTCCTAGTGGGCATCCAGGGGAAGCAGGACCAAGGGCCTTGACTTATAAACACCCCCGGCTTTTTATCCCAATCCCCAAACATGCTCTGCTTCAGCAAATGTGTTTTTCACCTGCTACAGCCCCAGGAATCTGCCCCGGCCTCTGTGTCCTCCTGGCAGGCATATTTCCCTTCACTTCTGATGCCTAACGTAGTCTGAGGTGAGGGGTGGGTTGCAAGGTTTGGATTTTTCAAAATTCTTTCCCAGGTTTGTTGTGTCTAATTTGGGCTGCAAATGGTTTTTGGTGTCAACGGCTAACCACTGTTTGGTCTGAACATTCAGCTCTGTTGAATTTAGATGGCGGTGAAAGCCCAGTTTCCCCAAATACAGTCTAAATACATTTACACATTTATTCCCACATGTGTCTTTATGTTTCTGCCTGTCTCACCACACCTCAGACATATCCGTGGATGGGAGCGTCCCGGGAAGAAAATGGGCAGGTAACTTGACCCTCTACTGTAAACTTCATGAAAAAAAAAAAAAATCAGCAAGTGGACCCAATCAGATGATGAGTGATAAAGATGCTTCTGAGCAAGGGCATTCCACTGAGAGCTCGGACTGGAATTTGGTTGTTTCCTTACAATCTAAAAGATAAATAATATCACTAGAGAGAAGAAGGAGAAATAAAGTAAGGGAGTTGAGAAAAATAAGTAAAAAGGTACACCCCCCCAAAAAAAAGTCTGTGATTCTTTATCGACATCAGAGCCTTAAATATGTTTAATGCTCACCAAGTTACAAGACAGTTAAAATAACAGGTGATGCTAGGTGTTAATAATACTGATGGTGACAGTTAACATTTATTGAGAGCTCACAATGCTCTAGGAACAGGGCTGAGGGTTATTACACACTTACTCCTTTAATCCTTATAACAACGCTGTAAGGTCGATATATTATCCCCAAGGAAACTGACACTTAGCGTGGTTAAGTAATTTGTCCAAAGTCCAAGAAGTCGAAAGGGATGGAGCAGGTATTCAAACTACATTGCCCTCCAGCATAACGTGGGCCTGGGCGGCAAGACTGATGCTCCCCTCACCAGCTGGCTAGAGTAAGGACCTGGCAGATGGCCTGCCTCTGTCATGACTGGCTTGGGAGCTGGCACTCAGGTGAGCCCAGGAAGGCTGGAGAGAGACAAATGGTGTATTTGGCCCACAATTCCTTTCCTAAAAAAAGACCCCAGGGATGTACCACGGGAGACCCACTGGCTGGTCTCTGATGAAACCCGCCATCTTTAGAGATTATCCCGCTCTAGACACATTGACAGAATGGGCCACAGCCTGGCTGATTTGACGGTTTCCTCACCCTGAATACATGTGACCTGTTGGAGGATGCACGGTGTGCTCATTGCCTAAGGGTGCCTGTCGGTCTCAATGAGGTGATGCCTGATATGAGGCCAGGATGGAGAGGCAGAGCCAGAACAGAGAGCAAGTTCCATCTTCCTCTGCATCATATCTGAAGATGGTGATGAGGATGGAATGGGGGTCTGAGCTCCAAAGTGCGTGGCTGGGAAAGAGGCAGGGCATCATCAGTGAACCTTGAGTCTGAAGTGGGCAGCCCTTTATATGATGATTTTCAGAGATGGGCAGATGCTTAAGCAGCCTGGTCTGGGCTGAAAACTCAGCTTTCATGTACCCCTACCCAGAGACCTTGAGCACCTAAGGGGGAGGCATTGTGCCAAGGATTATGGGTGATAGTAAGAAGAACAAAGGAGGTTCTTTGCCTTCTCTGCTTACATAATTCCTCTGTTGCAAGGCAGCTCGAACGAAGATTCCAAGCTCAGTGGAACAGAGCAACTCATGCTAATGGGGAAAAGGGGAAGTGTGTCACAGGGTCAGAGACCATGCCTACAACACCCTTCCATTCCCCAGCGGGGACTGGGGAGTTGGGCATTAAGTAAATGTCTGTTGATGAACGACTGCTTCAGTCGATGATTGAATTTCTCTAGGGCTCTTGGAAATGTCTGTGGGAAAGGTAGAAAGGTAAGTTGTACCTGTCAAAATTAGACTTGCTGCTAGTAACCAACACCCCAGTTAGCAGTTGTGATAGAAATTTAAGGTTTATTTTTCTGTCATATAACATGAAGTGTAGAGGTTGGTAATCCCATGGCGGTATGACAGCTTCATAGTCATGAGGGACTCAACCTCTTTTAATCTTTCTGTTCTTCCATGTTAAGTTCATGAATTCCTCTCCTAAAATCACCTCATGGTAACAACATGGCTGCTGGAACTCCGTTTATCACATCCACGTTTCAGGCTGAAGAAAGAGAAAGAGGAGAAGCGCAGCCTTCTCAGAAGCCTCAATTGACTTCCACTGACATTTCATTGGCCACTTATAGGTGCAACGGAGACTAGGAAACATGTTCTTTTATCTGGGCATATTTCAATCTGAGTAAAATGATGCTTTTAGTAAAGAAGAAGGGAAGAATGGATAGTGGGCAGATAACTGCAGACTCTGCCTTGTAAGATTCAGCCTTCTGTATGGAGAGGAGGAAGGAAAGGAACTCACCAAGGTAATCCCTGTCTCACTCCTGTCCTTTGAGATGCACAGCTTTGAGACATTCTTTATTGCGGCCTGATGATGTGGCAAATACAATATGTGGGTGCCTGGGGCGCATAATTAGTTCCTTCACTATTCAAATCCTACTGTTAAGGGCCTGGTTAATTGCATTGACTTCTCCTTCATTATTTTCAGCTGTGTAAAGTGCCTCTAAGACGGCTCGGATTCTATTTCCTAATGAAGCTTCTGGTGAAAAATGGAATTTGACAGATATGTGGACAGAAATGCCCTGCAGTAGCTGACAGAGCTGGACGTGTTAGCCAGGCATGCAGATGGACAGATAGGCAGATAAAGCCTTTAGTAAATACCAAGTATTACTTAACAGCAAACTTACTGCCTCTCACTGACTCGAACAGGCTCTTACAGGATATTTAATGACTTCCGCTAAACAGAATACTAGAGTTTCTCACTTTTTTTAGGGCTGCAAAAATTAAAGCTACCGTGTAAGACAAATGCCAAATTTCCACTCTCCTGTGTGTTCAGCTTTCTTAGCTTTTTCCCTCAATGAAAACCAAATAGACACCCTTGGTTTTTCCAAGATGGCAATCCAACAACCTATGTGTTCTCAGGTAAGGGCTCCCTCGACACAGAGAGCATAATGGAGCTGGATGTTTTCCAGTTTTCTTTAGCCCCGGGCTTGGGAAGCTGTGCATTGAGGTTTTTGAAGAGGGAGGCAAGAATGTGAAATGGAAGTCCTTGGCCTTCTGCCCATTGTTAGCCTTGGAGGATCGCTGAAGGGGTGGACCACCTCCTGGTGAAACCATCAGCTTCTATCAGACATGGTAGAAATGACCAGTCCTTCAAGGAGGTTGAGATTATCCAAAATCCCAAACCTCACCAATATTCCAATATCTGGAAAAAGACTCATCAAAAGGAGAGAATAAATTCTTTGTATCATTCATACTGGTAATTACTTACAAATATCTTCCTTTCTAGGAGTGAATAAGTCTTCCTTGTTCTCTATTAGCTTTTTTTCCCAGAACATAAATAGTGCTCAGTAAGTATTAAGTTTAATGGCTGTATAGATAACACCCCCTAATTTATTTCAGGAACAATGTCTGTCTTGGCTTTTTCCATCCCCTTTGTTGGCAGGCTTTTGACATATTTTTTCCTGGGCATTTTCTTTGTTAGTTTTTAGTGATTGAGATTATATTGCATATACTCAACACTGTGTACAATGTAATACACAATATAATATAATGTAATAGGCAACTGTGTACAATGCTCTAGTATTCTGTTTAGCAGAAGTCATTAATGCTAACCATTGTAGCACAAACATATTCCTATGTGTGTTCATATAGGCTAAGCTGCTGTAATAAGGAGACCCCAAAATACAGAGGCAAAAATAAAGTAGTATTTATTTATCTCTCATGTAATAGTCTAAAGATAGGCTAGGGCAGGTGGGCAGTTCTGCTCCACAAGGCAATCCAGGGAACAGGCTGGAGGAGTACTCTCTTTAACACATGGTCTCCATACCTTGATTCCATATGGCTCCTCCAGTTTTCATCACTTCAAAGCCAGGGAGAAGAGGGAAAGAGAGAGTGGAGGACAAACAGATTCCTCATAAAAATATAATCCAGAAGGTTCACGTTTTATGTGGGCTTACATCTTATTGGTCGAAACCTAGAACATGGCCATACCTAGCTGCACGGGAGGCTGGAAATTGTGGTCTCTCGCTGGACAATCATATGTTGCATCAGTGTTTCCCAGGGGATATTAATCTTCAGGGTTTACAAATGAGAAGTTGGAATTCCTGGGAATTCTTGGAACTTCCTGAAATCTTAAGTTAGTCTTAAAAGAACTCCAACATTGTTCATACTCTTTTCTCATTCTATGAATTTCTAACAATATTGGTTCAATAAATTAGACATACTAAATTTGGTGAATTTACAAGAATGATAGCATGTAGTAAATAATCAAATGTTGGAAAATATCAGTGAACATTATTGGGTAATAGCCAAATAATGTGACATTTAGATCTAGCAAAGTTAAAGCCCTGTGCAGAATTACATGTCAAAATTACTTGTTATTTCTGAGATTATCATTAATAGGATGTATATATATCAGATTATCATTAATAGGATATATATATACATGTATATAAATTTAATATTTGTTTTATTTGCAAGAATGACTTGCCATTCACAGCAGTCAGGGTCATGAACACACACTTGTAATGAGATAAGAGCTACAAACAAGATTGACTGAGTAGATCATGATCACTTCTCTCCTATGTACGCTGATCCTGGTTCCTGGAAATGTCAATCTTAACCTGCCCGTGTTTTCTGCTCTTGCTTTTGAGTTAACATTGATGGATTCAAACCAGCAATGTCTCTCTGTTGATTGTTAAGCTTTGATTCTTGCAGGAAAATTACAATACTTTTTTTCATGGTCCTAATTTCTTCACTAATTTTTCTTTCAGGATTTTGAACAACACAAAAATTTCCCAAGAAATGCTGGAAAGGAATCCTCACATGGAAGCCTTAGTCAGGGTGAGAACGGTGGGGTGGGGGGTGGGGGTTGGAGGGGACTCCCCCAACTCCCCCAGGACTCCCCCTGGGAGATATCCCTGCTCAGGACCAGCTACATAATTTCTGGGCTCAGTGCAAAATGAAAATGTGGCGCCTCCTTTTCAAAAATTACTAAGAATTTCTGGATAGTAGCCATGGAGTATTAAACCAAGTATGGGCATCAAGGATGGGACCCTGTTTAATAGCTCAGGTCCCACACCCATGAAGCTGCCCCTGCCTCTGCTATATCACATCATTTAAAAATCTTCATTAATCTCATTTTAACTGGCTGCATAGTATTCCATTGTATGGCTTTACCGTGATTTATATAACTATTTCTGTATTCTCAGAAATTCTGGTGACTTTTAACTCAGCCTTCTTTTCCACCAATTTTACTTATCCTATCTTGGGATTGGTTTGGTCTCAGGAAATGTGTGGAAATGTTTGGTTTTCTGCCTAAGATGTGGAGCTTTAGTTCTGACACTCCTTAGGGGCTGCAGACCCCAGTTGAGGAGTGATCTGTTACCCACAGGGTTTAAGTCTGAACCAAAGCCAAACGGGCAGAAACCAGACCGGATGGGAACCCCGCACGGGAGGCATCCTGGTGGTGAGCAACATCAACAGGCAGATCAAGCCAAGGCTGGGTGAAAAGACAGAACAGAGTCAAGACAAACATGGGCCTGGCCTCAGTGAGAGGACCAGGGATGAGCTCCATGGGGGGTGTTGTTCAGCCAAGAGCAGCGGTTGCCCTTTTGCTTGGGGCTGTCTAGCTCTTCTCGAGTTCTTCCCCAGTCCATGTATCCCTGAGCTGGTCTCCTGGACTCTAGAGAGCTGTCTCTGTCCATGTTGGATGGCTCTTTCTCTCCTATAAACTCTGGGCAGGCTGGGAGCTCAGTTTTTAGGGGCTTGGAGAGGAGGGGGTGGGCTGGATGACCACTCTCTGGGACTCCAGAATCCCCTGCAGGCCTCTGTGTGATCGTCAGCCTGAGATGTTACGTTCACAGCAGATAAACATGTCCTTCTTGGCTGACACAGTTAGCAGGAACGGGCCAATGCTACACAGCAGGAAGCACAACAGTGAAGGGTGGGAGAAGCATGGGACTAGTTATCCCTGGGGGCCAAAGGCATCTCTGACCCTTTCATTTATAACCAAAATGATCTTAGGTGACCCACAGCCATTCTGTGCCTCTGTTCCCCATCTGTAAAGTGGGGCCAATAGGGATCCCACAGTTTTAGGGATCAACACACTTTTTCTGTAATGAGACATATAGTAAAAATTTTAGACTTTGTGGAGCATAGTGTTTTGTTTTGTTTTTATTTTTTTGTTTTAGTAACATTTTTAACCTCTCTTGAAACTTTGACGTGTTTAATACAGTGTTGTTAACTATAGCCACAGTGCTTTACCTAATATCTGCAGAATATACTCATCTCATAACTCAGCATTTATACCCTTTGGCCAGCATCTCCCCATGCACCCCAACGCCGAACCCCTGGCCAACACCATTCTATTCTCTATTTCTGAGTTCAACCTTTTTAGATTCCACTGCTAGGTGAGAACATGCAGTGTTTGTCAGACTTACTTAGCGTAGCCTAATGCCCTCAGAGTCTGTCCATGTTGTCACAACTGGTAGGATTTCCTTCTTATTCATGGCCTAATTTCTTTTATTTTTTGAATCAAAATATGTTTGTCCTATAACATGGTGTATGCTTGAAGTATACAGTATGTTGATCGTGTAAATTTGATACACTTATACATTATAATATGATTTCATTACAGTGTTAGCGTCTATCACTTCACATAATTATCATTTCGCTTTTGTGGCAGGAATAATTAAGAGTTTGGTTATTATAATACCACAACATTGGCTCCGTTCAATATCCTGTGCATTAGATCTCCGGGATTATTTACCGACTGGTTTCAAGCTTGTACCTTCAACCATTTCTCCTATTCCACGCACCGAGCCTCTGGTAACCACCACTTTGCTCTTTGTCTTCATGAGTGTGGCTTTTATAGATTCCACACAAAAGTAAAATCCAGTATTTGTCCTTTTTTGGGTCTGCCTTGTCTCACAGAGCATAATGGCCTCAAGGTCCATACACGTTGCTACAAATGTCATGAGTCTCTTCTGTATCTCATGCCTAAATACTATGCCCTTGTGTGTATATATACCACATCTTCTTTATCCATCTGACGATGGGCGCTTAGGGTTGTTTCCATATCTTGGCTATTGTGAATAAGGCTGCCGTGAACATGGGAGGGCAGACATCTCTTCAATACAGGGCGTAGGGTGTTTGTCCCAAGCACCCCTCTCTGCTGCTGGGGGGTGAAAGTAGTGCAGGTGGCACCTAAATGAACGGCAGTCCCTATGAGCCAGTAACATTGTATTTACAAAAGCTGGTGGTGACCATAGTGTGCCGACACTGACCCATATCACAGGACCGGTGTGACAATGAATTGAAATAGGGTGTGGAAAGCACTTGCTACAGACCCCTTCATAATGAGAGCCTCTCCCCTGTGCAGCAGGGACAGCCGGATAGGAGCAGCTGGGAGAGCCATTCCCAGCTTCTCAGCTTCGAGATCTGGCCCCTGACTTCTTAGCAAGATACTGAGAGGGTCCTCCTCATCTACTTTTCCTTCCTGAGAGCCAAACTGCCGAAAGGAGGCATCTTAACATTCTTCTAAGCAGACATCATGGCCTACTTCTGCTCTGCATTAGTCCCTCTCCGGGACCGTCGTTGAAGATGAATGCTTTCTAAGATGCGCGTGTAGACATGGGCTGCCACCACGAGAAGAGTCTTCGAGAATGTCCCCCTCTCTTCATTTCCATATTGCACGTTCTTAAAAGCACATCCCTCCTCTTCGATGTTGTTGGCTTGGTCATCCATGGAGAGCACTTGGGGAGGAATTCTCTTGAGCCCGAGACCCCTGGGTGAGCTGCAAAGGTTGGAAGTAGCTCAGAACAATGGTATCTCCGGGACTGAAACAGAATCGACGCCCACACTTTCTTTTACCACGGAATCTCCAAAAGAGGATGTGACAATGGAGATTCTGAATCTAGTCTGGGGTGAGACCTAGGAGTCTGTCATTAAATAATAATTTTAATAATGATAATAACAATAATTTAAATAAAAGTTCCCCCAGGGTGAGTCTGCTGCTCAGCCAGGTAGCTGCTTAGCTCTTGGCCATTCTCCTGGCTGTGGTTAATTCCCCCTTGCTATTCCATAACCCCACTCTTCCAAAACCCCAAGCCCTAGAGCTGCCTGATTGCCTCTTTTCTCTGTGCACTCGCTGTGTTCGCCAAAAGGTAGAGGGCTTCACAGACGCGTTCGTCCCTGCAGCGGAGGCTCCGCGCTCCAAGAAGGAAATGATTTCACACTGGATCGGCCAGCCGGGAAGGCTGGAGTTGTGGGCTCAGCCAGAGGACTCCAGAGAGCTTCGGGCCGGGAGGGCTCCAGTGTTTCCAAGTCAACGCCGAAGGCTCATATACTGGTGGATGGGCAAGTCATTGATTTTTCTTGAGAATGATAACTCGAGTGTATTTGTTCAGTGTTTTTCAGAAACAAAGGCTTGTCTGATTTTATTTTCATTTCATTTCATTTTGTTTTTTTGTTTGTTCTGAGAGGAAAAAGCTTGAGCAACTAAAGCAAAATCTTGGTGTTTTATTATTCAGTGGCCCCAGGGGCCAAGTTTGGTCGCATCCTTCTATCAAATACATTGATTTTTCAACAGATATTTCATGAACATCTACTGTATATCGTGCTGGGCACTGGAGGGCTCTGGGAGAAGCCTGAGACGGGGCAGTTTCTGAGTTGGCTGTCCTGCCCCTGGCATCCACAGTCCACCAACCCCCTGCCACGCCCCGAGGGGCTTCTCCGTCCTAATTGCAGTACCACAACAAGGAACCAATCCCAGACAAAAGGATTTTAAGGGAACTTGGACCAGCTGTTCAGTAAATTAGGTGTGTTGCTGGCCTTGCTCGGCCGTTTCCTGTACCCCATCCTTGCCTTATTCCCAGTAAGCAAGTCTTCCTTCCTTTTATTGACTGCCTGCTGTGGAATATGGTGCTTAGTGCTTTACACCTGCTATCCGGTTTGCCCTTCCCGTACCCATAGCAGGCAAAGAGCATGATGCTTACATGACAGATGAGGAAGCTGCGGCTGCAGAGAGATTATTGGCCTGGGCTTTGATGCCAGGTTGTCAGACATCAAACTAGCGCTCTTTACCCCTGTCCCAGACGAGCTCCTACCTTGTGCTGTAGCTTCTGTGAGTGCATTTAGTTACGTTCCCCGGTAGAGCTCATCTGCACTTTTCGGCCCTCAACCCTCGTCTCTCAAAACCAAGTGTCTCTTCACTATCCTGCATTTCATGGGGAAATGGGACATTCATATCTAAAAGGATCAGCTGTACTAGAAAATCACTCCTGTTCCTCCAGGTTGTCTGTTGCTGGGGAATCACTAAATATCTCTAAATCAGTCGTTCTCAAAATATGGTCCCTCCACTAGCAGCAACAGCATCACCTGGGAACCCAGAAATGCATATTCTCAGGCCCCACTGGGACCTACTGAATCAGAACCTCTTAGGACAGGCTCAGGTATCATGTTTTAACTTCTCCAGGGAGCTCTGATGCGCACTGATGTTTGAGAACCGCTGGCCTAGATTTGATGCCTCAGAGCCAGTAATCGTATCTACAGCAGATGGGGGCCGTATGAGGCATGGCGGCAAAGCCAAAAAGGGAAATCGGAGGGGCTGGCCCTTCAGTATTCAAAAACTTGGAAACATTGTATATTCTGTTGCTATC
Source organism: Mirounga leonina (assembly GCF_011800145.1). Lineage (NCBI taxonomy): Eukaryota > Metazoa > Chordata > Mammalia > Carnivora > Phocidae > Mirounga > Mirounga leonina. The sequence goes on from NW_023270265.1 coordinate 37,303,187, forward strand.
TTGGAAATTCATAAAGATACAGGCCACCAGCATATTCAAGACCAGGTCCTCCTGCAATAAAAGCCGTGTTTAAATTTACTTAAACAGCCTTTCCTAAATTCATTTAAATTTAAATCATGGCCCTTGTCTTTTGCAAAAGATCTGTTGACATCCCAAGGAACTAGGAATGAACACACTTTGGGAAGGGTGGATGTGATCATCATGATCATGATCCCAGAGTGTATATGACCCTCCCTTTGAGCATGTTTATCAGAATTAAATATCCAAAATCCCTATCAGAAATTCAGGAACATCAAGAAGACTTGTTTTGAAAATCATTTTTGGATCCATATAGACACCATGTTGCAAGACTCCAGAAGACAGCTCTGTGAGTGGAGCCCCCTGGCATTGTACAATGCTGCAGCCTGGACCTATAGCCAAAGACTGAATTAACAAAAGGCTTAGAGAACTAAAATGTTTCCATCTACCAGAAATAACTGAGAATTGAGATGTCTGGGGGGAGTCTAGGGAGAGGACTTTCAAGATATTTAACTCTTTTAAACTGTATGGAAAATATTTCAGGATGAACTTTGTCAAGTGTAACTCTTGCAGTAAGTGAAATGACATTGAATATGGTCATATTTCTGCTCTTTTAAGCCTGGCTCACTGTACGCTTTCAAAGCATTTGACAAGAATAGTTTGTATTTAGGTACCATCTTTCATTCCCAAGCTTCAAGAGTCTACTAGAGACACAACTGGCCAGAAAATTCCCAACATGGAGGTCCCCTTCCCCTACTGGGATGGTAACATTCTAGCAAAAGCAGGAAGTTTGCGGACAAGGAAGTCACTCGCTGACTATGGAAGACGGGAGAGGGTATCAGAGCTCATCAGCATACAGAGGAACCAGCCCGGACAACATGACTGTGGGCTTCCTATTTCAGTGAATTAACTTAAGAGAAAGAAGAGGATAGTTATTTCTTGTTCTCTTTGTGGTGCCCTAAGAACTTCACATTGAATCGGGAGATGCTTGCCTCCCTCCCGGGCCCCAGTCATGCCTGAGAAGTGCCCCAAATTACTTCGCATGAGATGCTGGTTCCAGATTCAGCAGGGAACCAGCAATGCTAGGCATACTTGAAAGTCCAGCATAGGGAGGTGGTGAAAAGGGCTAGCTTTGAGTTTCCCCTCTGCTTGGCAGGTGATTTCTTTCTCCCTTATTTTCAAATAAAGTTTATGATTTTCTCCCTTATACATTCTTATTACAGGAAATTTGGTGAAAATAGAAATGTACGAAGCAAAGAAACTCCCATCATCTGAAGAGAATCCCTATCAGCAATTTAGTATACTTCCCTCCAGTCTTTTTTCTATGCATTTTTTAACAACGGAATTAAGATCGCATGTGGAGTATTAAAGTACAAGCTAGGCATATACCCATGTTTTTTTTAAAATCCCGCATAAACAAATGAGGCCATACGCTCTTAGAAGGCAAGGACCGGGTTTGTCTTTTCTACTGTAGTGATCCTGGGGCCTAGTACAGAGCCTGGCAACAGTGATGTTATTGAACGAAATCGCAGTGGGGCACTATTTCATTGAGTAGATATACCAGAACATGTGTAAGCCTCCCTCTACCGTGGACATTAAAATTGCTTCTAATTTTTCACAGTTATAGGTAACACTGAAATTCTGTTCTTCTTTTTTTTTTTTTTCTATATTGGATTATCATCTATAGCAGATACTGTCAACATCCCATCCCTAGGCCTCTCCCAGGGGTGCCCGAAGACTGCCTCTGGATGGTCTGCTGGTTTCCTGTGTCACCTGACTGGACTTGTTTCCTGGCCATGGAAACATGCTTGGCCTATGTACATGTAGAATAGCTTGGATGTGCTAGCATTAATGTCTCTGAGCAAACCTCAACCAATGGGGATGGGCATTCAAGCTTCCTTGTTCTTCAGCATGGCAACTGACACAATTGACAGGGTGTGTTCTATATCCTCTGTCAGATGGTCTTCACAGGATTGAGCCCCAGCTACCCACCTTGTCCGACTCATTAGTGTATCCATCATCTTCACTTTTCTCTCATTCCTGTTTCCCACGTTTACCCACCCCCTCATCATGCTTCCCAAAATCATCTCCCAAAGAAACTTCTCACTTGCACCAAATCCTTATCTCAGGCTCTGCTTCTGGGAGACTCCAAACTAAGTCATTAACTTTAGGTAGAGTCACAGAAGCCAAACTATTGAGCCAAACCAGATGACTTCTTTAAAGAGCCAAGACTCATATTGATGGGCAAGTCATTTCCATGTAGGGGTTTGCAGGGCTCTTTTATCAACCCTTGATTTTACTGTAAGAATTTGGACCAAGAGCTGGACATTTAGGAAGAAGAGGAGAAAAAATCAACACACTCACCTGCTGGTCTGCACTATAAGATCGGTAAGCCGTTCCATTTGCTGTTCACTTTTCTCTGTTGTTTATCTTGCTTCATTTTATTCCACGTTCCTGGTCAGAGGCCAGTGGTTATAGAATTTTCTCCTTTGTCTCTACCAATGGGAAGGGAGGGCGAATTGAAGGCAGCAGAGAAAAGAACCCTGGAGGAAGGACCAGTGACACGTTGCTTTGCAATATTTCAGCCTTCAGTTCTCCATTACAACCAGAGTCTGGTATTTTGGGGGGGAAATGAAGAGAAACAGACTGTGCTATAAGCAGGTTTTTGTCATTATGAAACCCCCGCAGTTCATGAGGAGTGAGCTTGGTTGTGTTCCAAGATAAAGCTCCATGTTTGGGGATTGTCATAGTGACCCGGGAAGCATAGTTTCTCCAGGGAAACAGAGGAATGCAGTTTCCTACCAGGTTCACTGCCAAGGCCATGACTCCACATGGTAAGAAAACCAAGGCTGTTGTCCTGAAAATGAGGGACAAATCACCCTCTTTTGCCCAAGAATGACTGGATATTCCAAGAAAGCAAGGTCAACTGTGGTTGGATGGACACTGCAGATAGACCTTTGAGGACTTTTAGCATATTGGTGAGGAATCCCTTTCTATTCGGCGCTTGCACCATCGCATGTGGTATTTTTTGTTTTTCTGGTCTTGTGTTTTACAGGATAAAGAGAAGGGTGCCTTGGTCAATGTCAATTTAAAGGCAGTGATTAAACCAGGCATGTCCTCCCTCCAACCGGAAAATGTCAGATGCCTCCCAGTTGTCTAGGTCCCTATAGCCTTCTCAAAACTCCTCAAACGTGTTCAAAGCTCTGTTCTCTGGAGGATTCTAGCTTACTCATAAATCCATTGTGTGGGGAAAGAGAATCACATGGCACCCACAGACCTGATGCGCAGGTGCCTTGGGGAGCAACAGTAGCAGGGTCTCACGTCTGGCCGATTTGGGAACACTTGGTACCGTGTGGAGAGCCCTGCATGGCAGAGACTACTTTATGCTCCCGAGCCAGGTCTCCTTTTCCTTCGGGACACACAGCTAGACAAGATACGCCAGCCTCCCTGGTGGTGAGGTGGGACCACATGATTGGCAGAGGGACATATTCATACTTCCAGGCTGGCTTCTGGCTCTTGTGCCCTTCTCCCCACCCCATCCTTCTGCCATTCTGGCAACTGGATGCAAAGGACTCCAAGGCCCCAGAGGATAGGGGACTAGTAAAACTCTAGAAACCTGGTCCCTGGAGCCATGGCTTGGGGGTGACCTGCCCAGGAGAACTGCTGAGCAGAGCCAACGACATGGGATGTCATGTGAGTGAGAAATCGTATTTCATTCTGTGAAGCCATTGACACTTTGTAGCTGTTTGTTAGGGTCCTACTTCCACTGGCAAATACTGGTCATTTCCTGGCATGCATGTGAGTTCACCGGATGGCCGAGTGCGCTGCTCCGCGGGTCCTGCTGAGCCCCCGTAAGGTCACTCACGGGAAGGAGCATTCCATCACAAAACAGTGGCGAGGGCGTTTGAAAAGCCTGCGATCCACAGCCTTGCTCCGTGGCCTGGGGCCACGGGAGCACAAGCGCCCCGCTCAGGTGAGCAGGGAGGAGCGGCAGGCGATGGGGTGTGAACAGGGCAGAGATGTGCCCCCCGTGCACGCGGGCACATGGCAAAGCGTCAGTGTGGGCCTCCCGCAGCAACTCACAAGCAGCTCAGATCTCCAGTGCATGCCCTTAAGAAACCACATCATAATGCAAAGCAAAACTTCCCGAAATTCTTGGTCTCCCCATCTCTCTGTGATACAGTTCACGCTAGCACAGTAACTGCTGCCCCAGGAGCTCTCCATCCGGGTGCCGAACTCATCCCCTAAAACCTCTCTCCCACCCCTCCCACGCTGTCCCTCTCCCCTGCCCCGCCTCCCCATCCCTCTCCGGAGCCACTCTTTTGTCTCTCTGTCAGGTCTCCACTTTCCAGCTCTGTAAGCCAAGCCAGGCTTTCGGCTAGCCCTGGCCTCCGCATTTCCTGTTGCAGCTCATCGGCTCAATTGATGAGTTGGTCATAAACCCAGAAAGGCCCATAAATGAAAACAGAATTCTCAAGGGTGGCCTTGGGCAGTGCCTGTGCATATACATAAGTTACTATGATTATCATCATCGCAAACAGATTGATCATCAGCTCCACTTCTTATGAGTTATATGACCTTGAGTAAATTCCTTACAGCCTTTAGCCTCAGTTTTGTCCCCCGTAAAATGGGGTGGATGGAGCTCCAGTGGCTTCCCGCCAGAAGGGGCTGCAGTGTAGTGTATGTAAGGGCGGTCAGCGCGTGGCTGCCCGTGAGCAGTGTTGCCCTTCCTGCCCTTTCTGAACTTGACTCCTTCGCCCCCTGTGAGGAGAATCAGGGTGGGGATCCAGCCCAAATGGCGCGAAGGAGGGTAAACTGAGGCCCCGGCCCTCATCAGCACCCCATTTGACGTCAGCTGCTCCAGAGCTCAATCCCGAGTTTCCTGGCCAACTTTCAAGTGACCTTGAAGGAAGCGCTGCTTTTCCGCCTGCCTCCAGCTGAGCGTTTCCACCACAGGGGAAACATGCCCACCCTTCGTCCCCCGGGGTGGGTTGTGAAGGTTAATGAATTGCTATTTGTGAAGTGCTTTGAGATCCCTGGATGAAAGGCCCTATGAAGTCAAAAGCATCGGGATGATGATTAAATTGCCTTGCCTGAGGTCAGACAGCGCAGGACTAGGGGAGCCGGAAAGGGAAGACACATTGCCTTTCTTCCATTCCCCTGCTAGAACAACTAAGACTGGCACTTGTTCTTGTGAAGACGGGCCTGTCCCTCTGTGGGTGGATGTCCTCGGGCCTTCTCATCCTGTCTCCTTTATTCCCGGCACCCTGGTTAGGACCGGATTCGGGCTCCTCACCAACCCTGCTCATTGGAGTGCTGAGCAGCTCCCCGCTCTGGGGGAGACCTCTGGCTTGCAGGGTTTTTAAAAGCCCAGGGAGGCTGTTGTGGGAGGGCCAAAGAATCACACTTGGCCCTGAGACCCTTCTTGAGAAGGAAAGGACACAGTCTTTCTTATGCCAACTGGCCCGCCAAGCTAAGGAAGACCTCTGCCCTGGCCGAAGGTGCAGGGTTGTGGTGGTTGTGGGGGTGGGGGGTTGGGGACCCCACACCGCCGGCAACCTCCTACACCCCACTTTCTCTTCCCTTTCTTTTCCTTTTCCGTTCAACCAGCCTCACAGTGGTGATATTTGTCTTACAAACATCTCCTGCCCACCTTTGTCTTTTCCTGCCCCCACGTCGGCCGGTGAAGAGCCGATTCATTGCAATTCAGACACCTGTCACTTTCGGATGTCAACGTGGCTGTTGCCACACTGATTAGTTAAGATGAAGGAAAAAAAAATACAGTGCCATATAAATAAAAAATTAGAGACTGTCACGTCGTGGAAAAAGGGCCCACCTTCCAACGCCAGATCTCTCGGCAGAGCAACACTCCTGTTTCCCTGGTATCTCAGCTGAGGGGGATTCATATAATGTCTTGTTTTTAGTGATTAAGTGGTTAATGATTTAATGAACTAAAAAAAAAAATCTCATTTGTTGCTTCCCTTGGACTTGGAAAAAACCTCAAAGAGCTGATTTTCTGTGTACCTCAGTCCAATATTGCTACCTGCTGGGACAGGAACACAGTCTCTAAATAAATTGCTAGTGGCCTTAGGCGGGTGGAAGAGTCTCCCTTTGATCCTGCTGGAGCAGATGAAGTCAAATGTTCAATCAATCAATCACATTCATAACTAGCAGCTACAATCGGGCTGACAACAGCCTATTATTTATTTTTAAAATCATATATTTCATTATTGCAAAACACACAGGCTCTCACGAGGGGGAAGAGACTAAATTATTGATAAGCCATATAGATGATGGAGTTTGTTGTTTCTGACATGCTTGTCACTAACTATTGTCAGGAAGAATTTACTAAGATGTAGAGCCAGGCAAGTTGGCCCGAAATGTATGTCGTGCCAAAGCGGAGATGGGGAGAGGAAACTCTAATGGCCTCTCTCTCTCTTATTGAATTCTTGGAGGTAAAAGGCAGCTGAAGGCAGAACAGGTTTCTATTGTAAAGCAAGACTTGAAAAGCCCCCAATTTGATTGCTACAGAGCAGGAGATTTGGTTCTCAAAATAGCCATGCGTCTGGGAAATGAATTTTTGCTGGTGTCTGTGCATTCCTGGAAATAACAATCGTAACTCTCCAGAATTCCCACATGGACCAGGGCCAGGCATATTTATTCAGGATTGTGTGGCGGGGGGCTGGGGGTGGGAAGCGATGTGCGAACGCAGCCCGAAGTAGAGGGGATGAAGGAGGCTCGCTCCCGACTCCAATCATGGGAGAAGAGGGGGGCGCTCTCCCCACTGCCTCCCCTTTCCAAACCCATGAGCTGCCAGGGTGCTCTCCATGGAGGTGGCCTCCCTGTGGACCTGCAATTGAACTTCTCCACTCGACTTAGGAGAAGGACGACCAGTCAGAAAAATGCTCAGCTCAGGTTTCTTTTTTTTTTTTAAAAAAGATTTTATTTATTTATTTGAGAGAGAGAGAGAGAATGAGAGAGAGAACATGAGAGGGGGGAGGGTCAGAGGGAGAAGCAGACTCCCTGCCAAGCAGGGAGCCCGATGTGGGGCTCGATCCTGGGACTCCAGGATCGTGACCTGAGCCAAAGGCAGTCGTTTAACCAACTGAGCCACCCAGGCGCCCCTCAGCTCAGGTTTCTGTGTGTGCTTTTCTTTTCTGTTTTCTGAGTCACCAGTTGGGGAGGCCATGGCTAACTGCGAGCCCTGGTGATGCTTACAGTCGCCACTGGTCCCCTCATCTGAACAGTGAGGGGTTGGACAGGAAGATCTCTCGGCACTGTCCCCTGGCTGTCACCTCCATGTTAAGGATCTGCTAGAGGCCCTTGGACTGAGGGAAGGGAAGATGCTTTATTAAGGGAACGTAAATGCTCACGGGTACAGATCAAATTCTATTAGAACAAATACCATTATATTTTAACAAAAACAGCTGTGTAACTAAAGACTGCTCATACCCCCGCCCCCCCGCCATTGGATACCCCCTGGAATGAAAGTACAATGTAAGTAAAATGCAAGCTCCTTTGGAGGTCCAGTTGAGATTTGACTTGTCCTCCTCAATTATTTGCTAATTCCGAGATGACCTCCCAGTGGTTGGGATGGAAGAGAGACCATGCTACGGGTGTGCCCTAGAATCAAAATTTTCTCAAGGCCCTTCCAGATCAGTCTGTCCAACACCTCCCCTCCCTATTTCACAGATGAGAAAACAGTGTCAGAGAAGTTGAAATCAGACAGCCAGTTGGTGGCAGATGGGGAACGAGATCCTGACCCCCAACCCCTTCCTTAAGATAACCCAAGGAATTATTATTAATAGAATTTGAGTCAGAAAAAAGGTGTCGCGACTCCCAATCAAGTGTTTGACTTACTTACCACATGATGCTGCTTTCTGGTAGAACATTCTGATCTGTGTTCGCTCCGTTTTAAGACCATAAATTCCATTTAGAATCCAAACAACAGAAAGTCACCTAATCGTGTGTGGTTTCACAATGCTGACCCCAGACAATGAGTAGACAAGGTCATATAGGAGTAGGATTTGGAAAAAACTTTTGGGTCCATTGGAAGATGTTGCATCAACCTTCCGGGAGTTGGGAGCCCTCCCGGCTTGGATGGCCACTTCCTTTGTGAGTCACTCCTGGCTGACATGCCCCAGTCTGGGGCACAGGTTTCTGTCCATGACGTAAGGGGCCGTTTATGTGGGCTGCAAGTCAGCGTCTATCTCCAAAATGCTACATAAAATCCTCCACCCGTGGTGTCTTCCTTTTATTGTTTGAACATTTTGCAGCCTAAGTTAGCACATATGGAAACGGAGCCAGCCAAAGAAATCAATGCAGCAGAACAAACCCTACCTTCTCATCTTCGTGGTACAGGAAAAATAACCCTTCACCAGAAAATGAGGAAACCGGGCTGTTTAGTTGTGGCCTTCCTAAGTTTAGGTGAGTTGTGGAATCCTGTGCATCTCAGTTTTCTCATCTGTAAAATGGGAATATTGATTCCTTTTCTACCACTCAGCTGGGGCGGATGGCTATGAAGACCTGACTCCATTACCTAAGGGAGAAGAGGAAAAGAGGAAGCTTAAGGTGCACCGGAGATGCAGAGGAGGGGCATCACTTGGTGTGGGGGGTGGGGGCGATTTACTGCAGATGAGAGAGCTGGCTGCAAATATAAGATTACATGTTTAATTACCTTCAGATGCTGACTTATATAAATAAGCCTATTTCACTTCTTTGGGAGGGGAGAGGAGAAAGGGGTAGGGCGGGACTCATTAACTTCCTGGCAACGCTTTTTCGCAGCAGTTTCAAGGAAAATCTTCGGGAGGAGGAGAGCCAGCTGCTTTGCTATAGGGGGAGAGTGATGCAGAAGAGCCTGCGCCTTCTCTCGCTCCTACCCTTTTCTCTTCTATGGGTTGTGAGGTGCATCTGTCCCCTAATGGCACACCGGCAACTCCCCTTGACAATGTCCATGAACAGTCCAGTCATTTCCTCTGTGTGGCTTTTTCCCTTTTGAAGTCCCTGCGCCGCACACTTTGGGGAAGAGTTGTTACCTCCAGGAGGGCTGGAGTACCTGCATGGCGTTGGGGTGCAGCATGCCAGACAGATGGCTTTTTTCCCTGGCAAGATAAGACTATATTAAGTATGATTTTATGAATAGCCTGTCTCCCAGCCCTGGTCCCCCTGGGGGCCTCCCGCGATTGGTCAGTTGTGTGATTACAATGGGCACTAATTATACCCAGAAGCGAAGGAATAGCAGGCGTAACTTACAAAGCCCTCGGTGATAAGGGTCTGGGTAAACACAATGAGATAAAAAACGACTTCATCCTTCCGAAAGGACGAAGGCATTACTTCTTGAAAAAAATGGACAGCATAGAAAAACAGTTGCACAGAGAACAGAAATGAAACAGAAATGCTTCCAGCTTTTTTTTTTTTTTTTTTTTTTTAGGGGAACACAGGCAAATTTGGGTTAACCCTGTGTGGACCACGGTAATCAGCAGGGCACAGCCCTTGACTTGTCCTGCATGGATGCTGGGAACGCTCGGATTTCATGGTCATGCCCCTGGGAAGGGGATTCTCAAGTGTGGAAGCCAAATGTGTACATTTAAGACCTCAAAGATATATGTTTAAGCCAAGAAACAGCCCCAGCCTACACCCCAAAACAAACGCTCTTTAAATGGCTCCCTCTTTTTCTTCCAAATGTCTCAGCAGCAGCTGTGCCCCGGATTAGCCTGTGGCTCTTCCCCCTAAGACTGGTCAACCGAGCGCTTAACAGAGTCAGGATGGCTGTATAATCACGTGCTGAGATGCAGCTTGCGGTGTGCGAGGAAGGCCGCACAAACCCCAGAAGGCACTTCCTGGAAAGAGGATGATGGGAAGCAGAAGGAAGACACAGGTAAAGAAGAATCATTTGTTTCCTGGGATGGCTGACTCTGGTGCCTGAGGCACAGGGCTAGACTTTTCCCATATTCCCTGCCCTTGCCTCTGCTGCACCACTCTCCCCCCACATACCTTCATGGCTCCCATTTGCTTCTGTCAGGTCTCTCTCAAAGGCGCTTTCTTGGTCAATCCATTTCCTGAACCCTCTGCATAAAATACCAACAACCTCCCCAGCCCCAGGCCTCACTCTGTTCCCCCCGGAGATTTTTCTATGAAGTATTTACTGCCGTGTGACACATTCTGTTCACCTGTTTGTTTATTGCCCATCTTCTCCCACTAAATGAAGCTTTATGAGTGAGGGGAACTGGCTTCATTCATGCTACAACCCCAGAGCTCTGCACAACCTGACTGGGTTATGGGATAGCTGGTAAAACATGTCTGTATATGTCTGTGACAGTGTCTCGGGAAGTGATTGGCATTTGGATTGGTAGAGTGAGTAAAGAGGATGGCTCTCTCCAATGGGAGTGGGGACCGCCCAAGCCGGTGAGGGCCTGGATGGAACAAAAAGGTGGAGGAAGAATAGATCTGCTGTCTTTGCTTGAACTGAGGCCTCCATCTCTACCCCCTCTAGACATTGGCACTGTTGGTTCTCAGGCTTTGGGCTCAGACAATGCTCACACCATCAGCCCCGATTGTCAGGCCTTCAGACTTGCACGGAGTTATACCACTACCTTTTGGGTTTTCCAGCCTGCAGACAGTAGACTGTGGGGTTTCTTGGTTACCATAGCCATATGAGTCAATTCCTACCATAAAGCTCCTCATCTACAAGATATCTATCCGAATAACTCTGTGGCTCTAGAGAGCCCCGACTAATACAATGAAAGTGTCGCATGTGCAATCCCATTTAAGCCTTCGTTTTGCTCATGAGACCACAGATGCCGTGATGTTAAACCATCCAAGATCACACAGATGGCGGGTGGGAGGCTAGACTCAGACCTAGGCAGTTTGCTCCAGAGTTGGCACTCTGAACCACTAGGTTCCAGAACCTTCTTTCTGAGTTCTTGATTAAAAGTATGATTTCCAGCTCCTCACCAGCAACCAAAGCCCAGCTGAGCACAGGAAGGATGCATGGTCCCTTTCTTCTTCCACATACCCTGTAGTCTGTGCCCCAATAAAGATGCATCTCGATCATCAGAGAAACCTGGGCTTTGACCCTTCCTGATTATGTTACTGAGATGCACTTGGGGGTGGGTGGGCCATCAACTGACACAGAGGGTGTTACACAAGAGGGCTGTATGGTATTCCCCCTAATCTGCAGTTTTACTTTCCATGGTTTTAGTTACCCACGATCAACGGGTAGGAGGTGGAAGCAGGTGATAGCCTTCTGGACACATGGTCAGAAGGTCAGTAGTAGCTTAACGCTACATCACAGTGCCTCCATCATTTACCCCACTTCATGTCATCACGTAGGCATTCTACCACCTCGCATCATCACAAGAGGAAAGGTGACTACAATACAATAAGATATTTTGAGAGAGAGAGAAATCATATTCACATAACTTTTATTACAGTATCTTGTAATTGTTTGATTTTATTATTAATTATGGTTGTGACTTGCTTACTGTACCTTTATAAGTTGAACTTTATCATAGGCATGCACAGTTAGGAAAGAACATAATCTATATAGGGTTCGCTACTATCTGCAGTTTCAGGCACCCGCTGAGGGCTCTTGGAAGGTATGTCCTGCAGAAAAGGGGGGACTGCTGTATTGCTTTGTCACTTGTTATAATAAAAATGTCATGAGCGGCATTGCCCTTGATATAAGTGACCAGCGACCACCCCATGGGAATTCATGGCAGAAGATTCTCATGTCTAATATCTAAGCAACAAATATACATGTACCTTACGGGCACCGTGAATCAGAGTAACTTGTAGTCTTTCCTACTTCACATCGACTCCTGGAAACTTAGAGACAAATGTCTGGCCCCACCTCCAGCACATGCAGAGAGCTTCCCAGCCCCAAATTGGTGAGTTAGCTTCCCTCTCTGGGCACAAGATAACTCTTCTAGTCTTGGTTTCCTTTTCCTTTTCTTCTTTAATTGTTTTTAACTGTTCTTGTCATATTATATGTCAGTGAGTGTAGGAGGTGTGTGTACGTGTGTATACACATTTGTGTAGCTTGTAGATTTCTTTAGCTTAGGACACAAATATGGTCATAGCTCTTTTGATTTTCCAGTTCACTGCCTGAGCACTATCTGCCCTCTGTTAGCAGAATGTCCATCATGAAGGCTCCCCTCAGCCTCCCACCCACTTCTGAACCCCTGACTCTTTTTTCTTAATCTATTTTTAGAGAGGGGGGAAGGGGCAGAGGGAGAGAATCTTTCCATGTAGACTCCCCACCGAGCAAGTAGACTGACACGGGGCTTTATCCCACAACCCATGAGATTATAACCTGAGAAGAAACCAAGAGTCGGATGTTTAACTGACTGAGCCACCCAGGCCGCCCCTCGAACTCCTGAGTCCCTAAATGAAGAAGTGAAACTTTCAGTCCTGCCTCCGTTTTCTGGATTAACAGAGAGAAATCAGATAGCTGAGTAGCATGCTGGGTGTTGTCACGTGGCGTCCCTGATGGTCCTTTGCATTCCCTCCTGTGTTTGAGATCCCTCCCATGGTCTTGGGCACTCCACCATGGACCTCACATTTTCTCTTTCAATTCGCTATCATGTAAGCCATTTATCCTTAAAATACGACATAAGCCAGGGTACAAGGCACCCAGCATGCCGGGCCACTTGCCTACCCCCCAACAAAACTCCTGGACTCTTGGGATGTATTTCTGGCCATCGGTCCAGGCTGACTCTCCCTCTTCTGCTCTCCATAGTTCTTCTAGGGAGCCCATGTGTTCTTTCTTGCTAGAGAACTTTAGCCAGAGCCATCCTATCAGATTTCTAGAACTTTTAATCTCAGAAAGCAGTGTTTGGGGTTCTAATTCCATCCCTCCCAGTAGGTTCTGAGCTTTTAATGCAAATGAGTCCACACCCTCCCCAGAGCAGTGCATCTCACCTAGGGCCAGTGGAACTCTCCAAGGTCAGTGTCCAGCTCACATACTCTCTGTTGTGTTTATCTGCTCGGCTCTAAGCTTTATTATTTCCTCTCTTCTGCTTGCTTTGGATTTAGTTTTCTCTTCTCCTAGTTTCTTAAGGTAAAATGTTATATCATTGATTTGAAATCTTTCTTCCTTTTATACACAGGTATTTACAACTGCAAATTTCTGAGTACTGCTTTTGCTGCCTTCCATGAATTTCAGTATGTCATACTTTTCTTTTCATTCATCTCAAAGTATTTTCTAATTCCCAATTCCCTTCTGAAGTTGTTCTTTCTTTTTTGACCCATTGGTTACTTAAGAGTGTATCGTTTAATTTCTGCATATTTGTGGATTTCTCAGATTTCCCTCTGGTATTGATTTCCAATTTTATTCATCATGGCTGAGGAATGTATGATTTCAAACTTTTTAAACTTACTGACACTTGTTCTGTGGTTTAACATAGAGTCTATTGTGGAGAATATTCCACATGCACTCGAGAAGCATGAGTATTCCCCTCTTGTTGGGTGCCATATTCTATAGATGCCTGTTTAGTCTAGTTGGCTTACAATGTTGTTTGCATTCTAATTCCTTGCTATTCTTCTGTCTAATTTCTCTATTATTTAAAGCAAGCTATTGAAGAGTCCAACTATTATTGTGGAACTATTTTCCCCTTCTATTGTGCCAGTTTTTGCTTCATACATTTTGGGGGATCTGCTGTCGTGTATATATATGTTTATGGTTGTTGTATACATCATTTTCATGGCTTCCTTTAACTTTATGTCCATGGTTTCCTTTATCTGTTGGAGCATATTTGAAATTGTTGATAGGAAGTCTTGGTCTAGTATGTCCAACATGTAGGTACTCTCAGGAACAGTTTCTTTTTTTTTTTTTATTAAAGATTTTATTTATTTATTTGAGAGAGAGAGAATGAGAGAGAGCACATGAGAGGGGGGAGGGTCAAAGGGAGAAGCAGACTCCCTGCCAAGCAGGGAGCCCGATGTGGGACTCGATCCAGGGACTCCAGGATCATGACCTGAGCCGAAGGCAGTCACTTAACCAACTGAGCCACCCAGGCACCCTCAGGAACAGTTTCTATTGATTACTTTTCTTCTCATGCATGGACCAGACTCTTTTGTCTCTTTGCATACTTCACAGTTTTGTTGTTGTTGTTGTTGAAAACTGGACACTGAATATTATAATGTAGCAACTCTGGAAATTAGATTATCATCCTTCCTGGGGTGTATCGATGCAGGATATTCTAGCTGTTGGCTTGTTGAATGATTTTTCTAAGCTGACTTCATAAAGCCTGATTCCTTGTCATTTGTGACCACTTAAGTCTGGTTACCAGGTAGAGATTGGACAGAGGTTTCTTTAAATGTCTGGAACAATGACAACCACAAAAACTCCCAGTCTTTGCAGATGGGCTTTGCGTGCGTACCAGGGCATGTCCTCAATACTCAGCCAAGCAGCTGACAACTCCACTTGAGCCTTTACCTCATTCTTGTGCTGCACCTGAATGTCAGCCAGAAGAAAGAGTTTAGGGTCTCCTCAGTTCTTCCCTGAGCCTGCAAACAGCCCTGGGCATGCATGTGGCCTTCACGATTCCCAAGAAAATGTCAGAGAATTTCAGAGCTCTTATTTCCCAAAGCATCTCATTCCCTAGCCTTTCCTTCCAAATTTTTTGGTTAGTCTATTGCTTGCACTGACTGTTATCCACTGCCCAGGCAGCAGGAACTAGTACCTTGGTCTTTTGCCACGTGCCCCGTGGATAGCCATCCCAGGACCGGGTGAGTTCTGAGTCAGGCAAGGTAAAGATGAGCCCTTTGAACTCCAGGGAGCCACCAGACAGGTCAAAACAACCAGCCACAGTTCTTTGAGAAAAAGATCTATTTTTCTCCTTCAAGGTACCAGTGCCTAAACTGGGATTGCGGACCGTTGTCTTCAAGACCACTGCTGAGCTAGGGAGTGGGGACTGGGACCAGGATAAGTTAAAAATGCCACAAAGCTCTCTTACTGAGTTTCAGTTGTTAGGTTTGTTTGTTTTTGTTTTTGTCTTTTGGAGGTTGGGTTTTTTTTTTTTTTTTTTTCAAAATTTTTATTAAGCGTCCCCCTTTCTGCCGTATGCTTTTGGTTAGTTTCCAGAATTCCAAAGGGGTTGATTCTGAGTTGTTTTGCCAAGTACTCATTGCTTTTGTGGAGGAATGAGCTATTTGCAAGTTCCCTACTCTGCCATTATCACTGATATCAGTCTTTAAAGAATCTTGTAAGTACCCACATTGGGCTAGGTAATGGGGATGGCTTCTGACCTCAGGGAGTTTACAGTCTGGTAGGGCAGCAAGATTCTGGTACACGAAATAATGGTACAAAATGACAGTTGCTCAAGGTCAAGATTCCTACTCTCAAGGGAGGTCATGGAGGACAGAATCCTTTAAAAAGCCAAGAGTGATTGGGCCAAGTCCTTTTTACAACTAGTTTCCTAGGCATCTCCCTGTCCCTTCCCTTAAGCTTCTAGGGGCTACACTCAGAAGTGGTATTTGTTTCCAACTTTTGGTATTCGTTTCTAACTCCATAGTAGACAAGGACAATCCTCTCCTAGGCAGCTCAGAACTGACCTTCTTTGAAGCTTCTCTCTTTAAATTACATATGAATAGAAACCTGAGCATCTGGGACTTGGAAAGCATTGATTAGGTCTAGGCTGAATTGCCCTCATTTGGAAATAGGTGGCCATCAGACTGATAGAGTACACATGTTGTTGGAGGCTCTAGTTAATTTGGAACGGCTGCAGGCCATGACAGCATCCGAAGAACTCTCTCTTAGTATTTCAGGTGAGCTCTGCTGTCTGCCAGGCAACACTTTGTCAGCCCCAAATGCAACTATTGCATTAAAAAAATAAATTTTGGGGGGTGCCTCGGTGGCTCAGTCTGCTCAGTCAGTTAAGCACCTGAGTTTTGATTTCGGCTCAGGTCAAGATCTTGCGGTCATGGGATCGAGCCCCACATCAGGCTCTGCGTTCAGTTCAGAGTTTGCTCCAGATTCTCTCTCCCTCCCTCTCTGCCCCTCCTCCCAACAAACAAACAAACAAACAAACAAACTCTTTTTAAAAATAAATAAATAAATATTTTATACATTTTATGTGCTCGAGAGATGGTAGAGACAAAATACAGAATCAGTCAAGGTTCTTGGTCCTAAGGAGATCATAATCCTTAAGAGGAACAGAAATTCTTGGCAAAATAGTCTGCATCTATACGGCAAAAAATGCACCATCAAGAGTGCTAGTCAATTATTTGGACGCATCCTTCCCTTCCTCGGCTTTCCTTTTCAATTTTTGCCTTCCTTCCCTCCTTCTCTTTCCTTCCTTCCTTCCACAGATATGTGTCCAGTGTTGCCTACTTGTTAAGAATAAAACACTAATAAAAACAGACTTGGTTTCTGCCTTCATGGAATTTACAGTCTGGTAGTTGAGTCAAAGTAAAAAGATACTCACAAATAACTAATAACTGTTGAATCCAGGTAACAACAGAGGCTCATGACCTAATCTCAGGGGTCATGTGAGGTGAATGTGATAACCACTACACTACAGAAACTCTCAGGGGTCATGAATTGCATCCCCAAAGAAAGAATATCTGATGTGGGATGAGGAGGGGAAAATAAGAGTGATCCAGGAGAAGTAAGGGAATTTTTCAGGAGAAAGGACTAAGAGATGTGCAAAGGCCCTGAGGCAGGAGGAAATCTGAGAATGGGGAATGGAAAGCAGGCCAGTGTGTGGAGCATAAAGAGGGAGGAGAGGCAACGGCACCCAGATGAGGCTGCAGAAGGGGCAGCGCAGGGGCCATGTCATCCAGGGTCTTGTGGGACTGAATTGGACCATATCCTAAAAACAATGGAAGCTGTCATAATCATAAAGCCACTGGGGGGATGGGTGTCCACACTTACACTCTAAGGCTCAAATGTATCATCAGAATGTTACTTTTTCCTCCAACTAATGTCAGTCTGATCTTGCACCCTCACCATGGAGAAATAAAAAACTCATACTTGATGTTGTTCATGTCTCAGTCGCTTCCCATTTAAAACAATCTAAGATGAACTCTTTGGGATAAATATTTGGCCTTTTCAGAATGTGATCTCAATTCATTCTGGGTTTTCTTCACCCCCTTCTTCAGCCCTCTTCCCTGGGACAGACTACGGGTTCCCTGTTGTAGTTGTTTGTTTGTGGTAGGAGGCTGGTCTTGTGGGAGAAGCATGTCTGTGGGCATCTCCTCCTTGGGCCAGCCCTGGGTCCTCCCCAAACTCTCCAGAGATGTGTCCCATGCTATGGTCTCTGGTGGCTGGTACCTGTCAGGGAAGGCTGGACCTCCTATTCCTCTACAGCCCACGATGGCTCCCCACCAACATGCTCGCACTCGGTAGCTTCCTTCTCCTCCCTCCCCTTGGTTGTGTGACCATGTGTAAGGGCACCTCATCAGAATTAGCAGCGACCCTCAGACAACTGTCCATGCATTCTCACCCAGTAGCTGGGATAGGTTACTTTGAGACATCCCATTCTCTCACTCATGCCAGGCTCACCACTTGGTCCTCCTTTGTCCCGGATTGTCCCAGTTTTCAAGCTGAAAGTGCTGTGCCCTTCAGTTTCAGGCAAGTGGAGTCAATTGACCACCTTCCACCCCTTCCTCCCCGTGGGCAGTGGCTGGAAGTCAGGCGATCAAGGTGAAGAGAACAGAGAAGAACCCCCCTTGACAAGATAAGGAAGCACAGTGGCCCGACCCCTAAGTAGCTACGGGCTTTCATGTGGGGTTCAGTCCACCTCGATGGAAATACAAAACAACCTCCTGGCTTCTATATTTGCCAAGAAAGGAATTATTCACTGCAAAAACAGATTTGATAAAACACATAAAGAGAACACATGCTTTAAAGTGTAAGGATTAAGTAGCTAAGTCTTAGGCTGAAGTCAGAAGGGAAACAAGTATCTTAGGTCATGTATCTAAGTTTACACAAACATCATCTAATTCTTATTTATTTGGTTAACACTTCGGAGCAGGAAAAAAAAAGTCAAATGTTATAGTTTCAGCATCAAAAACATATGTAAAGCAGCTCTTACTCTCCTGCGCAGTTGATGGAAACTGCCCCTCTGGAAGGGGTGTGGAAGAATGCCTTTGTGTAGCTGAGTTTTTATGTTCTTGACTTACCAGATCAAGGACAGATGTGAATGTATTTTTCAACTTCGTAACCAACAGGGAGTATTGCAACTTAAAGCAGCTGGGGGACAAAGCTCTGCATAATACAAAGTTCTTTCTGGAAATGGACTTCTATTTTAATGGAAAAACTGGGAGGCATCGGGGGTCGATACTTTGGTTCATTGGGAGAAATATAATGGGGGTGCATGGAGCAGATCCTGGAGCTTCTTCTGGGGTTATGAGAAGTCCCTTTTGCTCCCTCAGGGAAAAGCCCCCTCTTCGAAAGAATGCCCAGCTGTGTATTCTGTCTGAGGCCCCACCCGGCAGCTGTGTCCTTTGGGAGCAGGGGCTGGGGAGAGGTTTACTTGCTAGGTGCCAAATCCTGCGCTAAGTGCTTTATGTGTGTTCTCTCATTTGATTTTCAAAATAATCTTTGGATTGCAGGTCGTCGGGCCCTTATCCCAAAATGCTTGGGACCTGATGTGTTTCAGAATGAAGCCTTTCCCCCCAGATGTTAGTCAAGAAAAAATGGGGGCGTAGACCATCACCCTCCCCCCAGTAGGCCTGCGGTAGCACGCCTTGATCAAACACATTTGTATTTTCCCATTTGGTGGGACAAATAAAAGTTACAAATTGTTTCACATGAATTCTGGTCATACCTCACCACTAAATGGGTTTTAGTGACAAACATTTGGGGAAAAAAGGAAAGGCTTTGTGTTTCCTGAGCTTTCTGGATTTCAGAATGACAGGAAGGAAATTTGGACTATTCTGTGAAGCCCACCCAACAGAGAAAGAGACTGAGGTCAAACACGTTTATTCTCTGTATCTCATTCTCTCAATTTTAAACTCATTTCTCAATTAACTCCATGTCTTTTGGGTCAGTGCTCAGTCTTTTTAGAATTTGCGTTCAGCTGGTTCTGGCTTTGCCCCCAACCCGCCAGGTGGGCCTCCTTCCTGGGCCCGTGGCTGGCTGCTATGGCTGAGTCCTGAGTGTCCCTGCTGGGTTCCTCAGCTGCATGGGGGACTTGGCACCCACCCTCTCCTTATCTAAACGTAGTTCTAGTTCCTTGACTCCTCAAGAAGGAAGATTTGGGCAAACAAGAAGCAAAATTGTGGCTCATTTCTACAAAAATGAGATATCCATGGACTCCCTTGCCGTGGCTTGAGAGCCGTTATTTGTGGCTCTAGAACATTCCATGTCTCTTGAATAGTAAATGTTTCCAGGGCAGCTGGGAAGGGCCTCTGTCCATCCACACACAAGGACCTTAGCTCAATATGTAATAACCACACATCCAGAGGTGGTTCTAAGGAGAAAGAAATCAAAGGTGCTGGTGGTGGTGTAGGGGGCGGGGGGGGGAGGGGTCAGGTACTTCCCTGACAGCGAGGTGGGTGCACATGGGTACACTCGCGATGAAGTGTTTGCCAGTGGGGCCCAGGTTGGCTTGACCAGCAAAGAGCCAGTGGCAAGACTGTGAGCTGGGTCCTCCCACCTGTTTGAGTAGAGGGTGGGTGTCGCTCTGAGCAGGGTTCAAGCCAGTCCCTTCTTGAAGGCAGAAGCATCCTTGATGATTTCTGCCGTCTCCCTCCTCCCTACTTCTGGCCAAGGGAAAACAAGGGATCCAGAGCCAGAGAGGCCAAAGCCATGAGGAAGTGTGTGTGTGATGGACCGGGGGCGGTGGCCTTCCCTGTCCCTGCCGGCGACACCATCCCACCATTCCACTGGCTTATGGACGACTGTGGCTCTCATGTAAATCACGAGGACAGTACAGCTGACTTCTGCTGCCCCAGGCAGATCGTGAATGTCTTTCTCGAAGGTGAAAGGGCCTCGCGATTCAGAGAGCCAGCCCCCAAGATCTGGGGATGGAACAGAAGACTCAGTCCCACCTCTGCAGAAAGAAAAGTTCTGCCCCAGTGCGGTTGTGTGGTGTGCTTGGCCCCCCTGCCGACACAGCGAATGTTCTCACTTTCAAAGAGCAGGTGGGAGTCTGACATGCTCCTGAAAAAGAGAGGCAGAAAGAAATCCTCCCAAAGAACTTTAAAAGTCACTTGTCTTCTTTCCATGGGGAGAAATGGCTCTGGGGAGAAATGGCTCCCGAGAGCTGGGGAGTGGGAGAGAGAAGGACTCCTTAGACCCCGAGCCTCAGTGTGTTCATCAGTGAAGACACCTACTGGAAATACTACTGGGAGGAGTTCGTGTAGGGAAAATGCCTGAAGTGTGCAGGCACTGAGTAAATTAGTTACTATTTTATTAGCAGTAGTATTGCTATGGTGATGCTGGTGATGGGGACAGTGATGATGATGATGATGTGGGGATGGTGGTGGTGGGGATGGGGATATTGGTGATGGTGATGATGGAGATGGTGATAGCGAAGATGATGGGGATGTGGGTTGGAGTCCCCCCTCCTGGCCACGGGTGCAGCCCCAATACTGAAAGTGACATGACCCCTCCTCCCACCCAGTCCTGCCCACTCTGGGGCTCCCCCTTGACAATGAGCAGCTCTGGGGTGGGCTGATTGAGCGGGGCAGTGATGTCCCCCCTAGCACTCCCCAGGGTCGGCTCCTCCTTCGTGCACTTCAGACCCTGTGGGCTCCCAGCTTCCTTGGCTAAGGGACAGCGCCAGAGGAGACAACAGTTGCAATCTTCCCCAGCAGTTTCTGGGTGTCCTTTCCTCATTGAGACTCCCCATGCTGGGGGAGGGAGGACACCCAACTACCCCAGTGGACTCCCTGGGCAGGTTAGACTATGGCCCTTGCCCAAGTGCTCCTGATACCCCAACATGCCCATTTGCTACCCCCAGATACTCAGGCATGCTGGGGTCCACAGCCCAGGTCTTCACTTGGACCCCAGTTCATGGTTACCTCTGATACCTCTCACCACAAGCCTGGGAGGAAGGGACTATGATGCTCATTCCACAGATGAAGAAATAGAGGCCCAGAGAGGTTAAGTATCAAGTCCAAGCTCACACAGCCAAGATGTGGACATGGCCTGGATTCAAGCTCAGGGCTGACCTCAATGACCTTGTAATCTCCTGGCCCTGCCTCATACCCAGAGGCTCAGATCAACTGCCAGGGAGGCTGCTGTTTGCCACAGACTCAGGACAAGGCCTAAAACAGGAGCAAAGGGATAAGGACCATTTTGGAAAAGGACCTAGGGAGAAAGAGCTGGAAATCCAGCTGCCAGGCAGCCTGTTTTCCAGAGTTGAGGGCTGGGCCCAATGCGAGAAGGGTGAGGTAGGAGTACCCTCAGGGGTTCCCACCCAGCCGTGTCCCTCTGGGCTTGTTCTAGAGGAAGATCTTGCTGCCCTTGCTGGGAACTCCCAAGAATGTGCTCAGGAAGAATAAAATCACAAGAACTTTCTAGAAAAGATGGGTTCCCACTGTTACCCTTTAACCAGAGCCTATAGCTCCACACCTGTGGGTGGTTATAAACCTGACCAAAAAGACAGGAGAATTTCAGGAATCATTATCTGAAGGTAGCCATCAATTTCCAGTCTCTGGCAAGCAGCAAAAAAATTCACTTCCACTCCAGTGACTTCTGCAGCTGCCATTTTCCTGTTCCCTTTGTCTGGGATGTCCTTTTCCCAGCCTTCTCTATCTGGTGAACTCCCAGACCTTCTCCAAGACCCAGCTCAAATGTCACCTCTTCTGAGATGCCATCCTGGACCCTTCCAGGAACATGGTGAGTGCCTCCCTTGAGAATGCAGGTACCAGGGGCCCCTGGGTGGCTCAGTCGTTAAGCATCTGCCTTCAGCTCAGGTCATGATCCCAGGGTCCTGGGATCAAGGCCCACATCAGGCTCCCTGCTCCACGGGGAGCCTGCTTCTCCCTGTCCCACTCCCCCTGCTTGTGTTCCCTCTCTCGCTGTGTCTCTCTCTAATAAATAAAATCTTAAAAAAAAAAGAGAGAGAGAGAGAACGCAGATACCTTTTAGATACTTGTATTGGGTTGTCAGTTTATTTATCCATCATCCTCAGTAGCAGCACAGCGCTTGGAATACAGTAGGTGCTCAATAAATGCAGGTGGGACAAATATATTCGTGAATAAAAGCCCATTTAACTTAGTTGATGCTGGAAGGTGCAGAGAAGTCCTACATTAGGTCTTTGCACCAGCCTGTTGTGGCTCATCTCATCTGCAGATTGTTGAGAGTGGCCTTAAAACAATGAACAGCTGCTGCCAAGGCCTCCACTTGGTTCAGAGGCCTGGATGGAGGCTGGGAGATTTGGTGTTGGTAGCCTTGTCTTTACTTCCCTCTTGTGGCCAAAAATTACTGCTGCATCTGAAAAAGCCAGAGATTTCACAGAAACCAGGGAGAGGGAGGTATTTTTGCCCCCTGGAGCAGTTTTTTTGGGGTCCCCTGAGTTATTCTGATCCAGTCCAACATTTCCTAGATGTATCTGTGACCCCTCCCTCCAGTGCCTTGAAAATACATTAAAATGATGGTAGACAGATAACCAGGGGGGCCTGACTGGCCTCAAAATGAGCATCTAAGAGACTCCAAGTATCTATCAGCTCTGGCTTAAAAGTGTATTGGGTGCTTGGGTGTGGAAAAGAAGGATATGACAAAGTGAGTGGTAGATTTCTGCCCTCAAACACCTAACAGTCTATTTGTAACACCTTTGCTGGAAGTTCAGGATGACATATGACACTGTATACTAATAGAGAATCATAAAAATGCCTATCAACCTAACAGCCTTAGCTTTGGAATCAGGCAGAGTCAGAAGTCCATCCTGGTCCCACCAATTACTGCCTAGATGACCTTGAACAAGTCACTTTGTCACTCTGAACCTTTCCTCATCTGCAAAATGTGCCCACTAAGAGAATTCCTCCTTCACGGAGTCATGATGATTTAGTGAGATGATGTGTGTCTAAACCTCAGCATGGTGCCCAGTCCAGAGTAATTCCCATAAATGTTAGAAATTATTGTTTTAAGTAAGATTTTTAATTGTCTAGTGTGGATAGAGAACAGGATGGGCTATAATAAAGAATAGGATAAATACATCCCTAATCATGGCCTTCCTAAAGGCAGATCTCAGGGGGTTTTTTTATTCTTTTTTTTTTTTTTTTTAAAGATTTTATTTATTTATTTGACAGAGAGAGACACAGCGAGAGCAGGAACACAAGCAGGGGGAGTGGGAGAGGGAGAAACAGGCCTTCCGCTGAGCAGGGAGCCCGATGTGGGACTCGATCCCAGGACCCTGGGATCATGACCTGAGCCGAAGGCAGACGCCCAACGACTGAGCCACCCAGGCGCCCCGGTTTTTTTTATTCTTAAAGCTCATTGCAATATGGTATTTATTAATATGATAATGTATCATGGGCAAGATGACCCACAGGGCTGCCTTGTTTTAAGGCTGCATGGAAGAAGCAGGCTACCAGCTGGCTCTAGCCAGAGTCAACTTGTTTCAATTTCTCCCTCCTTCACCCATGGCAGATATCACTAACCAATCACTTCTCCCTCCCACACCCATGGCAGACATCACTAATCAATCACTTCTCCCTCCCACACCCATGGCAGACATCATTCCCATGACATGGCAGACATCACTAATCAGTCATAGCCCTCTTTCACACAGAGCAAGCATATAATCTCGGATTTCTCAGTCTAGAGCTCCAGGCAGTTACAACAATTAAGCAGAGTGGGGAAATGGCATACAATCTAATTTACCTTTTCGGGTCTTGACACATTGGGTGGTTAAAGATGTATAGAGGAAGGGGACAGACATCTTAGCCAAAGGGAGTAAAGTAAGCTGAAATATGAGTGAGAAGGCAGATGTGCCAGGAAAAGGAAGTTAGTTAGAAAGGGGCTGCTTTGTGGAGCCCCTTGGCCCATAAAGTGGACAAAGGGAAGGTTGTCGGGCAGGTGAATATGTGACAGGAGTAGCTTCAGGGCCAGATCTCACCGGCAGTTCGTGCCAGGTGACTGTAAAGGGGCCTGAGCCCTGAGGAGGGGTGTGGAGGGTTGGAGCTCAGGTCAAGGTGCAGAGGGAGATAAAGGCCAGGGATGCTGGGAAGGAAACTCTGGGGGGCTTGGTAACTCCAGGCACATTAGGAATGAAGGAAGCGGTGCCATCAAATCTGCTTTCATGGCCTTGAGCTCCTCAGGCTGGGAGAATAATGACACCTCCAGCAGGAAGGGGGGCTGGGGCTCAGAGGAGAGGATGTGCTTTGTTTCAGGCACTGGAGGTGCCTTTGGGACATCCAGGGGCAATTTCCTGTGGGCAGCTGGAGATGGGAGATTGCAACCAGAGCTAGAGCTACAGATATTAGAGAGGAAGAGAGGAAAAGGTTAATGCTTTACTGAGCCAGCCTCTCTTTTACTCAGAGCACTTTGGGTAGGAAAAGAGAGCGTGCATTCAGAAAAAAAGATGAACTGGGTGAAGGTCATGGCTTAATTAAGGTGCATTTGCTGCAATCCGGTTATTCCAAAAGATACTGCATATCTGGGTCAAGTGTCCTTTTCACAATATCATCTAAAATGAGTAGGGAAAAAAAATGTTTTTTGGTAATAGGGAACAGTAAGTCTCATGCACAGGACCCCTAATGTCCCTATCGCTAAGAAAGAAAGTATATATTTAACTGAAATACCCAAGCAGTCAGAAGAGAGGTCAGAGGGACAATTCCTTTATTAGGAAACTCCATTTCCTAATGCATAATAAAATCACTTGGTCTCAAAGGTCAAATAGACCTGGATTTGAACCTCAGCTCCAGCACTTCCTAGCTGTGTGACCTTGGACAAGGCACTTAACCTCTCTGAACCTTGGTTCCCTCATCCATAAAATGAAGCTAAAAGAGTACCTAGTTCACAAAGCTGTGGTGGTAATCAAATGAAATGATAAAGGCTTAATCCAGTACTTGATCAGTAATAAGAATAGAAAGAATGAGAGCTGGCCTTTTATCTTATCATCTAACTTTTTTTAGGAACAGACTTTCAACAACCAGTGCAGCTTTTCATGGCTGATAGGATTCCTGGGAAGTCCTCTGAGGGAGGCAGAGAAACCGTACACTGATATGCACCAGCAGAGCACATTTATTTCTTTTGTTTAAGTCCATCACATTATCCAGTAAAAGACAAAGTAGGAGAGGCTTCTGGAATTCTCCAGGAGATAAACAGCTTACTGGCCATCTTCTGTGGGCTTGTGCCCCAGGTTGGGTCTGGAGGGCTCTGCTATTTCAGTCCTGTGTCCTTCCCCCTTTCTGCCAATGTTTTCATGACACAAGAGTTCCTGAGGCATCACATGGACTGGTGCTACAGTCCCCTTGCCAATAGGTGAGGACACCCTGCCAACCCAAAGAAGATGTCCTTGAGCCAAGGACAGCAAGCAGAAATGGGTCCCCTATTTCGCCCTGGGCCTGTCCTTGAGGACACTTTGGAGAATTCCTACTATTGATGGCCAAGCAGCAGACTAAAACTCTGGAAGTTTCTAGAAGGTTCTGATTCATAGGTTGGCATTCAGGGCAGAAAGGCTATTTGTTGTAGGAGGATTAAACTCAGAGTATAGTAACAATATCTAACATTTGCTGAGCAATTACTAAGGGCCAGGAACTGTTCTACGTGTGTACTTAGTCGCTCCATCCTCACCATGACCTATGAGGGGACGATCATCTCCATTTTACAGATAGATCACTGAGTCCCAGGGACGTTAGCCAACTAACATCTACTAAGATAAACTAAGTGGCAGGAGAATGGTTTGAACCCGGGAAGTCTGGCTGCAGAGCCCAGGCGGTAACCACAGGGCTCCAGCTGTGTCCCAGGGCCGTGGTCCGCACCTGGGGGAGGGGAGGGCCGCTGTGCGAAGCCTGCGCTGAGTTGAGTCTGTGTGGCAAACGCACCCCTTGTAAGTGCTGTTTTCCCAGGCCTGAGCCCACCTGAGCGGAACGTCCTACCTGGGGCCAGGCGCCAGATAAAGAGCCTTTTTGTCAGATGTTCCCAGGGATGAGTCACCCTCAGGAAGCTGCTGGATTCTTCTAAGGGCCCCTGTTCTTTTATCTTCTTGTTCCTTTCCTGGGGAGAAATAGGACACTGAGAGAATCTCTTTAATTCCTATATTTACTCATATGTTCTTCTCATCCCCAAACAGTGTTTAATAGGAAAGGTAAAAAGCTCTCTGTTACACCATCCTCCTCCCAACTAGGGGAGGCACTGGGGAGATGGCCCCCGGACCTAGCTGAATGTCTTTCCTCGTTGGACGTGTAACCCGGGACCTGACCACTGTTCCCACCTCTGCATCGCTCTAATGAAGCTGTTAAGAAGGGGAGGGCAGGAGTGGAGCAGCAGAAAGGGGGTGCTGTTCTCATGCTCCCAGCTTCAGAAGGAGCGGGGGGTCGGGGGAGGACACCCAAGGAAATGGCCTCATAGGCTCTTCTCTCACAGCCACTGGCATGAGGGTATGGTGGTGGATCTTAGAGTCTCAGGACGAATCTCCGGTAGAAATGATAGAGGACAGAAACATGAAAATGTGTCTCAGATCACAGGGCCCTTGGAGAGTAAGTCCCCAATGACTTCATGCTGTCCTATCCTTGGGTCCATCCAGAGTCCAAGTCGGACACAGGAAGGCCATGGAATGAAAGACTGAAGTCCACTCATTGATGATTCACTCATTCATTCTACAAACACTCTCTTCACTGAGCCCTTGCTCTGTGCCAGGAGTCTCGCTGCAAGGTGGGGATGCAAAGCCAAAATGGACACAGTCTCTGAGAAGCCTGCAGTCTGGAGAAGAGTGGACCTCAGGCACCCAGCCAAAACAGCCCCAGATCTCCGGAAGCTCGGAGATGCATGGGGCCCTTCCCTGCTGGCACGACTGGGAAGACGCAGCAGTAAGGTGGCTGCACTTGGGGCTTGGGGAGGAGGCAGGGGGCAGTGGGAACCCCTCGGTCTCCCCACTACACAAGCTGCCTGCTGATCAGAGCTCCAAGTTTAGCCAGCCCCCTTCTCTGCTCCTCTTCAGGAGGCTTTGAGCAGATGTGCTTGGTGGGACTTGCCTGGGTCGAAGGTACAGAGCCATTCCTTCCTCCCCCTTCATTCCCACCATCACCCAAACTATTCAAACAGCACTGGTCACAGCAAGAGAGGGGGGACACGGGGTACGGGAGCGCTTCTGCTCAGAGGGCCTGCAGAATCTCATAGAGGTTCGATGCCCAGAGGGGAGCCAGACCTACTTCAATATACATCCAGTTTTGCCCCCCCCCCCCCCCCCCGAGCAAATGTCTTCATCTCTCTGAGCTCCGGCTTCCCAAACTGCAAAGAACGGGTAAGAAGACCTCCCTCACAGGGCCATCGTGATGATGACATGGGACAATGCCAGGAGGGGCCCTCAGCAGAGTGCCTGGCTCACTGCAGCCTGCAACAAATGGTAGCTATTTATATAATAGTATTAAGTGCACTTTTACCATATTTGGACTCTTTGACATTTGGAGTGAATTTAAAGTCAGAAGATCTGGATTAGAGTCTGGATCCTGTCCTTCATCACCATTCCTTATATCCATCAGTGTCTTGCGCCTCTCTTCCCTCATCATGGGGAAAAGGATATCTGCTCTACTGTGTTGTGAGGATCAAATGTGACAACAATGGGAGAGGGTTTTAGGAATCAAGTGCAGTGTGGATTGAGACAATCACGCACCAAGAGCATTCCTGGCTTCTGTCCCGTGTCTGTGGTGAACACTACCTGGTACCCAGAACTTCCTCCCCTCCTCTGATGTCTTCCAGCCCCTCTTGGGAATGAAGTGTTTCCACCTGATTCTACGTTTGACTTCTCCCCAGTCTCCAGTGAAATTTTAAGTCTCTTGAGGACCAGACGCATGTTTATACACAACTAAGAGTAGTCTTCCATTGCATGCAGGACATGCCAAGCATTTTGTAGGCATCATATCATGTTCTTCTCCCCAGCTCCCTGCCAGGAAGGGACTGCTGTTATCCCCATTGTCTAGATGAGGAAATTGACGCTTCTACGAGTTGAACACTTTGCCAAAGATCCGACAGCCAATGTCTGACTTTTTTACCAGGACCCGCAGCACTTATTTGAACCTGGATCAGTCTGACCCCAAGCCAACCTCTTAGCCCCATGAAGAGCCAGGCCCAGCAGGCACCCAGTACATTCATTTTGCTTGGTTATTTTTTATTTCTCTTTTATCCCCACCTCACACCCATAAGAGAGAACCCCATGCAAGAATTCCCTAATCGTAACCCCACAGCCCTCTTAAACATTATGTGGGCACTGAGAAATTCACATGGATGACCAGTATAGGCATAGTCTCTGTCCTAATCCCATCAGGAGGCTTCTGAGTACCTACAATGGCCAGACCTTGTTGGAAGGGCTGGGACTATAGTAAGTGACCTAGCAGACCAGGTCCTGTCCTCAAGGGGAGCGTGTTCTGATGAGGAAGATGGAGAATGGCCAGCAGTGAATAGAGCTATGGGGAGAGTAAGTCCCCATAGGATAAGAAGAATAAGGAATAAGGGCTAGAGCATGACAGAGTGGGGTACTCTTTAAGTTGAATAGTCAGGGGAAGATGTCTTCAAGTGACATTTGAGCAGAGACCTGAATAAATGGAAATGAGCCATGTGGATCCCAAGGAAGGGGTAGTGCAAAAGGTATTCTAGGCAGCGTGAAAGGCAAGTACACCAACGCTAACAAGGGAGCAGGCTGGGTACAGAGAGAGAAGACAAGCTGGCCAGAGTGGCTGGGTGTGGAGCCAGCAAGGGGAAGAAAGGTCAGGTGAGGCTGAACCAGTGGAGCACGAAGGAGCCTGGAGTGCTTGGTAGACTCTGAATGAGAGCAGAAAGTCCCTGGAGGTTTGGGTAGTCTAGGAGAGAAACAAAATCACTGTTTGTCTTTCCTAGGAGAGACCAGTGGTTCTCAACTTAGGGTAATTTTGCCCCACCCTAGGGACATCTGGCAATGTCTAGACACATTTTTGGTCATCACAAATGGTGGCGGGGGGGCTACTAGCATCTAATGGGTAGAGGCCAGTGATAATGCTAAATATCCCCAAATGCACAGGATAGCCCCCCTCCTCCCCAGCAGAGAAGCATATGGCCTAAAATGTCAACGGTGCCCAGGCTGAGAAAGATAGGTATAGGCCCAAGTATGGGCAGTATGCTCTTGGGAAGACGGCAGGGACTCACCAGTGCAGGATCCAAGCCCAGAGTCAACATTCCCTGCCCTACTGTTGGTATTTCCTTCTCCACTCCAAGAACCACTTAATTGGGACACATTCCAGGCCACTTCCTGCTGCTTGGCGCCTGCTGTGTGTCTCAGCTCAAGATGATGAATTTTCTGTGCTCAGGGCCATCCGTATGTGTATGCGGCCCTGACGTTTTGTGTGCATCCTGCATCCTGACGTGTAATTTATTAGGCCTAATCCCTGTCTGGGGTAATGGTTAGTCCTCCCTGTAGAAATGCTGGGGAAGAGGATATGCCCCATTATTATTTCATTAGGACACCACTGGGTATTCAGGGAGTCCCTGAGTAGATATCACGTGCTCCTCGGATGATTTAGGCAAGACAGCCGGGGGGCCTCCTTCCTCCCAGAACTCAGGACGAATAGCCCCAGATTTCCATTCGAGCATCTTCGGCGCTCTCCTTATTACCGAGTTCCTCCCTTTCACTTCATGCCAGGGTTGTTCTTCCAAATCAGGAGGATACACAAACACCTTAAAGAAAGCGTCAGACATTCACTGCTTTCTCTACAATGTGAGTTGTAGATCCAAAAGCTAAATGTCAGCAGCAGAGGTTTCTAACCTTAAAACTTGTGCCTCCAGTTTTCCCCTGAAATCAGCATTAATGGAGGCTGCTAAGGCAAGTTAGCATTTCATAAATTCTCTGTCCTCCTTCGGCCCAGCCTGTCTAAACATGCGGAGTGAGGGGGAAAGGCATGGAACTATCAGGAGACTTCTAGTTTCTGCTTCCCTCAAGGATACTCAGCACTCTCTCAATCATCGGGCTTTGCCCTTCCTTCCCACCCTGCTTCTCATGTTCAGGGTCAGCTCTAACATGCCCTTGGTATAGGTATGAAGGTCACTGGATTCTAATTCCCTAACTCATGAAGATAAATTGTTCTTTGCATGTTCATTTCAGCTCGGAGATGCCTTCTTCTGGGTCCTTCTCTTTTCCATCCTATTGCATGGAGTCTCCAATTGATTTGAGTTGGGATGGATTCATGGACCTTCCTTTTCCTAATACCGCAAAGGGCTCCTGCTTTGCCCAAGGTCCCACTCACTCAGCTCACAGCTTCACTCATCACTACGGGCAACAGCTCGACCAGGAATGGGCTGAAGGAGGGCTGCAAACTCAGAACCTTGGGTTCCGTCCGAACAGTACACCTCAGTAACTGAGATCCTCGGGCAAGTCTTTTCCCCATTCTGAGACTCAAGTCTCCTCATCTGGCAAATGGGAATCACTGTATTTACCTCTTTGTGCTGTGGTCTGCAGAAAGTGAAACAATGCATAGCAAAGCAGTTTTCAAAATGCAAGGGGCAACCTGGAGGTTATGATTCTATTGTAATACAGTCGCCCCTTTATCCACAGGGTGTATGTTCCAAGAGCCCCAGTGGATGCCTGAACCACAGATAGTAAGTACATACATACATACATACCTGTGATGAAATTTATTATAAATCAGGCACAGGAAGAGATTAACAACAACAATAATAAAATAGAACAATTACAACAATGTACTGTAAAAAAAGGTTATGTGAATGTGGTCTCTCTCAAAAAACCATATTGTCCTGTATTCACCCTTCTTCGTAGTGATGTGAGCTGATCAGGTGCCTCCGTGCTGAGATGAAGCAAGGTGAATGGCCCAGATGGCCCAGGCACCGTGACATGGGCGAGGCTACCATCGACCTTCTGATGATCCGTCAGGAGGAGGACAGTTTGCTGCGGGACCATGGTTGACCACGGGTAACTGAAGCTGCAGAAAATCGAACCTACGGACAGGGCGGGGTGGGTGGGATACTCATGCCATTTTGCTGTGACTGATGGGATGAGAAGCTGCAGGGTGGTGTGAAAGGAATAGCTTCTCTTCCCAGGGTATGGCCAGAGCGCCCGGGGCGTGATCTGTGCTGGGCGAGGCTGTCGTGCGCATGGTCACCATTTTAGCTGGTGGGTGAAGGGAGAAGGGAGGGGCTACTCAGCCCTACTCGTCGGGCAGGTTCAAGGTTCCACATTTGAACATCCTGACCACCGGCCTTTCTGCAGGAGGAAAACAGCTGATAATAGAAGACAACAGGAGGACCCTCTTTCCCTCCTTTCACTTGAGGTCCAGCAATGCAGTCACGGAGGCAAGTTCACACAATAAGTTTGGAAGTCATTTCTGTCTGCCTCATCAATAGTTGCCTTATAAGAACTCTTCATGCCTAAGAAGCATTGTAAGCCTTTCTAAGCTCCAAAGATTAGGGCGAAACAGGGAGGGGCGTGGGAGGAGGACAGATAAACAGCCCACTGGAGAGCATTCTCCATGCAGAGAAGTGGATTCTGTACTTTGGTTAGCTTAATCCCCAAATTGAAAGCGGCCCCGAACATTGTTCTGAGAAAGGAGAGCCCAGATAAGAGAAAGCCCCTCCGCAAAGCCCCCTCATTGAGCTGTTTGTGGAAATGAGGATCGTGTCCTTTCCCTGCAGCCAAAGGACAGAAAGACAAGCCCGCAGAGGACAAATAGAGGGTGAGAGTTTCCTTGGGACAGCCCGGGGAAGCAGGAGACAGAGAGGCACAGCAGTGACCACGCGGGTGAGGCTCACACGTTCTGCCAAACCACCAGCCCATCTTTCCTTCTCAGCCTGGGCACCACCAACCTGCCCGCTTTCACACCATTAAAAGCATGAGTGTCAGGTTCTTCAAAGACTGAGCAGCAGGCCAGGCCAGCCTTGCTTCCAGTCCACCTGCAAAGGACCCAAATACGCGAATGAGAAAGCCAACCCCTCTCTTGTGGCAAACTTGGTTTCCAAGCCCAAGATCTCAGCCTTGTCAGGGGAGGCAGGCTTTGGGTCCAAAGGACTCCTCCAAGTCTATGCTTGAAGGCTGAAGGTTGCCATCAGAGGGGCTAACGGGACATGGGTGGGTCCCAACATGATGCGTGTGGCTTGACTGGAATTCGTGGGTCACCCAAGGGAGCTGAGCACTTCCAAGAGGACAATGCTCCTTTGGAGGTGCCGGTGACTTAAAATAACAGTCTCATGAGTTCATAATCACACCTAGGAAGACTGCACAGTGGCATCTGCAGGTGGGGCCCTGCCCACCCCAGCTGGCAGGGGCAGGGATGTGACGACCCAGGGCAAAGCAAGACCCCACAGAGGGGGGCTGGTGAGGACAGGGGTTCTAAGGGCTGCAGAGTGATGGGCCCAGTTCTGTTAAAAGTTGAGAAAGAAGAGGAAGAGAGTAATCGTCAGAAGGGCGTGAGAAGGCTCCTGGCTGAAGGAAGAGCTGCAGTCTGCCCAACTACTTCTGGAACTTTGAAGAACGCCGGTTGATTTCAGACCAGTCCAGGAGCCCCGATGGACACGGGGAAAGGGGGGTGAGGTCTGCAGGCCCATAGGAAGGGGAGACCCACAGATAGAGGCCACATGGGGAAGGTGACCCCAAGAAGATGCCAGCTCCCCGTCCTCACTCCTCCAGGCTCTGTGAGTACAAGGAGGGACACCCCCCTGAAAGGGATTTGGGAACTTCAGGGACACGACAGTTTTTAAGTGCGGCTTACTCACTGGGCTCAGGGTCCCTTGGGCTTCTCTGTAACTGGTTTTCTCCTCCCACAATCAGGTGATGAGGAAGGGTGTTGGGCTTGCATGCCTTTCCAGGGTCTGAGATAGTCCCAAGGGAGCAGGTGGGGGCAGAATGGAAGAACCGTTCTTCATGGCGGAAGAGCCAACGGTCCGTGCAACCTGCCTGGGGAGCCTGGGGAGGGGTACAATGATGGCAAGTTCCAGTCTTACCTTGTTTCCCAGGTTTTATGTGGCACCCAACACATTCCTTTTAACTTATTTCCTTTTCCCTGCTGCCATTTTACCTGTCTTTACCTTTTGGGCAAAAAAATTAAATCTATGAATATTTTAGGAAATATAAAATATTTAAAAATATTTATCAAAACCACCAAAATGTACATCAAAAAATTGTTTTAATTGTATCAAAGTCATATATACACATGATTAAAAAATAATAGCATTCAATGGCATCTAATGAAAAACAACCTTCCTCTGTCAAGCCCAGAGGCAACTTCTTATTTTTAACATTGCTTCTATTTTTAGTTCTTCTGGTGATCATCTCCATATCTTCAAATCTTCTGCTTCCACTACCACTTCTTGCTTTATCGATGGTGCACTTTATCTATCGCCCTTCTACTTGGGGAGATGAGGACTCAGCTCACTCAGGAACACTCACCGCTTCTCATCCTTCCTTCTTCCTGGTAGAACTAAAGCTCAGTCTGACTTCCTCTGTTGGTCACCTTTGTCTACATAATGCATGTATCTGTGCTATTTTAAAATATCTACTGTTTACATACATCCGTGTGTGTGTGTATCGACTGGAGTGTCTTTCTTTCCTGTCTTTTGTCCTCTCTCTTACCATATCTTCATCTACACAATCTCAACATAGTTGAACACTTTGCTTGGATGTGGGTGGAATCAGCACTTACATGTTCGTTGCTGTCCCATAGATGAGCAAAGAGAAGGAGACAGTAAAATATATGAGGAGCTGGTGTCCCCAGCCCTGGAAGCTGGCCCAGATAAAATGAAGGGATCAAGGTTTGCCCCACTTTTGCCTACATGCACATTTGCCAGTGGATGGTCAGATGCCAAGAGAAAGGCTGAAAACACAAAACCCTGGAAGCAAATCAGCACAGGCTGCTGCTTCTGGCCTGCAAGGACCCCCCTCCATAATCTTTTCTCTTCACTGGCCAGCTCCTAGTTGTTGACTCTGTGTTCCTACCTACCCCAGGAGCTGTCACCCCAGGAATAGTCATTCCCAGGAATGGTCACCCCTGGGAACAGTCATGTCCAGATACAATCCCCCCCAGACAGTCACCCCCAGACACAGTCACCTCCAGATACAGCCACCCCCAGGTATAGTCACCCCCAGGTATAGTCATTCCCAGGAATGGTCACCCCGAGATAGTTACCCCTAGATAAGTCAGTCTCAGAAACAGTCACCCCCAGGAAGAGTCACCCCCATGTACAGTCATCCCTGGGTATAGTCACCCCCCAGATACAGTCACCCCCAGGAACAGTCATCCCCAGGAACAGTCACCCCCAGGTTCAGTCATCCCTAGGAACAGTCATCTCCAGATACAGTCACCCCCAGGAACAGTCACCCCCAGGTACAGTCATCCCTGGATACAGTCACCCCAGATATAGTTCTCAGTCCTCTTACTAAGTTCCCACCTCTGCTTCTCTGCTCCTGTCCTTCTTCAGCTGCTCACGGATGCAACAGATATTCACTGAGCAACCACCTGGTGCTTAGACACTGAGAACATGGGCACATACAAGACAGACAAAGTCCCTGAACTCTGGTAAAGGGGCTTAAGTGGCCTTTAAAAGGGACAGCCAATCAATAAGTTAACTATATGGTGTAGAAGTACCTTAAAGGATGTCAAGATAGAAAATAATAGAACTTCCCTTCTTGGAACAGAAATGCCACTAGGCATTTAAGCTGAGGTCACAGGAGACAAAGGAGCTAGGCATGCACAGAGCAGCCTGAAGGAAGGATGGAGAAGGGAAAGTGAATGTGCAAAGGCCCTGTGGCAGTAATGGGGAAGAAGGTGTCTTTAGGAACTGAGAGGAGGCTGGGCGCCTGGGTGGCTCAGTCATTAAGTGTCTGCCTTCGGCTCGGGTCATGATCCCAGGGTCCTGGGATTGAGCCCCACATCGGGCTCCCTGCTCGGCAGGGAGCCTGCTTCTCCCTCTCCTACTCCCCCTGCTTGTGTTCCTGCTCTCGATGTGTGTCTCTCTGTCAAATAAATAAATAAAATCTTAAAAAAAAAAAAAAAGGAACTGAGAGGAGGCCCTTCAGCTGGAGCTTGTCAGGCAAAGGGGAGAATGGTCCACGGTGAGGTTGCCAGAGGCAAGGGCCAGACTTTGCGGGCCTGGTTGACTAAGAGCTCGATATCAGAGGAAACACAACAGGAAGGCACTCAAAGCTTTTAGCAGAAAAGAGATACGGCCCCATTTTTGTGTTTTAAGATGTCTTGTCCGAAGAACAGGCTGAAACATGGGGATTCCTCTGCCCTAACTAGAGCCATGGACACCCCATCTTTCCTGGGGAAACAGGTCCATCTTCTCTCTAGGTGGTGTATCTGTGGCTACCAAAGAGTTCAGGGATCTGGGAGAAAGGAAGGCGCTTAACAGAAAAGCCGTTCAAACCAGGGTGCCTGCTTGGCCACATGTCACAGGGGGACTCTCGCACCGCAGACCACAGAAGGTGCATGGGGTCTGAGCACCATCACGCCGGGCGAGTGGGGTCCGGCTGGCGAGAGAAGCAGCAGCGTGGGAGCGTTCTTCCCGGGATCGCAGATGCGGGACCCGAAGGCTGGAATTACTGCCAGATGCATTGCAGTCCTCTATTAACAGGTTTTTTTTTTTTTTTTTTTTTTATCACCTGAACTCTTTCCTGGTCTCCCTGGCTCCACAGCAGGGGTCCCCATGTGATTTCTGCCGGGATCCACCCCCACTTTCAGGGACCGGGTTTGAGGCCCAGCCCCTCCACTTTCAAAGCCTTTCCCCTGGTCATCAGAGAGTGTCTCCTTGGGGCTGGGCTCTGTGAAATCCTCACTCTCTCCTCTCGCCCCGCCCCCTCTCTCTTCCTCTCCCCTCCCTCCACTCCTCCGTTTTTTGTTTTTTTTTTTCCCTGTCCTTTATATTGAGTTATCTGTTCAGAGCAAAGCCATCTCTCGGTACTGTGTGCATGGGATCTTGCCTCCCATCAAAGCCGGAGAACCTTTCTCCAGCTAGTGGTGTCTGTCAAAACTTGAACTGCTGCGGCGTTTCGAGGCGGCACTTCCCTCCTTGGAGCTGTAGGCACACGTGTGGCTCCTGAAGGCCCAGCATGGGCTGGTGTCAGCCCGCGGGGGCCCGGTAGGGTCATGGGGCTGATTACAGCAAGGCTTGAGCCAGCTCCCAGGTCTGGAAGGCACTTGGCCTTGGTGAGCAAGGGCTCTACGGCCCGACTGCCCCGGTCCACGTTCTGGCTAGTTCGTTGACTGGCAGTTGGATGGACGGCAGGCTGATTAACCTCTTCCGGCCATTCCTCAGCTGCTAGAGGCCACCCCCATTCTTGGCACATGGCCCCCCTTCCCCATCCTCAAAGTCTAGTCTCTCTCACACTTTGAATTTCTCCTTTTTCTTTTCTTCTGTCTCATCCCTTTGCCCCAGCCAAGAAAAGTTCTCTGCTTTTAAGGACTCATTTCTCTAAGAAATTGGGCCCACCCAGATAATCCAAGATGATCTTTCCATTTCAAGGTCCATACCCTTACGCACATTTGCCAAGTCCCTTTGCCATATTAATAGGTTCCAAGTTCCAGGGAATTTGAGCATGGATATTTGGGGACCATTATTCTATTATTCTATTCTATTCTATTCTATTCTATTCTATTCTATTCTATTCTA